>NC_135233.1:755621674-755948896 GCF_051348905.1 Ranitomeya variabilis
TGATATCATTTTAAAACAGCACCCCTTGACATATTGAAAACTGCTATCAGGTAGTTTATTAACCCTTCAGGTGCTTTACAGGAATTAATGCAAAGTGGCATGACAGAAATGAAAATGTGTATTTTTTACCACCTAAATGCCGCTAACTTCTGAACAGGTTACTATAGCTGTCAGACTCTTAGACCACTATTTGGTCGTGAATTGCCATTGCAAACATCAGGACCACACAATCATGATCTGAGCGCACCAATTGGGATAAAGAGGAAGCCCCCACACTCTGTTAACCATTTATAATGATGTAGTCACTATTTACAGCAGCATCTAAGAGGTTAAACAGATATGGACGGTGCAAACACTGATTGTGGCTGATACAGCAAGTTGTAAACTATAGTGTACAGCAGACGGCTGCTGGATTGTCCCCTGTATGGGGATGCTATTCTCTTATATCTTAGGTCAGTTAAAAGACGTATTGGCTGTCATTAAGGGGTTAAAAAAGACCCTAAATGAAATAAGGAGTTCCTGCCCCCATGAAACAAAGCCTGCATTACATTTACCCGCTCACGACTGTTCAGCTGCCTGGATTCCTACGAAAATACTATCTGGGATGGGTGAAGTTAAAAGATTTGTTTTGTTCTACGACTGCAATGAGGAAATAAATAGGCCGAGCTGTGAGGCAGAAAGTGTTCTCTGTGGATTCCTCTAGTTTTCTATGTATGCTATATCCATTTTTGGTTCACTAACCCCAGATTGGTGAAGGAATGGGGTTGAGGCTTTAGTCTGTCAGTACAATGAAAATGAAGGTGTCTCTTTGTAATGCATATTGCTGGTCGCATTTAATGTAACCATTGTGAGGAGTGAATGTTTTGGTCTCCCCCACCCTTCCCCTTTTAACCTCCTCTGTATGCGCCATTCAATGGCGAGCACTCAGTGCATGTCTCCATGCAGCTCCCACAAGACAAGGAGCCTGATTTGGTGCATAAACCCAGCGCCTGAATGAGGCTTCAACTTTAAGGGGCAAGGGGACAAAACTGAGGCCCAGGCTTCCTTCAGAAGTGATTGCTTTAAAAAAAACAAAACATCCTGACAAAGAGGCAGCTGGCTCTACTAATAAAACAGCTAAGAAGACTACAGTGCAAGGGATGAATTTATGACAAGTATATAGCAACACTTGCGGCTCGCTGTTCCCTAAGGCATATAGAAAACACATTTCAAAGCTGAAAAAAATCTAAACAAAATGGATGGGAAATGACTGAGACATATCATAACTATCCTGATATTAAAACATATTCACATGCATATATGGATCAGCTTTCAAATTGCCAACTTTCCAGATGCTATGGTGACAGGATATTGATTCCCACTAGGCAAATAAATGGAGGAATCTAACTGAAGTTTCCTCAAAGTTTCTTTGAGTGTATTCATCTCTTACTATGCAGCAATTTCAGTAGTGGCTGTAAATGCTCTGCTAGTTACACAGAACGTGAAAATGTAGGACAGAAAATGTGGAATGATCTTAATAGGAAATCACCAGGTTTTGAAATGTTGTCACATGTGTTATAGGGTTTTCATTGGTTGTACCCTGAACAATAAGCTGCAGAAACTCACTGTGTTACAAAACAACATCTATCTATCTATCTATCTATCTATCTATCTATCTATCTATCTATCTATCTATCTATCTATCTATCTATGTATCTATCTATCTATCTATCTATCTATCTATCTATCTATCTATCTCTCTCATATCTATCTGTCTATCTATCTATCTATCTATCTATCTATCTATCTATCACATATCTATCTATCTATCTATCTATCTATCTATCTATCTATCTATCTATCTATCCCATGTCTATCTATCCCATATCATCTATCTATCTATCTATCTATCTATCTATCTATCTATCTATCTATCTATCTATCTATCCCATATCTATCTATCCCATATCATCTATCTATCTATCTATCTATCTATCTATCTATCTATCTATCTATCTATCTATCTATCTATCTCACATCTATCTATCTATCTATCTCACATCTATCCCACATCTATCTATCTATCTATCTATCTATCTATCTATCTATCTATCTATCCCATATCTATCTATCTATCTATCTATCTATCTATCTATCTATCTATCTATCTCATATCTATCTCTATCCCCTCCAGTCCGTCCTTAACTCTGCTGCGCGACAAATTAATCTCTCTGCTCGCTACACTCCTGCTTCCCCTCTTTGCAAATCCCTTCACTGGCTCCCAATTTCCCAGCGTATCCAGTTTAAACTACTAACACTGACCTACAAAGCCATCCATAACCTTTCTCCTCCGTATATTTCCAAACTAATCTCTCAATATCTTCCCTCACGTAATCTCCGGTCCTCCCAAGACTACCTCTCCTCCACACTTATTCGCGCCTCCCCCAATCGCCTCCAAGACTTCTCCTCAATATCCCCCATTATCTGGAATTCTGTGCCCCAATATCCACATTTGGATCCTTCAAACGGAACCTGAAAACCCATCTCTTTAAAGAATTAAAGAAGCTTACAGCCTGTAATGACCACACAGCCACCTCAACACCATCGGAGCTACCGCAACCCCCGACCTACTGTCTCCTTCCCCATAATCCTGTAGAAAATAAGCCTGCAAGGGCAGGGTCATCTCCCCTCTGTATCAGTCTGTAATTGTTAGTTTGCTTACTGTAAGTGATATTTGTATTTTGATGTAACCCCGTCTAATGTACAGCACCATGGAATTAATGATGCTATATAAATAAATAATAATAATAAAAAAAAATAAAAAAATAATTATCTATCTATCTGACATTGCCATCTCCGTGTGTGGTTCCAAAGCAACATGCTCGCTGCCTTGGGGTCATCCTTGATGCCGAGCTTTCATTCACCCCCCACATCCGATCACTGGCTCGCTCTTCTTATCTGCATTTCAAAAACATTTCTAGAATTCGCCCTTTTCTTACTTTCGACTCTGAAAAAACTCTTACTGTCTCACTTATTCATTCTCGTCTGGACTATTGTAACTCTCTACTAATCGGCCTCCCTCTTACCAAACTCTCCCCGCTCCAATCTGTCCTGAATGCTGCAGCCAGGATCATATTCCTCACCAACCGTTACACCGATGCCTCTACCTTGTGCCAGTCATTACACTGGCTACCCATCCACTCCAGAATCCAGTACAAAACTACTACCCTCATCCACAAAGCACTCCATGGCTCAGCACCACCCTACATCTCCTCTCTGGTCTCAGTCTACCATCCTACCCGTGCCCTCCGCTCCGCTAATGACCTCAGGTTAGCATCCTCAATAATCAGAACCTCCCACTCCCGTCTCCAAGACTTTACACGTGCTGCGCCGATTCTTTGGAATGCACTACCTAGGTTAATACGATTAATCCCCAATCCCCACAGTTTTAAGTGTGCCCTGAAAACTCATTTGTTCAGACTGGCCTACCGCCTCAATGCATTAACCTAACCATCCCTGTGTGGCCCATTCAAAAAAAAAAAAAAACATAATCAGGTTCCTCGCATCATGTTCTCATACACTTTATGCAGTTAATAGCACTCTGTGTCTGTACTGCTACATACTTAGGCGTCTGTACTGCTACATACTTAGGCAGTTAACTGGTTCATGCAGCTTTACAAGAACACCCGAGCCTTACACTATGGCTGGTCCAAATAACTAAAGCAATTGTTACCATCCACCTCTCGTGTCTCCCCTTTTCTTCATAGTTTGTAAGCTTGCGAGCAGGGCCCTCATTCCTCCTGGTATCTGTTTTGAACTGTGATTTCTGTTATGCTGTAATTTCTATTGTCTGTACAAGTCCCCTCTATAATTTGTAAAGCGCTGCGGAATATGTTGGCGCTATATAAATAAAAAATTATCTATCTATCTATCTATCTATCTATCTATCTATCTATCTATCTATCCCATATCTATCTATCTATCTATCTATCTATCTATCTATCTATCTATCTATCTATCTATCTATCTATCTACAGTATCTATCTAGTTCTCACATGCACATCTGTTTATACATTACTTTTCTGGGACTATACATTCCATGTAGATGGCTGCATTCTTGCACTGACCTGTAGGAGATCAGGGTGTACAGGAAATAAGTTTTAGTTGTGTTTGTGATGTAGCAGTGCACGCAGTGTTGCCATTGTGATCTTATGTGGCCACTTTGCTTTGAATATGAATGTTTCCCTGGATGGCTGCATTTGAGCTGCAATGAAGTTACCTGGTGGCCTCTGAAGCACCATTATGGAGAAGATTAATGACATGCAAATTCTTGTCCACTGTAAAGTAACCTGTTAGGACATTTCAATATCTATATTGAATGGACAAAATTAAATTTTTGAATGCAGCAAAGGCAAATGTGCTTGACCGAAATGTTACTATTGCTAGGATGTGTGCTATACACTTTACCAGCTAACTGCAGAGGTTATCTATCTATCTATCTATCTATCTATCTATCTATCTATCTATCTATCTATCTATCTGTCTGTCTGTCTGTCTGTCTGTCTGTCTGTCTGTCTGTCTATACTAAAAGACTGACCAGCACCTACTAAGTGTGAATATGTGCAAGCTGCCAGACTGCATTATATAGAAAAAAGAAAGCACAGCAGCACTATGTATTTGCCTAAGTTTAGGCCTTGTGAAAACACAGAAAAACATTAAAAACATATAATCCAGATTTTACTACTCAAAAAATTTTTTTTCAAAAATTTTTTTTAAACTTATGAAAATGAAGGTTCTCAGCGCATAAATTGGCCAATTCATGTATGTCCATCAACCACGGCAGGGTGACCTCCCTCTGATGGGTCCCTGCTCTACTGTTCATGCCTTCTCTTGGACTTGGTGGCCTCTGAAGCACCATTATGGAGAGGATTAATGAAATGCAAATTCTTGTCCACTGTTAAGTAAACTGTTAGGACATTTCAATATCTATAATGAATGAACAGTATCTATCTATCTATCTATCTATCTATCTATCTATCTATCTATCTATCTACTATCTAGAAAAAAGAAAACGAGAAGCAGCACAGGCAGATAGCGTTCCTGGCAGTGTTCACCTTTTATAGTTGTATACATTTACATTTTTTATTTGTGAGTAATAAAATAATTAAGGAACATCTCATAAAGCATATATGATATTCAATTGATTGTTGTAATATGTAGTACATACACAATGTGCATATGAAGTGCAAATAGCGCATTCAATAGTGCTTATAGTGTGCATACAATAGTGGGAACATTTGATTGCATATAGATACACCTGTGCATTCTATTAATCCTAATGACTCACCCCATCCCAAAAGCTAATAACATGCTGATCTCGTCATCCAACACCTACTACACATTGCATCCCTTCCAAAGGCAGAAAAAAACGCACTGACACATTGTGCCGGATCTGCAGCTCAGAGCAAGCAAAATATCTGGAATCCCATATATCAAAGTGCATTCAAAGTCATACTGTCATGGTATAGGACATGGTTAATGTCCTGCTCTCTCATGGTTAACTTTTGCTGGCCTCCCTTTGGATCTGGGAGGGGTATTTATACTCACGCCAGACTAGATTCCCTGTTAGCTATACTGCTGTTCCGACTGTGTATTTGACCCCCTGGTTTGCGTGTATACTGCATTGCTTGTTTGCCTCCCATGTATGACCTGGTCTGTTCGCTCGCCCTGTTCTCTGTCTCACGTTTTGGTACTATTGTCTTCTCTGGTTCTGACCTCCTGGCTTGGTTATTGTTACTCCGTTACTGTTTGTCCCTATTGTACCATATGTTGCCTGTTCTGGTTTACTGACCTCTTGCTACGTCCTGACTATCCGTTCTGTCTAATCCTTTTGTACTGTCATGTTATCTCGTGCTTTGTCTCCGGCCTGATCAGGTTTACATCCCTGTCTATGCCTTTTGGTAAACTTTATCCCGTAGTTACCCTTCTAGGAGTTTTCCTTCAGCTGCTAGCTCTCTGGAGCTTAGGCCACACCCCCAGCAGTCACATGCTTCAGGTCCTGTTTCACCGCTGCTGCTCCGCTCCACAGGTATCTTTGAGCACAGTTTGTTTTGCTCAGGACACTCGCACTGGCTCAGTGAGCAAGTGCAGTGTGGTGTTCCTGACACATACATTTGCATAATTTGTCCTCTCTAAAGCAGTTAGTACAAACATTAATATATATATAATATAAGATATAGATGAAATATAAGAGAAGGTCAATCGAACCCTATCTTCAATTTAAACATAAATAGAGAATAAATCCATAAAGGTTGGGAAGGAGGACTCAGGGGCAGTAGGCGTCGGTAAATAAACTTTCCCATATATTATTATTCTTATAATTTAACTTTTGCAGCAATTCAATAAAAAAAAACGGAGGGGATGAGTCATGATTTCATTTTTCAATTTTTCTTTGTTCCTAAACCTAAAGAAATAGAAAAAAATAAAACAAATAAGCAATACAATTCTCATAAATGTATATACATACTACACCAAAGGAAGATAATGAGTCGATAGGGAGCGGAAAATGGCAAACAACCTTTAGTTCATATTCTACATTCAAGCCGTTAGGTTTTAGAGTTTTAAGTCTGAAAATCCATTCTAGTTCTTTAGTTTTCAGCATCTGAGTCCTATTTCCCCCAAGATGTTTCTCTGAGTGTCCATGTTCAACAAAGTGCTTAGGTACGGCTAAATCAAGTCTTTTCTTTCTGTGTACCTATGTTGGTTAATATGAGTTTTAAAATTGCACATAATTTCTCCTACGTACAACAAGTTACAGGGGCACTGCGATATATACACTGCAAATTCAGATGTGCATGTCATATAATGTTTTATAGTATATTTTTCACCAGAAATGAGATGTTGAAAGGAAGATCCTTTTATCATATTTGTGCAATTAATACAATTCAAACCTGATACTTGCTTCCCTGTCATGTAAGTCTGTATGTTTTGTTTCCTACTGCCAATATCGGACTGTACTAGTCTATCTTTTATGTTCCTCGCTCTCTTAAAAGAAATAATAGGAGGGGACTGGTATTCTTCTACATTAGGAAGGCATTTGCCTAACATCGGCCAATGGCGTTTAATAATTTTGAAAATAGATCCACTTTCTTCGCAGAAAGTGGTAACCAATGGTATTCTTTTACACTCTTTTTTTCTCCCGTATATTATTCAAGATAGAATCACGGGTTAAGGTATTGACCTTATTGGTCCATTTATTCAAAAATTTCTTGGGATAATTCCTTTGTTTGAATTTAAGTGTCATCTGTTCTAGAGTAATATTTAGAACATCATCATTGCTCACTATCCTTTTCACCCTTAAATACTGGCTATAGGGCTGAGATTCAATTATTTTCTGTAGATGATGGCTCTCATATTTTAAAATATTATTTTTATCACTGGGTTTAATATATAATTCGATAAGTAATAGTCCATTTTCCTGCCTCACAAGCACATCAAGAAACTGAATCTCTTTCTCTGAATATACCAGGGTAAATTGTATATCCACATCAAAACCATTCAAAAATTCATTAAACGTGTGTAATTCTGATATGATGCCAGACCATAGGAGGAGGACATCATCTATGTATCGCCACCACCCAATCACCTTCTGAAAGTGGGTCCTCCTCCATGGTCAGCATTGTCAAATTTGCATACGTGGGCGCCATGTTCCTATCTATCTATCTATCTATCTATCTATCTATCTATCTATCTATCTATCTCTCTAATCTGTAATTATGACAGACTGATAGATGCTCATGGTATTAAGTAGGGGCACACAGGAGCACCCCATCTCCCCTCTCTCTTTTTATTAGTAGTTAAATAGGTTTATATATAGTGCTGATAAATCAGTTGCCCACCACAGTATGCGTTGCTCAGTGACAGGTGAAGTCTCTGCCAGACTCGGGGATGTCAGAATTTGATAAATTTTGAAATTATGCATAGGGAAAACTAAATAAAAAAACCCAACAACATCAATAGTAATTACAATAATGTCCAATTTATTTTACAAATACTTTTCACCTCCCTAAATTGTTTCCAGCCTGTGTTATACAATTATAAAAGTCATTAAGCTTTCTTCACCATTCTATAGCAGGAAACATTTGAGGCAGATCCAGTTAGAAAGTAGCAGTAAACCAGACTGTCTTATAGTCTGATTTTTATTTTTATTTTCTTTTTCTAATTTTATAGTCACATAGACAACGAACCTTACATAATGTAAGTGTCATTTTTTTTGTCATTGTGTACATTACCATTATTTCACCATTGATTTGACTGGCGTACATAACAACCGTCACAACAATATATTAAAATAACTATATTTACCTTTTTGCTTATATCATGATATGCTTCAATATACAATGTAATGGTATTGTTATATTTTAGTCAAAGCAGTTCTTTACATTTCTTCATTTTATAGCCATATTTCCAAATTGAGGGCACATTATACCCCACTAGATGAGGTTTTGCTTGCATTCTGCCTGTTTTACTACTATTTTAATCTTCTATAAAGGAAAAAATGTGAAAAAGATACGTATACTTATAAGATACATATACAATACTGATGAAAAGATGCTTATAAGATACTTATACAATACTGATGAAAAGATACTTGTACAATACTGATGAAAAGATACTTATACGATACTGATGACAAGATACTTATACAATACTTATGAAAAGATCCTTATAAGATACTTATACAATACTGATGACAAGGTGCTTTTATAATACTGATGAAAAGATACTTATATAATACTGATGAAACAAGATACTTATACAATACTGATGAAAATATAAGATACTTATAAAATACTGATGAAAATATACTTATAAGATACTTTTACAATGCTGATAAAAAAAGGAAAACATACAATACTGAATTAGACACAAACAAGATCATTTATTGTCTCATGCCACAATATTTATGGGCACAAAACCTTACACTATGCACAAAGCAACACAACTACTTTTATGATTGAAATGACAATGTATCAACTCATTTAAAGCATAAAATTATTTTTTGAATACTATGTTGTACTTATTAGTAAGGGAGTCACTGCATGTTTTCACAACATTACTTAAAATATTTTTGAGAAATCTTAAATCTTTGCCTTTGTGCGCACAATTGAAAGTGTCCAAAATGTGTGCTACAGAGACATTTTTCCAGCTCCAAAGTTTGGATCCCTATTGATTTCAATGGGGTTAGGGCTCAGATTTAAGTTCGGATACAGTATAGGTACCCAAACCGAACTTTGGACTAAAGTTTGGTTGGGTACCAGAACCTGAACTTCCACAGGTCCGCTCATCCCTAGTGACAATTCCTTAACATTGACTTGACACCTATGAAACAAATCCTAATCTTCCAATTATATTGTTTAGTAATAAAAAGACCTATTATGTTGCATTAATTAGTACTACTGTAGCTTGCTATAACACACATCACACACACCAAAAAAACACACAATATATGAAAACTACTCACAAAATAAATGAATAAATGAAAACAAGATTGTATGATGATGTCCTATAGATGCCGGGTAGTTTGCTGCAGTCTCTGCTCATGGAAAGCTGCATTTACTAATCTAATTTTACTGAAATTAGAACTCGCTTTTTAATTAACACATAGACATCCAAATCAACATGTATGCCAACTACTGTGGCCTACTGCTGAAGAATGAAGCCTGAGACAAATGCCCCTTGGCTGCACTAATACAACATATTATGCCACGGACTGGGGCACCGCCATGATTTATACGGGGTTTACAAGCTTTATCTGGAGAGTAATACATTTAAACGCTAGTCTGTCTTCATCTCAGCAGTTCTTGTAACTCACCGCATTAATAATACAGCAGCCACCCTCAAAGTATTCTTTTCTCTGATAACATATGATGTTCTTTAAAAGTTAATCAGTTCATAAGAAAAGAGGAAATGGATAATGATATTCACATTTAGAGAAAAAAAAACTGCTTGAAAGAAATGACTGTAATGAAGAGAACATTTGTAGTAATTTGTTGATAATTATCAGAATCACCAAATATTCGCAGAGGCTTTAACATTACGTGATGGAAGAAAAGGAAAACATATTATTTTAATCGTCTGATATGCAAACTATGGACCATTCAATTACAAGGCTTAATAATGCATACATGATGTGATCCTGTTATTGAAACCAGGAGGTCCAAGATAATTCACTCTAAAGAGCCAGTGTGCTCTCACATCCATTGCTAAGGACCAGGGCCCCTGCCAAACTACAGTTAAGAGAATAAAAATTAATGGCTGAGAATCTGAGCGTTAAATTAACATTAATTATATGACCTGCCTGCTGGAAAGATTACATTTCTTACGCCCTAATTAGATAACGTCTCCTCATACATCAAACAATTTCCATTTGCATTTTCATATTTCTGGATTAAAATTCAGAGAGGGGTTTCCTGAACTGTTTTGCTTGTGAATTGAACCTGGTGAACAACAGACAGATAGCTCAGGCTTCATCCTACGGCAAAAGGACATCCTACCTGGCGTGTACACTTGTGGGAATTTTTACTTTCTGTGGTCACTTTACATACAGTATATGTTCCTTTTGTACCACAAATGAGACTTGAGATCCAACCAATTTTACTGTATCGTGCTGATATATATGGACTGCTTCTGATTTTTAAAAGGGACCGCATACCTAAAGCTTATTGCATGTGCTTGACGTTTTGTACAATCTATTGTTCACTGTTAGCAGCTATGTTAGGTTGAGGAGAAGGCTGATTTACATTGTAATGGGATAAATTACTTCTTTTTATACCTCCAGTGCAGTCAAATTCTTATTAGAGGGTTGGTCTGAAATTAACACTGATTTAATCCTAAATGGCTGACAAAGATACACAGCCGGGGGTCACACAGATCCACCCGCTGTTACCTTTTTGGCAGGGGAAAGCAACTCCGCTGCCTCCAGCTGTCAAGACAATGTACAATTGGTTGATGAGCAGTGATGAGCCCAAGTGCTCGTTATTCATGTTTGCCTAGGGTGCTCAGGTATGCACCAAGTATTGCGGGTGCTCGAGTGACATGATGGAGTCCCTGCGGCTGCATGTTTTGCCTCTGTCAGAAGCCATAAAACATGCAGGGATTACCTGGCAGCTGCGAAACATGCAGTAGTGGGGACTCGTACATATCACTTGAGCACCAGTGATAATCGGTGCATACCTGAGCACCCTAGGCAAAGTTGAGTAACGAGCACATGCGCTCATCACTACTGACGAGTAATGGACGAGAACACGGCTGCTTACACTGCTAGGCCGGTTACTAGGGAACTAACAGTGAGCGTATGGTATATACATGTAAATACGCCGGTACAGTCACTGCCAGCTCCACAATACCAAAAAGAACCACAAGCTGCCACCACCATTTCTTTATACAGGCCAATTGGACACCCATTACAAGTAGCGTTTGGCTTCAGGGGTGCGGTTGACAGAGCAAGAGAAATGGAGCTATTACATTTTATATTTAATCCATAAAGAAAGGTAGTGTTTAAAAAAAATATACAAGATTGGAACAAAAACAATACAATATATATAATTACATAGAGTAAGGAATAACGAAAGACACTTACTAACCCCGATGTCTATGATATGGCTCAGGGCTGCATGGTGTATTATTTATCTATTTTTATGACATGACATTTATCTGATGCAGATCTACCAGTTTTCTGAATGCTGAGCCCACCCAGAACACTGATTGGCAGCTTTCTGTATACACTGTGCATAGACAGAAAAATGTCCAAAAACAGTTTATTTTTTAGATTAAATTAAATACTAATTCTCTGTGCCCTATGATCTTAGTGGCAGCTAACATTTTCTAAATTGACTATGTCTATGTAGGAAATGTGAAAAGCTATAAAAGAAAAATTGGAATTAAAACTCCTATAGAAATATATATTTCAATTATTCATTACATAATTTTAAAACTAGTATTAAAATGTTGTTAAAGGATTAGAGAATATTCAGACAGATAAATATTGTCCTGACCTAAAAAGGATGGTTTTGAAAAAGCAGCTGATTTACTAGATGTTACACAACTACCTTGATTCAACAGGACTTCACCACCTTCCCCTATTGCCAATGCCCTTTTCTGTGCTCCACATTAGGTTTAAAAAGTGGCTCAGCACCATACATATATAACCATGCTATTTGATAAATGTGGTGCATCTCTACACAGTCTTGTCTAAGGGTATGTGCACACGTTGCGGATTTCCTGCGGATCCGCAGCATTTTTTGCGGTGCAGAAACACTGCAGATCTGCAAGTGATTTAGAGTACAATGTAAATCAATGGTAAAAAAAACGCTGTGCTAATGGTGCTGAAAATTCCGTGCGGAAACGCTGCGGATTAAAAGAAGTAGCATGTCACTTCTTTTTTGCAGATCTGCAGCGTTTTTGTACCCATTCCGTTATAGAAATCCACAGGGGTAAAAAACACAGTAAATCTGCCAAAAATTTGCACAAAATCCGCAGCAAAACCGCACAAAAAACGCATCAAATCCGCACCTGTGTTTTCTGCCAAGAGTTGCACCAGAAATTCCTAAGCCTAATCCGCAACGTGTGCCCATAGCCTAAGTTTACATAATCTATTAGTTTTCTTACTTCTGTCAGCTAAGTCATGTCAAATTGTGATACAGTTTGGTGCACAAGATCACAATTTCTTATTCCTCTTTTTGATACACACAGCCCCCTTGTTGAGCATGTGAAAACCTTTTTCTAAAACACAGTGGTGGAAAGCATAAAATATTTTATTTTCCACACACGAAGACATATCTATGGAGCACAAAGCTTAGAAAATGAGCCCTACTTTCATCAAAATGAACAACATAATATTTAGCAAAATATTAGGTACTTGTTATTTATGTCTGAAATCTGTTATAAGCCTTATGTACAACTTTGTGTTGGGTCTTGTTTACTCATAGACTTTGGACAAGATGTACAATATACAGCTGATATAAAAGTATTTTCCAGCATGTTTTGATATCATCCCATTTAAGGTTTAATTTACTGCCTAATTGTTTCATTTTAAATGAGCAAACGTTGCATGGTTAATATTAAGAAGATGCAAGACCATTCCGGTTCAGATAGGGTCACGGTTAGCGTGTACTCCTGCACAATGTTACTTTACATAGAGGACTTGTTACCAGGGCATTTTTTTTTCATTCCTGCTGCTCCGCTGATTATGCTATTTTATTTATATGATCTTTTTTAAACCCACAATATAGTTCCAGAGGTATGGATCTTTTTTTATTTAGTGCATGGCACAGAGGATTCTCTGGGCTTGTGTCCTTAGGCTGCTTTGTATTATTACCCTGATAGCCACGCTCCCTTGATAAAGACTATAACAATTAGCACTAAATAAAAAGGCCGATATCTCTGGATCTGTATGGCGGATTTATATAAAAAAAATTAATACAAAATTAAATACTCAAGGGAGCAGCTGAGAATAAAATTCCAGAAAAAAATGGCCACTTTTGAACCCCTCGATGTAGAATGCACTGAAACGCGCGTCGGGGTGAGCGCCACACTGTCTGCAGGACTCATTATGATCCAGGTATTTCCACAGCTGCAATTTTAGCATAGTATATTTTATACAGATATCTTCTATGCTAAGTGGTGATGAACTATGTACACCTGACATATACAGCATGTACAATATTATATTAAAGTTAATTTACCACAGGTCTAAGGGTATGTGCAATTACTGATATAACACCACTTACTTCATATCTATTGTTTGAGTTACTATATGAGTCATCTCTATAGATACATGAGTTGGGGCTGCCATTGAGAGATATATATGCTTTTATAATGGTTTGTCACAACAGTAACACTATTTAATATTGTTTTTCTCCTGGTATCTGTCCTGCGGCCTCAATTTTCTTAGCAGAACCTCCTCTGGTTCATGGCTCATATTTTATCTGTCTGTGTGCTCTTTTATACTTTGCCACCACGTACCCAATTGTACAAAAATAAAGTTTTTTTTTAAGACACATCTCCTATGTTTAGGCTTTTTTATTTGATATATTGGTTTTCCTTTCATATTTAGTTTGTGGCACACAGGATTCTCTGAGCTTGAGTCTTTAGGCTGCTTTGCATTATTAACCTGAGAACCACGCCCCCTTGGTGAAGACAATAACAATTAGCACTAAATAAAAAGGTCAATATCTCTGGAACTGTTTGGTGGATTTATATAAAAAACAGTAAAACATTGAATACTCAAGAGAGCAGCTGGGAATAAAATTACAGAAAAAATGGCCATTTTGACCTAATCATCTTTTTAAACACAATAGTTTTCTCTTGAATGTAAATGTAAAATAAATACAAATCAAATATCAATTATCATGTTTTTGTAGGTAGCTACCAAACAGATTTTTCATATTTATGACAAGGACTTAGGCTGGCAATACATTTGGACAAAGGACCAAGGATTATACTGGTTTTGGAAAACCTGACTGACCACCTGATATGTATGGGGGTGCCCTAACTTTTGGTGGCATAAATTAGGGGGATTAACAATCGGAAATGTTAAATGACGTTTCCAAATACTTTGCTATTAAGGTAGAACAGACCTAGTGGAGTCTACATCAACTTAACCCACTGTCCCTATCTGCTGAGTGTGTATGTGTATCATGGCCTGCAGGTCTTGTCTCCTATGAAGCAGATCCAGGACATCATTGGTTGGCAACTGCAAAGAAAGCTGCCAGAAGCAGATCTTGATGATTTGCATTACCAAGTGCATTTAGTGTTATATAACATTCCTCAGACAACCATTAATTAACAATATGCCAAAACATGTGTGTGTATTTCTGTGCATGGCACACATACTTGACACTGAATAAATCAAGATACTTTGAAAATGTTGTTTCTATTTTTTTCATTAGCATTAACATGTCTCTTTGTGGCATTGTCATGTGATGTATGGCTGAGGGTTGTACTTCTGACAGGGTATGATGTATTTACAGTGGCCAAGCTTTCTGGAAGGAGGAGTCTTTCCTTTACAAATTACACGCACACAGGAAACTCCACAATACAATGTTTGCACAGTACCTGCCTCTAGTCATGAAGCAGCCATAAGAATTTAAAACAGAAGTCTTTTTTACTGAAGATAATGGGGCAAATTATTATTTACAAACAGCAGAAAACTGAGGTACAGGATTACACTCAAAGTTGATGATTGCTGTGTACCTGCAGACAGGCAGATCTTAGTAACCTCTGGTTTTATTAAGTCTGAATATTTCTTCTTCAGCACTGTGCTCTGTTTCTGCCCTGAGGTAATTCTTCCTCCTAGAGGTGCAATGGTAGTCTTCCTCATATGAAGACAAGACTATTAACTCATTGGCTGACTGCACTGAGGCGTTTTTCCAGAACTTTCTGCATATTAAAACAAAGCTGGGTCACCTGATCAAGCCTGTGAGGAGAATATTAACTCTTTTTTTTCCGCTGCCTGTCAGCAGGTCTCATCATGTATTTAAAATGCACAGTCCACATAAAAATTCACAGCATTTAGATGAAAACACACTGTATATCCGGTATCCCATAGAAATGGCCACTTTGTGGGACACCACATCTTTATCTCGTGATTTTCATAATTCCATGACTTTTCCTTCCTTGTGTTGCAATTGTAATGTTGAGGAGTTCATTTACACTAATATAATATGGACCACATAATGTAATATCACTGTAAATGTGATGTGTGATCCCCTATCTCACAAAGGTATGTATCATAAGATGAGATATAGGGCCACCTTAACGAGGACTAAATCTTATGCGTGTTTTACATTAGGCTATAATATTAGAAACATTCATCATATGTCATAATTAGTGATGAGCGAATATACTCGTTACTCGAGATTTCTCGAGCACGCTCGGGTGTCCTCCAAGTAATTTATGAGTGCTTGGAGATTTAGTTTTCATCATGGCAGCTGAATGATTTACATCTGTTAGCCAGCATAAGTACATGTGGGGGTTGCCTGGTTGCTAGGAAATCCCCACATGTAATCAAGCTGGGTAACAGATGTAAATCATTCAGTTGCGGCAAGAAAAACTAAATCTCCGAGCACTAAAAAATACTCGGAGGACACCTGAGCCTGCTTGGGAAATCTCGAGTAATGAGTATATTCGCTCATCACTAGTCATAATGCATATTAAAATGTGTTGCAATCCGGAGCCTAAATAATGATTAGCTATGATAAATCTGCCCCATAGTCTACTGCTCATTTTTTTAAGTATCTATTCTACTTATGCTATTGTAAAAAGCTTTAAAATACTAATGATGAACACCGATCTGTTCTTGATGAAGGACTTTTTCTTGAGGACAGAACATCACTGTCCGTGGTGCTGAAAATATTAATTTCCTTTTCTCGTAGCTGTGAATTGACCATAATGAGGTAGGTGTTGCAGGCAAATTATTGAACACTCAGCTTTTATCCATCAAACTGTATGCGGCTGACACTCTTTAAACACCTAGGAGTTTGCAAGTCTTTAGTAAGTAAATGAACCTTTTCTGGCTAATAACATCACAAGCATGCCATGGCATTAATACTTAATGGTATTGAGCTATTTCTATTAAAACTAAAATGATATCCTGACTGTTTGGTAGTACTTAATGTACAGATAAAATGTTTAACATCAAAATAATCCGTGACTTTACAGTATGCTGTCCTATACTGAACAGCCTCACAGGTGGAGCCAATACCTGTTAGGCCTCACTCAGACCTCTCAGACTGCAATCTACTGACCAGAGTATTACAATGTCATGGAAATATACGAAGTCCCCCCTGCTCCAATCTGGAGACCGGCGACCAGTCCATGCATTGCAGTCTGAGATCGGACCGATTTTCAAGGATGTCTGAATGAGCTGTTAGTGTGTAGGCAATCTTAACAAGGTGAGATCTACTTGTGTAAGGAGGGTTTTGAGATATACTTGGTGTTGAGGTGTGATGAGACCATTGTGGGAAAGTTATATTTATGGTGACAAAGTTACAGAAAAGCCACCCCCTCTATAAACCCCTCCGAACATTTTTTTTGTACTTTGTGTATAAAGGAAAATTTTGTATCTTTTGAATTTATTTTGCTAAAAAAATAAACTTTTTGCAGAATCTTTTTGATATATCAGACAAAATGTACAATAGATTCTATCGAGCCTTTAAAGCAGGAATATCCAACTCAAGTACAGAGGGCCAAAATAAAAAAAAATGTCTACAATTAAGGAAGTCTTTCCTTAACATCAAATGTAACGATGAACCTTCTCAAATGGAAACTTAAAGAGGTTGTCCCAAGAAAAAAGTATATTTTATTTAATAGATCTTAATAGTCAGATCACATGACTGGAGAATTAGGTAGTTCCTCGCTGGCAGTGACATACATTGAAATCATGGAGTCCCATAATAGAAGTTCTAATTGGGTCTCCCACACTTAAAAAACCCCTTAATATTTCAGTGTGATCACAGAAGAGCATATCTCACAACTTTGCAGCACATATAAGGTAATTTTCCTCCTATTGAAGCCCCTAGATTGCCCTTTCATTGCACCCATAATGCCAACAAAAGTACCCCTCAAACACAGTGATACCCTCACAGTGAATTCCTCCACAGTATCCTCCACACACATGGTAGGATGACCCTACTACACTACCCCTAGACCCCTCCACTGGCAAAGTATAGTAACCCTCAACACAGTATAATGCCCCAACTCTGATCCCCACACAACCCTCCATACAGTATAATGGGCCGCATGTGGTCCTCCATACATTATAATTGTCCCCACATAGTCTTCCATACAGTATAATGAGGCACAATAGTCCTCTATGCAGATTAATAGGACATAATAGTCCTCCATGCAGTATAATGGGCCCCACATTTTCTTCCACACACTGTAATGGTCCCCACATAATCTTCCATACAGGATAATGGGCCTCACATAGTCTTCCCTACTGTACAATGGGCCTCACATAGTCCTCCATACAGAATAATGGCCCACATGGTCTTCCATAGAGAATAATGGGCTCCAATAGTCCTCCATATAGAATAATGGTCCCACATAGTGTTCAATGCAGAATAATGGCCCACATAGTGCTCTATGCAGCATAATGGCCCCACATAGTCCTCCATACAGTATAATGGGCCCTGCATAGTCCTCCGTACAATATAATGGGTGTCACATAGTCTTCCATACAGAATAATATCCCTAAATAGTCTTCTTTACAGAATTATGGGCCCCACATACAGTAGTTTTCCATACAGAATAATGGCCCTACATAGTCCTGTATGCAAAATAATGGCCCCACATAGTACTCCATACAGTATAATGAGTCCATCATTTAAAAAAAATTCACCTTTTCTCGTTCCACTGCTGCTTTGAACTCAGCAGCGAGCGCTCTGAAGCTCTTCACTGCTTGGCACAGTAAGTGCGAAATAGGGACATCATTGCTCCCCTTATGCTGAGATATCAGATGCAGAATGATGGGGAGGGGCCTAATGCCAATACAGTTGAAAGTGTGATCCTGGGTGAGGGGTGGTGCTGCCGGCTTCGCAGGCCAAATATAATCACCCATATTTGGTCTGTGGCCAGAGTTTGACATGTATGCTTTAACCTCTTTCTGACATCTGACGTAATAATCCGACCCTGTGTCTTGGGCCTATTTGACTAGGGTCGGATTATTACATCATTGTAATTGCCCGCCCACACGGGCTGTGTATGTGCGATCGCCGCCGGGTGTCAGCTGATTCTGACAGCTAACACCCAGCACTAAGTGCCAGGCATCAGTCACACACGGTGACCAGAAAAATGCCCACAGGAAAATGCCCACAGGAAAATTGCCCACAGGAAAATTGCCCACAGGAAAAATGCCCACAGGAAAATTGCCCACATGGAAAATTGCCCACACGGAAAATTGCCCACACAGAAATTTGCCCACATGGAAAATTGCCCACATGGAAAAGTGCCCACATGGAAAATTGCCCACACGGAAAATTGCCCACATGGAAAATTGCCCACACAGAAAATTGCCCACATGGAAAATTGCCCACACAGAAAATTGCCAATTGCAGCATCACAAAGTTTCAGATCCATGATATTTGAGGTGCAAGGTGAAGAATGCCCACAGAAAATTGCCCACGGGCTTAATTGTAGGTTAAATGCTCTGTAGGACAGGGGGATGGTATATGCATGTATACATGAGATGCTCTGCAGGGCAGAAGAATAATATATAATTATAGGTGAGATGCTCTGCAGGACAGAGAATAGCAAAGACCTATAGGTTAAATGCTCTGCAGGACAGGGGAAGAGTATGCAGGTATACGTGAGATGCTCTGCAGGGCAGAAGAATAATATAGAATTATAGGTGAGATGCTCTGCAGGACAGAGAATAGCAAAGACCTATAGGTTAAATGCTCTGCAGGACAGGGGAAGAGTATGCAGGTATACGTGAGATGCTCTGCAGGGCAGAAGAATAATATAGAATTATAGGTGAGATTCTCTGCAGGACAGAGAATAGCAAAGACCTATAGGTTAAATGCTCTGCAGGACAGGGGAAGAGTATGCAGGTATACGTGAGATGCTCTGCAGGGCAGAAGAATAATATAGAATTATAGGTGAGATGCTCTGCAGGACAGAGAATAGCAAAGAGATATAGGTTAAATGCTCTGCAGGACAGGGGGATAGTATATGCATGTATACATGAGATACTCTGCAGGGCAGAAGAATAATATATAATTATAGGTGAGATGCTCTGCAGGACAGAGTAGCAAAGACCTATAGGTTAAATGCTCTGCAGGACAGGGGAAGAGTATGCAGGTATACGTGAGATGCTCTGCAGGGCAGAAGAATAATATAGAATTATAGGTGAGATGCTCTGCAGGACAGAGAATAGCAAAGACCTATAGGTTAAATGCTCTGCAGGACAGGGGAAGAGTATGCAGGTATACGTGAGATGCTCTGCAGGGCAGAAGAATAATATAGAATTATAGGTGAGATGCTCTGCAGGACAGAGAATAGCAAAGAGATATAGGTTAAATGCTCTGCAGGACAGGGGGATAGTATATGCATGTATACATGAGATACTCTGCAGGGCAGAAGAATAATATATAATTATAGGTGAGATGCTCTGCAGGACAGAGAGTAGCAAAGACCTATAGGTTAAATGCTCTGCAGGACAGGGGAAGAGTATGCAGGTATACGTGAGATGCTCTGCAGGGCAGAAGAATAATATAGAATTATAGGTGAGATGCTCTGCAGGACAGAGAATAGCAAAGACCTATAGGTTAAATGCTCTGCAGGACAGGGGAAGAGTATGCAGGTATACGTGAGATGTTCTGCAGGGCAGAAGAATAATAAAGAATTATAGGTGAGATGCTCTGCAGGACAGAGAATAGCAAAGAGATATAGGTTAAATGCTCTGCAGGACAGGGGGATAGTATGCAGGTATACGTGAGATGCTCTGCAGAACAGAGAATAGTATAGAATTATAGGTGAGATGCTCTGCAGCACAGAAGAATGTCGGCAAAAATTGCCCACATAAAAAACTACCAACAAGTTTATTAAGAACAGTTTATTAAGGAGCTCTAATAACAACAATAACTTAAGCTTATTAACCCCTTCGTGCCATGCGCCGTACTAGTACGGCGCTGCCGGCACTGCATTAGTGCCAGCCGCAGTACTAGTACGGCGCCCCGATCACCGCGGTCTCACGCTGAGCGCCGTGGTGATCGGGTGCAGGTGTCAGCTGTATATGACAGCTGACACCCCGCAGCAATGCCCACGATCGGCGCTGTCGCCGATCGCGGGCATTTAACCCCTCTGCTGCCGCTGTCAATAGTGGCAGCGGCATAGAGGGGGATCGCGCAGGGACGGAGATCGCGCTGCTCTGGTGACCTGGAAGGAGTCCCCGGATCCAAGATGGCCGCGGGACTCCTTCCGGGTCATAAGATGACCCTGCTTGCCGGCGTCTGCTGAGAATCCTCATAGCAGGCGCCGGCAAGCCTGTGGAACGTGCCTGTCACATCGGTGATCAGACAGAGTGCTGTGCACACTGTCTGATCACCGATCTGTGATGTCCCCTCCTGGGACAAAGTAAAAAAAAAATTTTTCCACATGTGTAAAAAAAAAAATAAAAAAAAATTCCTAAATAAAGAAAAAAAAAAAAAATATATTCCCATAAATACATTTCTTTATCTAAATAAAAAAAAACACCACACAATAAAAATACACATATTTAGTATCGCCGCGTCCGTAACGACCCCACCTATAAAACTATATCACTAGTTAACCCCTTCAGTGAACACCGTAAAAAAAAAAAAAACGAGGCAAAAAACAACGCTTTATTCTCATACCGCCAAACAAAAAGTGGAATAACACGCGATCAAAAAGACGGATATAAATAACCATGGTACCGCTGAAAACGTCATCTTGTCCCGCAAAAAAAAGCCGCCATATAGCATCATCAGCAGAAAAATAAAAAGTTATAGCTCTCAGAATAAAGCGATGCAAAAACAATTATTTTTTTATATAAAATAATTTTTATTGTGTAAAAGCGCTAAAACATAAAAAAATTACATAAATGAGGTATCGCTGTAATCGTACTGACCCGAAGAATAAAACTGCTTTATCCTTTTTACCAAACGCGGAACGGTATAAACGCACCCCCTAAAAGAATTTCAGGAATTGCTGGTTTTTGTTCATTCCGCCTCCCAAAAATCGGAATAAAAAGCGATCAAAAAATGTCATGTACCCGAAAATGGTACCAGCAAAAACGTCAACTCGTCCTGCAAAAAACAAGATCTCACATGACTCTGTGGACCAAAATATGGAAAAATTATAGCTCTCAAAATGTGGTGATGCAAAAACTATTTTTTGCAATAAAAAGCGTCTTTTAGTGTGTGACGGCTGCCAATCATAAAAATCCGCCCAAAAAAACGCTATATAAGTAAATCAAATCCCCCTTCATCACCCCCTTAGTTAGGAAAAATAATAAAATTTAAAAAAATATATTTATTTCCATTTTCCCGTTAGGCTACTTTCACACTAGCGTCGGTATAGGGCCGTCGCGCTGCGTCGGCCCGACATACCGACGCATACTGTGCAAGCGCCGCACAACGGGGGCAGCGGATGCTGTTTTTCCACGCATCCACTGCCCCATTGTGAGGTGCGGGGAGGTGGGGGCGGAGTTCCAGCTGCGCATGCGCGGTCGGAAATGGTGGACCGTCAGCACAAAAAAAGTTACATGTAACGTTTTTTGCTGCCGGCGGTCCGCCACAACACGACGCAACCGTCGCACGACGCTTGCGACGTGTGTCAATACGTCGCTAATGTTAGTCTATGGGGAAAAAACGCATCCTGCAGATGACTTTGCAGGATGCGTTTTTTTCGCCAAAACGACGCATTGCGACGTATGCAAAAAAACGCTAGTGTGAAAGTAGCGCTAGGGTTAGGACTAGGGTTAGGGCTGGGGTTAGGGTTGGGGTTTCAGTTAGAATTGGGGAGTTTTCACTGTTTAGGCACATCAGGGGCTCTCCAAACGCGACATGGCGTCCGATCTCAACGCGTTTGATTGCGTTAAAAACGCATGCGTTTTTATAGAAAAAAACCAGAACACACACTGAAAAGTCACCCACCACCATCAAGGTGATAAAGGGATCCAAACCCTAACCCTACCCCTAAACTCATCCCTAACCGTTTAATGAACATTTTCTGACAGTCATAGTGCCACGTATTTCAGTGCCACGTATTTCAGTGCCACGTATTTCAGTGCCACGTCTTTCAGTGCCACGATATTTCAGTGCCACGTATTTAAGTGCCACGATATTTCAGTGAAATACGTGGCACTGAAATATCGTGGCATTTACGTGAAATACGTGGCACTTAAATACGTGGCACTTAAATACGTGGCACTTAAATACGTGTCACTTATATATGTGGCACTTATATACGTGGCACTTAAATATCGTGGCATGTACATGAAATACGTGGCACTTATATACGTGGCACTTATATACGTGGCACTTATATACGTGGCACTTATATACGTGGCCACTGAAATATCGTGGCACTTATATACGTATATACGTATATACGTATATAAACGTATTTCAGTGCCACGTATTTCAGTGCCATGTATTTCAGGTTAGGGTCAGGGGTAGGGGTAGGGTTAGGGGTAGGGTTAGGGTTTTTTGTTTTTTTCTTTTTTTCTTGTGTTTTTCTATAAAAACGCATGCGTCTAAAAAAACGCATGCGTTTTACCGCGATTACATGCGTTTTTTCACACATGCGTTTTTAAAAAAAACGCATGCAGATAAAAACACAAGTGTGAAACCAGCCTTACCCTTGGGAAAATAAAAACATGGGAGCTAAAATATAATTTTCGTGGAAAAAAAATAATTTTTATTTTCGCGGCTCTGCGTTATAAACTGTAGTGAAGCACTTGGGGGTTCAAAGTTCTCACAACACATCTAGATAAGTTCCGTGGGGGGTCTAGTTTCCAATATGGTGTCACTTGTGGGGAGTTTCTACTGTTTAGGTACATCAGGGGCTCTGCAAATGCAACATGACACCTGCAGACCAATCCATCTAAGTCTGCATTTCAAACGGCGCTCCTTCCCTTCCGAGCTCTGCCGTGCGCCCAAACAGTGGTTTATCCCCATATATGAAGTATCAGCGTACTCAGGACAAATTGGACAACAACTTTTGTTGTCCAATTTCTCCTGTTACCCTTGGGAAAATAAAAATGTGGGGGCTAAAATATAATTTTCGTGGAAAAAATTTTTTTTTTTATTTTCACGGCTCTGCGTGATAAACTGTAGTGAAACACTTGTTGGTTCAAAGTTCTCACAACACATCTAGATAAGTTCCGTGGGGGGTCTAGTTTCCAATATGGGGTCACTTGTGGGGGGTTTCTACTGTTTAGGTACATCAGGGGCTCTGCAAATGCAACATGACACCTGCAGACCAATCCATCTAAGTCTGCATTTCAAACGGCGCTCCTTCCCTTCCGAGCTCTGCCGTGCACCCAAACAGTGGTTCCCCCCAATGTATGGGGTATCAGCGTACTCAGGACAAATTGGACAATAACTTTTGTGGTCCAATTTCTCCTGTTACCCTTGGGGCAAAAAAAATTGCGGGCTAAAACATCATTTTGTGGAAAGAAAAAATGATTTTTTGATTTTCACAGCGCTACATTCTAAACTTTAGTGAAACAACTGGGGGTTAAAAGTGCTCACCACACATCTAAATAAGTTCCTTAGGGGGTCTTCTTTCCAAAATGGTGTCACTTGTGGGGGTTTCCACTGTTTAGGCACGTCAGGGGCTCTCCAAACACGACATGGGTTCCGATCTCAATTCCAGCCAATTTTGCATTGAAAAGTCAAATGGCGATCCTTCCCTTCCGAGCTCTGCCATGCGCCCAAACAGTGGTTTATCCCCATATATGAAGTATCAGCGTACTCAGGACAAATTGCACAACAACTTTTGGGGTCCAATTTATCCTGCTACCCTTGGGAAAATAAAAAATTTGGGGCAAAAATATCATTTTTTGTGAAAATTAATATTAATTTTTTTTTACGGCTCTACATTATAAACTTCTGTGAAGCACTTGGAGGTTCAAAGTGCTCACCACACATCTAGATTAGTTCCTTAGAGGGTCTACTTTCCAAAATGGTGTCACTTCTGGGGGTTTCCACTGTTTAGGCACATCAGGGGCTCTCCAAACACGACATGGGTTCCGATCTCAATTCCAGCCAATTTTGCATTGAAAAGTCAAATGGCGCTCCTTCCCTTCCGAGCTCTGCCATGCGCCCAAACAGTGGTTTATCCCCATGTATGAAGTATCAGCGTACTCAGGACAAATTGCACAACAACTTTTGGGATCCAATTTATCCTGCTACCCTTGGGAAAATAAAAAATTTGGGGCAAAAAGATCATTTTTTGTGAAAATTAATATTAATTTTTTTTACGGCTCTACATTATAAACTTCTGTGAAGCACTTGGAGGTTCAAAGTGCTCACCACACATCTAGATTAGTTCCTTAGAGGGTCTACTTTCCAAAATGGTGTCACTTGTGGGGGTTTCCACTGTTTAGGCACGTCAGGGGCTCTCCAAACACGACATGGGTTCCGATCTCAATTCCAGCCAATTTTGCATTGAAAAGTCAAATGGCGCTCCTTCCCTTCCGAGCTCTGCCATGTGCCCAATCAATGGTTTACCCCAACATGTGGGGTATCGGCGTACTCAGGACAAATTGTACAACAATTTTTTTGGTCCAATTTCTCCTGTTATCCTTGGTAAAATAAAACAAATTGGATCTGAAGTAAAAATTTTGTGAAAAAAAAGTTAAATGTTCAATTTTTTTTAAACATTCCAAAAATTCCTGTGAAGCACCTGAAGGGTTAATAAACTTTTTGAATGTGGTTTAGAGTACCTTGAGGGGTGCAGTTTTTAGAATGGTGTCACTTTTGGACATTTTCTGTCATATAGACCCCTCAAAGTCACTTCAAGTGTGAGGTGGTCCGTAAAAAAAATGGTTTTGCAAATTTTGTTGCAAAAATGAGAAATTGCTGGTCAACTTTTAACCCTTATAACTCCCTAACAAAAAAAAATAATGTTTCCAAAATTGTGCTGATGTAAAGCAGACATGTGGGAAATGTTGTTTATTAACTATATTATGTGATATAACTCTCTAATTTAAGGGCATAAAAACGAAAAATTTGAAAATTGCTACATTTTCATAATTTTCGACAAATTTCTGTTTTTTTCACAAATAAATGCAAGTCATATCGAAGAAGTTTTACCACTATCATAAAGTACAATATGTCACGAGAAAACCATCTCAGAATCACCAGGATCCGTTGAAGCGTTTCAGAGTTATGACCTCATAAAGTGACAGTGGTCAGAATTGTAAAAATTGGCCGTGTCACTTAGGTGAAAACAGACTTTGGGGTGAAGGGGTTAAACAATCATTGCACACCTGCAAATAATTAGCTGCCGGGTGATTGTCCTTGACTTCTATGGGCTCCATTGAACTACAATACAGCACAACACAGGCAGCAAAGAAAATGCAGAATGGATTTCAACAAAGGTCTCTGGGCCCAGTTTACTTCTCCAGGTTCTACAGGTTCGGTTCACTCATCCCTAGTCCCAGAGTACGGATTCCGTTCTTAGGAGTTGTCATTCCACTGTGCTAACAATAATTCTACTCTCATTGTGGTGTGTGTGGGCCTAGAGACCCTTAGGGTATGTGCACACGTCAGGATTTTTTGCGTTTTTTTCGCGTTTTTTTCCGCTATAAAAACGTAATAAAAACGCGAAAAAAACGCTAACATATGCCTCCTATTATTTACAGTGTATTCCGCATTTTTTGTGCAAATGTTGCGATTTTTTCCGCGAAAAAATCGCATCGCGGAAAAAAAAGCAACATGTTCATTAAAAATGTGGAATTGCGGGGATTCCGCACACCTAGGAGTCCATTGATCTGCTTACTTCCCGCACGGGGCTGTGCACACCATGCGGCAAGTAAGCAGATTATGTGCGGTTGGTACCCAGGGTGGAGGAGAGGAGACTCTCCTCCATGGACTGGGCACCATATAATTGGTCAAAAATAAAAGAATTAAAATAAAAAATAGTCATATACTCACCTTCGATGTCCCCCGCAGTGTTCCCGCCTCTCACCGCTGCATGCTGCCGCTTCGGTTCTCATAGCTGGTGTGCGGTGAAGGACCTGTGATGACGTCACTGTCTTGTGATTGGTCGTGAGCGGTCATGTTACCGCTCACGTGACCGCTCACATGACCGCGACGTCATGGAAGGTCCTGCGCGCGCACACCAGCTATAGGAAGAGGAACGGACGCCGCTGAGGAGATCGTCTGGGTGAGTATAAGCATTTTTTTTATTTTTTTTATTATTTTTAAACATTCTATCTTTTACTATAGATGCTGCATAGGCTGCATCTATAGTAAAAAGTTGGTCACACTTGTCAAACGCTATGTTTGACAAGTGTGACCAACCTGTCAGTCAGTTTTCCAAGCGATGCTACAGATCGCTTGGAAAACTTTAGCATTCTGCAAGCTAATTACGCTTGCAGAATGCTAAAAAAAAATGCGAAAAAAACGGAAAAAAAACGCAAAAAAAAAATGCGGATTTCTTGCAGAAAATTTCCGGTTTTCTTCAGGAAATTTCTGCAAGAAATCCGGACGTGTGCACATACCCTTAGGCTATGTTCACACGCTGCGGATCCGCAGCGTTTCCGCAACTGCGGGTCCGCAGCGGTTTCCCATGCGTTTACAGTACAATGTACTGTACAATGCACATGCTGCGGAAAAAAACGCACGGAAACGCAGTGGTTTACATTCCGCAGCATGTCAATTATTTGTGCGGAATCCGCAGCGGTTTTACACCTGCTCCATAATAGAAAGCCGCAGGTGTAAAACCGCAGTGGAATCCGCACAAAAACTGCAGTAATTCCGCAGTAAATCCGCAATAAATCCACAGGAAAAACGCGCAGAGGAACATTCTATGTGTGCACATACCCTTATTCAAATCCACTCTGCATTTCCTTCCATCCTATGCCTGCCTGCACCTGCAGTATATGTGTATGATACATAACTAGGTAGGGTCTGTTCACTCTTATTCTTGGCAGTCATAAGTGGACAGGGAAGGAAGTGCAGGCCCCAGATTCACTGCCACTGAAGTCAATGGGAGAGCAGAGCTGCTATGGCACTTCCGCTCCTCTGACAGATTCTGACAGAATCTCACCTTTCTGCGGTGCCTTCTGGGCTTCCAGGACCATCTATCTCAGCCAGCAGCACCCTGATTTTGGTGGGCACCCAGTGAGATGATAATGTATTAGATGTGACCTGCAGTCCCATGTAACTCCACAGATAATAGAGTGATTCTTTTGTGAGTACTGATAGCAGTGATGGCTCCCCTGGATCACACTGCTGCTGGTTCTGCATGTGCTGCTGCTCTGGGCTGGTGGGAGGAGTAAGGCAGAATCAGTGAGAGATGAGAGCAGACTAGATCTATCTATTGCTGAGAATGACAGACTGCTACAAACCACAGATCTTCAGCATGATTGCAGTTTTGCACTAGGTCAGCTGTAAATCACGAGTTGATCACATATCATCCTCACCTTTCACCTCAAATATCATAGATCTGAAACTTTGTGATGCTGCAATTGGCAATTTTCCATGTGGGCAATTTTCCATGTGGGCAATTTTCCGTGTGGGCAATTTTCCATGTGGGCAATTTTCCGTGTGGGCAATTTTCTGTGTGGGCAATTTTCCATGTGGAGAGTTTTCCACGTGGGTAATTTTCCATGTGGGCAATTTTCCTTGTGGGCAATTTTCCGTGTGAAAAGAAAAAACATTATATTTCAGCTCACCCGCATAACAGAATTTTCCATAGTCCAAGTGTAATCCGAGCAGGGAAAGCGTCTCTGTCCAACGCTGCAGTTAATGAGCAAGAGAAAAGAAAAAAATCCAGCTCCAGGAGTAAAATCTTCAGAAATTTTATTCAAACATCTTTAAAAATTGGAAAGCTACTTACAAAAAATATGGATCACAAAATAAGGATGGAAACAACCATCAAATCGCTGGACGCGTTTCGAGCGCTAAAAGCACTCTTAGACTTCAGCAACTGCTGAAGTCTAAGAGTGCTTTTAGCGCTCGAAACGCGTCCAGCGATTTGATGGTTGTTTCCATCCTTATTTTGTGATCCATATTTTTTGTAAGTAGCTTTCCAATTTTTAAAGATGTTTGAATAAAATTTCTGAAGATTTTACTCCTGGAGCTGGATTTTTTTCTTTTCTCTTGCTCAATTTTCCGTGTGGGCAATTTTCTGTGTGGGCAATTTTCCTGTGGGCATTTTTTCTGTGGGCATTTTTCATGTGGGCAATTTTCCTGTGGGCAATTTTCCTGTGGCCATTTTTCAGTGAACCGTCACGCACCACTACTAGCACTTTAACCCCCTAAATGCTGTGATTAAATGCGATCGAAGCATTCCGGGAACCGGCAGAGGGATGACATCCCCTCTGCCTTTTGATCGTTACCATGGTGACCCGATGTCGTCATAACGACATCCTGGTCACCAGAGCTAGAAATGTTGCTTAATCATGCGCAATGCATTATCATCAACTTTCTGTCAGTGCAGAGCTGACAGTTTAAATAGTATTGGGATGCTGCTGCATGCTATAAAAGAGATCAGCCTGCAAAAAATGATAGTTCCAAAGTGGGACAAAGTAAAAAAGAAAAGTTAAAAAGAGTAATTTTTTTTTAAATAATTGTAAAAAAAATATATAAAATAGTCAAAAATAATCTAAAAAAATCAAAAGATATTATGTATACAAATATTTGTATGAAATAATATAAATAAATAAAAGTATGCATATTTGGTATTGCTGCATCCGGAACAACCCTTCCTATAAAACTGTCCCACTAGTTAACCCCTTTAGTGAATACCATAAAAAAAATAAAAAACAAGGCAAAAAACAATGCTTTATTATCATACTGTCGAACAAAAAGTGGAATAAAACGCGATAAAAAAGACAGATATAAATAAATAAACATGGTATCACCGAAAATGACACCTTGTCCCGCAAAAAACAAGCCACCATACAGCTCCATCAGCAGAAAAATTAAGTTATAGCTCTCAAAATAAAGTGATGCAAAAATAATTATTTTTTCTATAAAATAGTTTTTATTGTGTAAAAGCTCCAAAACATAAAAAAAAGATATAAATGAGGTATCACTGTAGTCATACTGACCCGAAGAATAAACTTCCTTATCAATTTTACCACACACGGAACAGCATAAACAGCTCCCCCCCAAAAAAACAATTCCTGAATTGCTGTTTTTTGTTCTTTCTGCCTCCCACTAATCAGAATAGAAAGTGATCATAAAATGTCATGTGCCCAAAGATGGTACTCATAAAAACGTGAACTCGTCCTGCAAAAAACAAGCCCTCACATGACTCTGAGGACCAAAATATGTAAAAATTATAGCTCTCAAAATGTGTTGATGCAAAAGATATTTTTTGCAATAAAAAGCGTCTTTTAGTACGTGACAGCCAAACATTTAAACCTAGTATGAATCTGGGCATCAAAAATAGCACATGGAAGCGAAAAGCCATAAAATAGCAAGTTTTTATTGAAACAAATATTAAAAACTATTTTTCTTTAGAAAAAAGTATGTGAATGGTATAGAGATGGGGATAAGACTATGCAAAAAGAACCCCTAAAATAAGGTAATGCGTTGCCATGATGTAAAAATACAAGTAGAATTTTCAATAAATACTATAATTGGCAACATGTACAACATCCAGGGCTCATTCTATTGAAGGAATGAAGGTTAGGAGAGCAAAAAACAATGCTTCTCAAAAGGGTGTATTATTTAAGCCCAAAGATAAAAAAGATTATGTATATAGATCTCAAATATACAGGATGTATTCCAAGCTATGTGTCTATAAGTGAATGGTTCACTAGAGTAATATATAGTTATTACATAGTTATTACGGTTGAAGGAAGACTTTAAGTCCATCTAGTTCAACCCATAGCCTAACATGCCCTAACATGTTGATCCAGGGGAAGGCAAAAAAAACCCATGTGGTAAGAGTAAGCTCCATCATGGGGAAAAAAATTCCTTCCCGACCCCACATACGGCAATCAGACTAGTTCCCTGGATCAACGCCTTATCAAGGAATCTAATATATATACCCTGTAATATTATACTTTTCCAGAAAGGTATCCAGTCCCCTCTTAAATTTAAGTAATGAATCACTCATTACAACATCATACGGCAGAGAGTTCCATAGTCTCACTGCTCTTACAGTAAAGAATCCGCGTCTGTTATTATGCTTAAACCTTTTTTCCTCCAGACGTAGAGGATGCCCCCTTGTCCCTGTCACCGGTCTATGATTAAAAAGATCATCAGAAAGGTCTTTGTACTGTCCCCTCATATATTTATACATTAACATAAGATCACCCCTTAGCCTTCGTTTTTCCAAACTAAATAGCCCCAAGTGTAATAACCTATCTTGGTATGGCAGACCCCCCAGTCCTCTAATAACCTTGGTCGCTCTCCTCTGCACCCGCTCCAGTTCAGCTATGTCTTTCTTATACACCGGAGACCAGAACTGTGCACAGTATTCTAAGTGTGGTCGAACTAGTGACTTGTATAGAGGTAAAATTATGTTCTCCTCATGAGCATCTATGCCTCTTTTAATGCATCCCATTATTTTATTTGCTTTTGTAGCAGCTGCCTGACACTGGCCACTGAATATGAGTTTGTCATCCACCCATACACCCAGGTCTTTTTCATTGACGGTTTTGCCCAGAGTTTTAGAATTAAGCACAAAGTTATACATCTTATTACTTCTACCCAAGTACATGACCTTACATTTATCCCCATTAAAGCTCATTTGCCATTTATCAGCCCAAGCTTCTAGTTTACATAACTCATCCTGTAATATAAAATTGTCCTCCTCTGTATTGATTACCCTGCAGAGTTTAGTGTCATCTGCAAATATTGAAATTCTACTCTGAATGCCCCCTACAAGGTCATTAATAAATATGTTAAAAAGAAGAGGGCCCAATACTGACCCCTGTGGTACCCCACTGCTAACTGCGACCCAGTCAGAGTGTGCTCCATTAATAACCACCCTTTGTCTCCTATCCCTGAGCCAGCTATCAATCCACTTACACATATTTTCCCCTATCCCCATTATTCTCATTTTATGTAACAACCTTTTGTGTGGCACCGTATCAAAAGCTTTTGAAAAGTCCATATACACTACATCCACTGGGCTCCCTTGGTCCAGTCCGGAACTTACCTCTTCATAGAAGCTGATCAAATTAGTCTGACATGAACGGTCCCTAGTAAACCCGTGCTGATACTGGGTCATGAGGTTATTCCTCTTCAGCTACTCCATTATAGCATCCCTTAGAATGCCCTCCAGGATTTTACCCACAGTAGAGGTTAAACTTACTGGCCTATAATTTTTGAGTTCAGTTTTTGTCCCCTTTTTGAATATTGGCACCACATTTGCTATACGCCAGTCCTGTGGTACAGGCCCTGTTATTATGGACTCTTTAAAGATTAAAAATAATGGTCTATCAATGACTGTACTTAATTCCTGCAGTACTCGGGGGTGTATCCCATCCGGGCCCGGAGATTTGCCATTTTTTGTGATTTTTAGATGCCGCCGTACTTCCTGCTGGGTTAAGCAGGTATCATTTAATTGGGAATTTTTAGCACTAGTCATATTGGCTGCCATGGTATTTTCTTTTGTAAATACTGATGAAAAAAAGTCATTTAGCATATTGGCTTTTACCTCATCCTCATCCACCATTTCACCCAGACTATTTTTAAGGGGGCCAACACTATCATTTTTTAGTTTCTTACTATTTATGTAGTTAAAGAATATTTTGGGATTATTTTTGCTCTCTCTGGCAATGAGTCTCTCTGTCTCAATCTTTGCTGCCTTGATTTGCTTTTCACAGAATTTATTTAATTTTTTGTATTTATTTAATGCCTCCTCACTACCTACTTCCTTTAATTCTCTAAATGCTTTCTTTTTGTCACTTATTGCGCCCCTTACAGCTCTATTTAGCCATATTGGTTTCCTCCTATTTCTAGTAGGTTTATTCCCATACGGTATATACTGTGCACAGGTCCTATCCAGGATGCTAATAAACGTCTCCCATTTTCTTTGTGTACTTTTATGTCTCAGGATATCGTCCCAGTTAATTGCACCAAGATCCTCTCTCATCCATTGGAAATTTGCCCTCCTTAAGTTTAGTGTCCTTGTCACCCCTCTACTATACATCTTATTAAAAGAGACATGAAAACTTATTATTTTGTGATCACTATTCCCCAAGTGACCCCCAACCCTTATATTTGATATGCGGTCTGGCCTGTTGGTTAATATTAGGTCTAGCAGTGCCCCCCTTCTTGTTGGGTCCTGAACCAGTTGTGAAAGGTAATTGTCTCTCATAGTTGTCAAAAACCGATTACCTTTACTGGAACTGCAGGTTTCTGTTCCCCAATCTATTTCAGGGTAGTTGAAGTCCCCCATAATAATGACTTCTCCTTGAGTCGCAGCTTCATCTATTTGCTTTACGAGGATATTCTCCATTGCTTCCATTATTTTTGGAGATTTATAACAAACCCCTATCAGTAATTTATTATTTTTTCCCCCTCCCCTTATCTCCACCCACAGGGACTCTACATTTTCATTAGATTCACCTATATTATCACGCAGGATGGGTTTTAAGGTCGATTTTACATACAGACACACCCCACCCCCTTGCTTATCTGTACGGTCATTTCTGAAAAGGCTATAGCCCTGCAAGTTAACAGCCCAGTCATGGCTCTCATCCAGCCATGTTTCAGATATCCCCACCATGTCATAGTTATGTTCCAACAACATTAGTTCTAATTCGTCCATTTTGTTGGCGAGGCTTCTGGCATTAGTATACATGCACTTGATGTTCCTCTCTGTACCTCTACCTCTGTAGAGAGAGATGGAGTATGAAAAAGGCTTTTCAAAGGGTTTAAAAGTGTGAACCTTATTTGTTAAGAGGGTTGCTAGAAGAGTAAGACCAAGTGGCCCAGTAAGTATACAATAACTTCAATAGTGTAGCAGCCCAAGTTTTTAAAATATGAAAATTAAACATTTGAGGAAAAACATGCTAAGACATTACCTTAAGGCGGTGGCGGCACCCTGACGTGCGTTTCGCGTGTAGCTTTGTCTAAGGGAAAATGTCCGGTCTCCCTCTCTATACTCCATATAGTATAATGCACTCCACATAGGTCTACTCTATATTGTATAATGCACCCCCATAGGCAGACTCTATAGCATAAGGCAACCCCCATAGGCAGAATCTATAGCATAAGGCAGCCCCATAGGCAGACTCTGTAGTATAAGGCAGCCTTCATAGGCAGACTCTGTAGTATAAGGCCGGCCCCATAGGCAGACTCTATAGCACAAGGCAGCCCCCCATAGGCAGACTCTATAGCATAAGACAGCCCCCATAGGGAGACTCTACAGTATAAGGCAGCCCCCATAGGCAGACTCTGTAGTATTAGGCAGCCCCATAGGGAGACTCTATAGCACAAGGCAGCCCCCATAGGCAGACTCTATAGCAAAAGGCAGCCCCATAGGCAGACTCTGTACTATAAGGCAGCCCCCATAGGCAGACTCTGCAGTATAAGGCAGCCCCCATAGGCAGACTCTATAGCACAAGGCAGCCCCTCATAGGCAGACTCTATAGCACAAGGCATCCCCGATAGGCAGACTCTACAGCATAAGGCAGCCCTCACAGGCAGACTCTGTAGTATAAGGCAGACCCCATAGGTAGACTCTGTAGTATAAGGCAGCCCCCCATAGGTTGACTCTGTACTATAAGGCAGCCCCCCATAGGCACACTCTGTAGTATATGGAAGCCCCCGTAGGCAGATCCTGTAGTATAAGGAATTGTCACGGGGGACTAGGTGAGCGAGAACTAATAACCCGGGCCCCTGCAATTTCCCTCAGACTAGGGAAATCCTGACTGACCCTCTACCTGTAGTTTACACTGATGGTGTGCATGTCCAGGCCTCAAACCTCACCCTGTCTCCTGTTTCAACCCTAGGCTGAAACCTCCGCCCACCACCCAGTGAAGAGGTAATACACCAATACCCACAGTTAGCACAGACAAGGATAAAGGAAAATATACACCATGCCGCAGTCACTCAGGAATACACTATAAATGTGCAGGGCAAAATAAATACAAATATAGGAAGGAGTAAATAAGACTAAGGAAAATACACCACCAGCAACGAATCTCCAACAACCAGCTCTCCACTCCAGACCGAGATAACAACGAACAAGACAGAAGCTATAATCGGCGACGCCCAATGATCAGGAGAACTATTTAAAGGCAATGGGCATGGCCCAGCTTCCAATCCGAGGATAAGGTAAATTAACCCCGGAACAGCTAGATAAAATCTGGCCGACGCCAATGAGCAAATAGTGGTCAAAAGCGGAATTACCGCTGTCTGTCAAACGACCTGGTCTGAACAGTGTCCGACATGACAGGAATCCCCCCATAGGGCGACTCTGTAGTATAAGGAAGCGCCCCATAGGCAGACTCTGTAGTTTAAGGAAGCCCCCCCATAGGCAGACTCTGCAGTATAAGGCAGCCCCCATAAAAAATGAATAAATACCTCTCCTCTTTCTGGTACCTTTGCTGCTCTGAGCACCCACACACCTCTGGACCACGAACGCCGAGTAGTGACATCATCGCGACCCCTGTCAGAGTCGGCGTTGGTGACATCAGATGCTGAGAGGGGGATGATAGGAGAGGGAGCATAAGGCTCCCTCTCTCATCAATGCAATCGGCTAGATGGCGATACAGCTGAACCTGCGATGACAGGCAGGGAGCCCACTGCTGGCACTGGCCCCCCTGCCTGCTCAGGGGCCCCATAGCAGCCGGGCCGCATTGCAGGGAGATCGATTCTCCCTGCTCTGCCGCAGAATTTAACTGTATCGACGTGCTGCAAACGCTACTTTCAGGGGTTTCATTTTTTGTCCACATTCCAAAAATTCTTGCAAAGCACCTGAAGAGTTAATAAACTTCTTGAATGTGGTTTTGAGCACCTTGTGGAGAGCAGTTTTTAGAATGGTGTCACTTTTGAGTATCTTCTATCATATAGACCCCTCAAAGTGACTTCAAATGTGATGTGGTCGTTAAAAAAAATGGCTTTGTAAGTTTTGTTGGACTTTTAACCGTCAACTCTTAACCCTTTTAACTTTTCATTCCAAAATTGTGCTGATGTAAAGTAGACATGTGGGAAATGTTACTTATTAACTATTTTGTGTAACGTATCTGTGATTTTAGGGCATGAAAATTCAACATTGGAAAATTGCTAAATTTTCCAAAGTTTCGCCAAATTTCAATTTTTTTTCACAAACACAAGTCATACCGAAGAAATTTTACCACTATCATGAAGTACAATATGTCTCAAAAAAACATTCTCAGAATCCCCTAGGATTCGTTGAAGTGTTCCAGAGTTATTACCTCATAAAGTGACAGAGGTTAGAATTATAAAAATTGGCCTGGTCATTAACGTGTAAACCACCTTCGGGGGTAAAGGGGTTAAAGAAAGAAAAATCATACAGTTCACTTTCATTCCACAGTAATATGGGTAGTTATTATCTCTTTGCCTCCTCAGCACCTGAACAGCTCATCTACACTGTGTGCAGAATTATTAGGCAAGTTGTATTTTGATGACATGATACTTTTTATACATGTTGTCCTACTCCAAGCTGTTCAGGCTTGAGAGCCAACTACCAATTAAGTAAATCAGGGGATGTGCATCTCTGTAATGAGGAGGGGTGTTATCTAATGACATCAAAACCCTATATAAGGTGTGCTTAATTATTAGGCAACTTCCTTTCCTTTGGCAAAATGGGTCAGAAGAGAGATTTGAAGGGCTCTGAAAAGTCCAAAATTGCGAGATGTCTCGCAGAGGGATGTAGAGGTCTTGAAATTGCCAAACTTGTGAAGTGTGATCACCGAACAATCAAGCGTTTCATGGCTAATAGCCAACAGGGTCGCAAGAAGCGTGTTGGGCAAAAAAGGCGCAAAATAACTGTCCATGAATTGAGGAAAATCAAGCGTGAAGCTGCCAAGATGCCATTTGCAACCAGTTTTGCCATATTTCAGATGCAATGCAATGTTACTGGAGTAACAAAAGGCACAAGGTGTGCAATACTCAGGGACATGGCCAAGGTAAGGAAGGCTGAAAAATGACCACCTTTGAACAAGAAACATAAGATAAAACATCAAGACTGGGCCAAAAAATATCTTTACACTGACTTTTCAAGCTGACGTGTTTCAGGCAATACTGCCCTTAGTCATAGCATGACTATGACTAAGGGCAGTATTGCCTGAAATGCATCAGCTTGTTTTTATGATGCACTAATAAAAGACAAGATTTTTATTCCATCTTCATCTCCTCCATTCAATATTTGAATGAGCTGGACAAGTGAGTGATTTGCATTAAAAAAATATGCCAATGAACATCTAAACAAACCTTGATCCATTTTGGAAAGAAGTCCTGTGGACAGATGAGGTTAAACTAGAACACTGTGGATACAATGATTAAATGCAGGGTCAGACTGGGGCACCAGGACACCAGAGAATGCTCCGGTGGGCCCACCCCCAGCCCCAGCTCCGGCCACCCACAAAAGGGGCCCCCTGCATCTGCAACCCCTTTATGAAGTTCACAGACTGTGTACAGCATTCCTTACAGTGAATAACTCTGTGCATCCTCTGCAGTCCTTGATCGTCTTTCCCAACCCCCCCCCCTCCATCCCCCCTCTCTCTTTCCCTGCAAGTGTTAGGTTAAGTTGAGAGTGGGGGGAAGCATCTCACAGTACAGCAAATGCCAGGGCCAGGGCAGGAAGATGTCTGCAGCACAAGTGAAGCACCAGGACCTGGTAAGTATACATATATATGTGTACCTGTGTGTGTATATGGCAGTATACAGTGTGTGTGTCTGTATATGTGTGTATATATAGTATGTGTGCATACATGTAGTATATAGTATGATTATGTATATCTGTGGTGCATGTGTGTATATATATATATATATATATATATATATATATATATATATAATATGCATGTACATAAAGTATATAGGATGTGTGTATATTATATTTGTATACTGCATGTGTGCAGTATATTGTGTATATGTATGTGACCATACTGCATATAAACTGAATGTGTCTGTGTGTTTATACCTTATATATGTAATTGTACACACTGTACACCATGTTCCAAATTATTATGCAAATTACATTTTTCTCGGATTTTCCTAAATGGTCGGTGCAAATGACAGTCAGTCTAATAAAAGTCATCACCCGTTAGATTATACATCTAATTTTATTGAAGAAACCTCCCAATGATAACAGTATAATCTCCAAAATGAATAAAACCTCAAAATGCACTGTTCCAAATTATTATGCACAGTAGAATTTCTAAACATTTGATATGTTCTAAAGAACTGAAAATGCTCATTTGTGGAATTTGCAGCAATAGGTCACATTCACTGAACAAAAAAGCTATTTAACTCCAAAACATCCTAACAGGCCAAGTTACATGTTAACATAGGAACCCTTCTTTGATATCACCTTCACAATTCTTGCATCCATTGAACTTGTGGGATTTTGGAGAGTTTCTGCTTGTATTTCTTTGCATGAAGTCAGAATAGCCTCCCAGAGCTGCTGTTTTGATGTGAACGGCCTCCCACCCTCATAGATCTTTTGCTTGATGATACTCCAAAGGTTCTCTATAGGGTTGAGGTCAGGGGAAGATGGTGGCCACACCATGAGTTTATCTCCTTTTATGCCCATATCAGCCAATGACCCAGAGGTATTCTTTGCAGCATGAGATGGTGCATTGTCATGCATGAAGATGATTTTGCTCCTGAAGGCACGTTTCTGCTTTTTATACCATGGAAGAAAGTTGTCAGTCAGAAACTATATACTTTGCAGAGGTCATTTTCACACCTTCAGGAACCTTAAAGGGCCCTACTAGCTGTTTCCCCATGATTCCAGCCCAAAACATGACTCCTCCACCTCCTTGCTGATGTTGCAGCTTTGTTGGGACATGATGGCCATCCACCAACCATCCACTACTCCATCCATCTGGACTAACCAGGGTTGCTCGACACTCATCAGTAAAAAAAGGCTGTTTGAAATTTAGTCTTCATGTATGTCTGGGCCCACTGCTACCATTTCTGTTTGTGAACACAGTTTAGGGGTGGCCAAATAGTAGGCATATGCACCACAGCAAACCTTTGAAGGATCATACACCTTGAGGTTCGAGGGACTACAGAGGCAGCAGCAGCTTCAAATAACTGTTTGCTGCTTTGCAATGGTATTTTGGCAGCTGCTCTCTTAATCCAATGAATTTGGCAGAAACCTTCCTCATTATGCCTCTATCTGCATGAACTCTGTCTATGCTCTGTTTCAGTCACAAATCTTTTCACAGTATGATGATCACTCTTACGTTTTCGTGAAATATCTAATGTTTTCATACCTTGTCCAAGGCATTGTACTATTTAACGCTTTTCAGCAGTAGAGAGATCCTTTTTATTTCCCATATTGCTTGAAACCTGTGGCCTGCTTAATAATGTGGAACATAAGTAGTTTTCCTTTAATTAGAATCACCTGGAAAACTAATTATCACATGTGTTTAAGATTGATTTCAGTGATCCATTGAGCCCTGAGACACAATACCATCCACGAGTTTATTTGAAAAACAAAACAGTTAAATCTTTATGACACTTAAATCCAATTTGTATAATAATTTGGTACATGGTGTATATCTGTATACTGTATATGCAGTATATAGCGTATTTTTATACTGTATATTTATAAAGTATATATAAAGTGTGTACATGTAAAGTGTATATCTGTGTATATGTGCTGCATATATAGTTATGTTATTGTAGTGTCACCATAATAAGGATCAGCAGTTAATGTCTAATACCTGTGTTTTACATTAGGGCCTGTTCACACTGTCTTTCTTTACTGCGCCCTGGTGGGTTCTGCCTCAATCCCCTATAGAACCATAGATTGCAATAACCGGAATGGAGCTCATATCAATTCCACATATGATGTTTTTTTCCTGAACGTGTCCGTCTGCTCCAACAGCCACAGAAAAGGGGACACTTTTAGACGAAAAAACAAAAACAGACTCTGAGGGTATGTGCAAATGATCAGTAGGATGCTGTGTACTTGGGCAGCGGCCAGATGTTACAGCATAGTGGATGATTTCAAGAAATCCCATGTCCACTATAAATCCACATACGCCCATGGCTCACCCGCAGAGACGCACATGCGGCGCATCTTCTCATGTACAGCACCATGCTATATAAATAAATAATAATAATCTTTTCAGACCGCAGCATGTCTATTTATCTTGCGGAGACAGAGACGCTCAGTCTTCATAAGATAAATGTTACCCGCACAATGTATTGGTCACGATGAATCCACACGGTTCAGTGATCACACGTGGAATCACCTGCGCTCAGTAGCCGGCAGCGGACATGTGCTGCGTCCAAAGTGCTGCCAATTCCTGATCGTGTGCACCTATCCTAAGAAAACAAATCTGACGGTCAATTTCACAAAAAAAAACAAATTCATTTGACCTCTGCTTGTGACGGTGCAGTCTGTGGCCCTGTAGGGGATTTATGTGAATCCTATTTTAGGGGGATTCAGGCAGAAGCTCAGTTTGAACAGGGCTTACTATACTATTGTGTGAAATAGTGCAGTCTACTTTACTATTCTGCGCTGTCCCAGTACAACGGCCAGACACGGACACCGGCTTGAAGACACTTTTTTTAAATAAATCTGTTACATGTTGTCTTTCAGGATTTCTGCAGCATTTTTATCCTTATTCAAATGAATGGGACATAAAAATGCAAGTGAAAATGCTGCAAAAAAGCAGAATATTTCCTGCCAACACTGTAGATCAATCCACAGCAAAAATGGTGGGTGTGAACAGTGTCTACAGGGGTTTCCTGAGAATGTAAAAATAATTAGCATGAAATGATAAATCCCCCGCGGCTCCAGCACTGATGCTCCAGGGGTCTCTGTCAGTCTCAGCACTGGGCTACAGTGGTCTTGTGGCTCAGGAGGGTCTATGCCAGCCTCCACACTAGGCTGCAGTGGTCTTGTGGCTCCGGGGGTCTCTTCTAGTCTCCGCACTGGCCTGCAGTTATCTAGGCTGTAAAGTGAATAATAACCATCAAGGACCCCGATCCATTGGCCACGGAGCCAGAAGGGATTTAGCAGAGTAGTTTGGGGAACATGTCAGACTTTTTTTTATTGCTTTTTACTCTGCTGTTTGTGAGGTACGATGTAGAAAAAGACGACAATTCTGCTAATGGTTTCTATTATGTGACTATACGGCTTCCTTTAAACAACCGTGTATCATGTTTTTCACAGATGCCACGTGTCTCCTATTTAACCTACGGTGCTGCACTCGTGTCCGTGTTTTCCCAGCAGCACAGATGACAAGGGCCAATACAAGTCTATGGGTCCGTGTAAACATGCCGTCTGTGTGTCGTCCATGAGCCGTCCGTGTGCCATCCGTGTGCTGTACGTGTGCCGTCCGTGTTTAACATGGAAAGTATGTGAGAAGCTTTGTAATTTCATTTCCAGTATCCATACCGGAAAAACACAGATGGCGCATGGATGACACACTGATTGAAAACACTGGTGACACCGATATCGGTGTAACACGTGGGCGTTTTATATGGCCATGTGAAGGGGGCCTAACAGTGTTGTTGGTGGGGCAAGTTTGATCTGCTGCTTCAATAGTGTTGCTGGGTGATCCCAGCGTATTCTCAACATACGTTGAGCTAATTTTGTGTATTTGCATTACTGAGTAGATGCTAAGAATATGCTGAGATGGCTTAGAGGCAAACTTGATTTCCAATTTTTAAAATTTGGAAACGTGAAATTTCTATTTCTTTGGAAACTATACATTTTGTTCAGTAAAGTCAGTTTTATATAATATTTATTTTTATCTAGTAAATAATACTCATTTTTTATTATTGCACTTTAATGGGTGCTCACATATTTCCAGGATGTGCCACAATAGTAGATGTGGTTCTCACAAATGGAACAGGCATCTGTTTCGCTGTTAGTGGTGAGGTGGCCACAATTTTGCCTACCTCACCACTTACATCACTGTGTGACAGGGCCCTGTGCTCAAAATAGATGCAAGTTCCATTTGTGGGACTTATACTTTGAGGAAATGTACCTTGTAAGTATTTATTGGTGTGTTATGCAACTTTCCAACAGGCCCTGAGCGAGACATAAGTGTTTCTTTTTTGCTTGGAGTGTTTCTTTAGTTTGTTATTTATACATTAAGCTAAATTGATTATTTATTGGCTAATTATTATTATTATTCACTATTATAGTGCAATTTATTCCATGGCACTTTACATGTGAAAATGGGGCATACATAGACAAACACAATAAACATGAGCAATACAAGGCACACACAAGTACAGAAGGAGAGAGGACCCTGCCCGCAAAGGCTCACAGTCTGCACGGGATGGGTGAGGACACACTAGGAGAGGGTAGAGCTGGTTGTACGGTGGTTCAGTAGACTGAGGATCACTGCAGGTTGTAGGCTTGTCGGAAGAGGTGGGTCTTCAGGTTCCTTTTGAAGGTTTCCATGGCTAATAAACACTTTGTTTCATATTACCTCATTTTGCAACAGAATTGGTATTATTTCTATATAACTGCAAGGTGGGCCTTAAGAATGATTTTTCTTTGGTGGGCCCAAGGTACTCCAGTCCAATGCTGATTAAATGTACAGTATGTGTGGAGAAAAAAGGGCACATAATTTCAGGAAAAGAACATCTCGCCAACCATTAAGCATGGGAGTGGATCGATCATGCTTTGGGGATGTGTTGCAGCCACTGGCACGGGAAAATTTTCAACATATTCTTGATGAAAACATGAAACCATCTGTAAAAAAAGCTGACTAGATCTAACTACATCTCAAAATAGCAGTACTTGCAAGATAACCCAGCAATCTCACAGAACTGGAAGAATTTTCCAAGGGAGAATGAATGAAAATCCCTGAAACAAGAATTGTAAGACTATTGGCTGGCTACAAAAAGTGTTTCCAAGCTGTTTGACTTTGTTTTATCCCTTTATGTGTTAGTTTTCAAAATTTGCTTCCTCAAATATTTTGCATATTTTGTCATGGGTAGACAAATTTGCCTGCATTTTTTATGTGTGTTTTTCAGTTAAAACATGGCCAAGACAAATCCAAATTTATGACCTGATGTCAGTAAGCTTATTATTCTGAGAGTGAAGTCAGGCAAAAGCCAAAAAGAGGCAGTTATGGAATTCAACTGCTCTCAGAGTCAAGTGTCATGTATAATAAAGAAAGAAAAAAAAGAAAAAGAAGGTTATGGAACAGCTGACAAACCTAGATGTGAACAACCATGGAAAACTACCTCCAAAGTTGATCACATTACTAAGAAAAAGTCAGTATCTGATGTCCATAAAAGTTCTGTATAGATTTTGCATGAAATGAAATAAGAATATGGGGTCAAAGTGAGTAGCCAAACTGTGGGGTGATGGCTAAGAGGAGTAGGGTTGAATGCACAAATTCCAGTCAAGAAGCCATTCATCTCTGCAAAGAAGCGGAAGGTACGACTTTCGTTTGCCAAAGAACACAGCCAATGGAAAGCGACAGATTGGTTTAAGGTGTTATGGTCGGATGAATCCAAGTTCCATCTATTTGGTAGTGATGGCAAGCACTATATATACTGCCCAATTGGAAAACGTAATGTTAAGTACTAGACATCTACAGTGAAACATGGTGGTGGCAATATCATGGTTTGGGGCTGCTTTTCTGCATCTGCCATTGGCCCTCTGCATAGAATAGATGAAAATATGAATGCTAACATAAAAGGATATACTGGAGATTGATCCTAAGTACACATCCAATTTAGTAAAAAATTGGTTAGCAAAGAAAAATGTTCACCTGTTGCAATGGCCAAGCCAATCACCTGATTTAAACCCTATAGAGCACCATAGGCATGAGTTAGGGTGACGAGTTGGAGCCCGTACCCATAACAATAAATATTAATTGTTTGCAGATTTGCAAATGGAATAGAGCAAGATCCCTCAGCATGTCTTAAATGCCCCGTCAGTGTGATGCAGTAATTAAAGCAAGAGGTTAGGCTTGTAAACAATGAATTACTCCCTGTGTTGTGAGCAATAAAAAGTATATGCAAAACTTTCAGCAGTCAGTTTTCTTTAATTAAATGACCAAACATATATTCTAAAGCCTTTTGGTGAAAATTAAGGTCTTGTATGATGACAACTTCATGCACTTTCATCAACAGGAAAATGGCATCACAGCAACCAGACAGAAATGAACTTCCTCCCCTGAAGAAGCCACATTTTTAGTGGTGATACGCGTGGGGTTCACCCGCCACTACGCCTTGCTCACATGGCTCTTTGCTGGGCACTTGTATACCCTAATTGTGGGGTCTGTGTTCTGGCCTTCCCTTTTCCTTACCTTTAGGTGGATAACAGGTTTTGTATATCAACAGGGATATATGTCTTTTTGACCATATTATATTCTACATTTATGTCAATGACTAGGACACCTTATTAGGTGCTTCCAGCTGGGTTTGTTTGGATGGTTGTATTTCAGGATTCTAGGATTTTGCCTCTCTTTATTACCATTTATACTATATTGTCTACCTACCCGGACATGGTCTTTATTGTTTCTCAGACCTGCTGACATATATGTGTACATGTGCACATATTTTTGCACTGACATATATTGGATTTTTTTTCTGTTCCACCATATAATAACAATTTTTTATGGTACTGTGAATAGATGGGGGCCGCTCATATCTATATATCTTTTTGTATGACATTATAATATTCATTTGCTGAGTCCATGTTTACAACATTGAGCATATTCTGGGTACTTACGGGGTGTCCATGATCCATACTATTGGGCATGGTCTTTCTGGATTTTCATAATTGTTTTTAAATGATTTTAAATGTTGTGTCCTTAGTGTAATAATTGTGTCAAACTTTTTCTATAATAAACTGAGTGGTTAATCTGTTTGGGTGCTCCCTAAATTTATTGGCATGCTTTCTCTTGTGTTTTGTATGTACCAGGCAGAAGTAATCACACTTAAAAAAAAAAAAAAAGCAAAACTTTTGATCGTCACTGTACATTCAAAAGAGGGTGCTACTAGGCACTAACATTTTTGTATCGGTCCATTTTCCTTTTTGGAAGTTTTAAAATATAAAAGATTAAAATATGCACGGTGGCAAAATGGTTAGCACTGCTGCTTTGCAGAGCGGGGGGTCCTGAGTTCGAATCCAACCAATGACAACATTTGCAAAGAGTTTGTATGTTCTCCCCATGTTTGTGTGGGTTTCCTCTTGGTTTCCTCCCACCCTCCAAAGACATACTGATAGGGAATCTAGACTGTGAGCCCCAATGGGGCAGTGATGATAATGTCTGTAAAGTGCTGTCGAATTAATGGCGCTATATAAGTGAGTAAAATAAATATATATATTTTGTGCCTAAAATACAAAAGAAATGTGTTATCTTTAAGTTTAGGCCTTTTAGAGATCATTTCATTGTCAACTTGCTTTACTGTTCACAATAACAGTAATTTTGAGTAGGGGTGTCCAAATTTTTACATGCCATTGTAACCTGTTGTGCACTCAGGTTCACACCACCCTATTGTGTCACATAAGAATATATAGATATATACAGTATATACATTTATGTGTATGTATATATACACAGTATATGTGTGTGTGTGCTTTGTATCCAGGTGTATACATTATTAGACCAGAGCCACACAGTCCTAAAGCGGACAGCAAGAACTCCAACACAATACATATATAATCTGAAAAAGGAGTTTACACAACTGCCATATGAGGTATAAAAAGTATTGGCATTTATTTAGTTAACATCATAAAATACAAATAAGATATAAAATAGTTAGCCCCCTGGCGCTGCCACATATACACCACGACTTATAATGGGTGAGGTCCAGTCCTTTACATTACTATAGACTTATCGCTAGCAGAGGGTCCACAGTGGGACTAGCATGATATACTTGTTCATAACATACTCTGTTTGTTGAACCTGTGACCTCCAGTCGTTTACCCTTGGTGTGTTATTTGGTGCCTGTTACTTGTATTAGCCATTCACATAGCTATTCTCAGATAACCTTATTGTGACTAACTATTTTATATCTTATTTGCATTTTATGATGTTAACTAAATAAATGCCAATACTTTTTATACCTCATATGGCAGTTGTGTAAACTCCTTTTTCAGATTATATTTGTATCCAGGTGTACGTGAAATCTAATATCATATAGCGTAATTGATATTTCACCTATAAAGACCACGTGTATATTTTCATCTTTTTGATTCCCATCCCACTGTCCATCCCGCATAGTGTGGTGTATTACCCCGATATTAAATTTGGCTGTCACTAAGTGTTTAAATTTCATTTAAAGTTTATTAAAATTGATCCTAATGGAAAGTCTTCAGCACATTACATTAATTGAGCCCTCTGTGCTTCCGATGATATTTTAAATCAACTTTTCACAGCATTAAAAATGACAAAAATAACTATTATATAGATTATGTTAAAATCTAAATGATCAAAAACGACATTTGTTGAAATATACTACACTTAAGCCTGACATAAAAATAACCTTATTAGGGAAAGTAAAGGATAGTATAATTTATGAAGCAGGATGGGTCGCAGCCAATAAAGATTATCAGCAAGGTTGAGGAAGCTTAGGAATGACACACATTTATTACAAGGACACTGAATTGTAGGGTTTCTTGGCACCAATTTCCAAGGTGTATCTAGAGTGATCCAAGGAATATGTTCAGAATTAAAGGACAATGGCAGCAATGTTAATGCACACATATTATCAGTGCTATTTACCTTTGTGCCATATTTAAAGAAACACTGATAATTTACTCCACAGATAATGTTCATAACATGATATAACAAATATAAACTTGCAATATGTGTCGTGAATGGAAAGGCATGGATAGCTGTAGGTAGATCAGCACCAGCGGCACCCTTGCTCTCCTATCACTCTCCTACATGAGGAAACACTAATGTTATAAATTCCATAGGTATGGAGCCATGCCGCAGATTTTACATTGGCGCCTAGGAGCTTCGAGTTATGACTGTGAGAAGGGGTGTAATTGAGCGTAGCCTCTTGACCCCACAGCCAATTTTATTTTTTATGTTTTAATTTTCCCTTCCTTTCTTCCAAGAGCCTTAACTTTTTTATTTTTCTATTAACAAAGCTGTATGTGCCTATTTTTTATAGGAAAAGTTTTATTTTTTAATGATATGATCTAATTTACCATACAATGTACCCGAAAATGGGGGAAAAAAATTCAACGTGGGATGCAATGAGGAAAAATGGAATTCCAATTCTTAACATATAAAGTGACAACAAAATTGCAGTTTTTAACCCCTTTCTGAGATTGGGTGTAATAGTACACCCATGTTGGAATCCCTCCTTTTGATGTGGGCTCTGGCATTGAGCCCACATCTTTCCTGACACATGTCAGCTGTTTTGAACAGCTGACATGTGCCTCTAACAGCTGCGGGTGGAATTGCAAACCACTTGCGGCTGTTAACCTGTCAATCTCTGACAGTGGCAATTAACTCGCACTTCAGGGAAGAGCACCAGAAATTCCGCCCATCAGTGACCCCATCGGCATGACAACCAGAGGTCTTCAGCAGATCCGGAGGTCGGTGCTCACAGCAAGTGAGCATTTCTGCTACATACAGGCAATCTGATCATTGCCTATATGTAGCAGAGCCGATCTGCAGCTTCTAGTCTCCCATAGAGACTATTGAAGTATGCAAAAAGTAAAAAAAAATGTTTTTAAAAATATAAAAAACTACAAAAATATAAAAGTTCAAATCACCCCCCTTTTGCCCTATTCAAAATAAAACAATAAAAAAAACCAAACATGCACATATTTGGAATCGTCGCATTCAGAATTGCCCGATCTATCAATATAAAAAAAGAATTAACACGAACAGTAAACGGGGTGACGAGAAAAAAATTCAAAACTCCAGAATTACGTTTTTTTGGTCGCCGCTACATTGCAATAAAATGCAATAACGGGCGATCAAAAGAACATATCTGCACCAAAATGGTATCAATAAAACCGTCAGCTTGGCACACAAAAAGTAAGCCCTCACCCAGCACCAAATCAAGAATATGGATTCACTACAAGTTTTAGAAAAAGGCGCCATTTTTTTTTTTTACCAAAGTTTGGATTTTTTTTTCACCACTTAATTAAAAAACCTAGACATGTTTAGAGTTTAAGAACTAATAATGATCTGGAGAATCATATTACCAGGTCAGTTTTAGCATTTAGTAAACATGGTTATAAAAACAACAAAAAACAACTGTGGAATTGCACTTTTTTGCAATTTCACCACACGGATTTTTTTTTCCATTTTCCAATACACAATTTGTTAAACCAATGATGTCATTCAAAAGTACAACGTGTCAAACAAAAAATAGCCCTCACATGGCCATACTGACCAAAAAATAAAAAAGTTGTCGCTCTGGGAAGAAGGGAGCAAAAACGAAAATGCAATCTTGCCTTACGCAGGCGTGTACTATGGAGGACAGAGAATGAACTTCAATCCAATATTGCAGCCAGCATGCAGCCAGCAGGCAAGGAAAGGGTGAATCAAACACCCGAAAACCCCGCCCCTATGGCTGAAAATTGTTCCCTCCAAATTCAGGTGACAGAGTCCCTTTAAAGACAGATACCGGCAATGTGACATAGCCAGCATCTACTCCATGTGGAGGGAACTCAAATTCTGAGCCCTATCCTCATCAGTTACATTCATATACATAATTTTGTGCTATATAGTTAAAAGGTGCCTATCATTTTTTTTTCTATTTATTATATTGTCTTATCTTGATATGTTGAGCAGATTGATTAAGGGTGAAGTCGTAACACTCCCGCTCTTGGGAGTGCTGCTCAACAAGCAGAAGTGCTGTGCTTGTGCATGCGCACACACAAAAACAGTCAGTGTGCTCAATAAGAAGTGAATCAGCTTTGCAGCCAAAAGTTTGACACTGACACAAATTTTGCTTCTTATAGTTTGCTACTTCAGTATTTTAGATCTTTTAGTTACATTTTTCTATGGCTACTGACTTACAATTATAAACATTTTATACGTTAAACTTTTATTGGCACATACATGGTTTATGTGAAGACTCAACTTTTACAGTGTTGACCCTCAATTTTAAGATTTCTGCAATTCGCCCGGGCAGCTGGATATCAGCTTTTGGGCCAAACCCTGACTGATGTCTGATGACAACCCATTTTTGTCTAATAAGTGTTTGGAGTTTATCACAATTTTTGTGGTTTTTGTTTGTCCTTCCGCTTTATGAAGATTGACCACCTTATTTTCAATGGCATTGGAATTTGCCAAGTTTCCTGGTCATAGTCCCAAAATTTCTATATTTTGTTCACCTTAGTTATAATTTTTGCCTTGTGACACTGTGCGCCAACACGAAATTGTTCCTGGATCATTGGGAGAAGGTGATCTTGGAGGATGTTTGGATACCATTTATTTCACATGGCAGTGTTCTTAGGCAAAATTATGAATGAACCTTTTTCCTTGGATGAAAAACAACCCCATAGAAATAAAGTCTCAGGATGCTTTACTATTGGCATGACACAGGACTCATTGCAGCGCTCCGCTCACCTTTTATTCTTCAGACATGGAGGTATAAATAATTATATCCAGTTTATTTTTTTATACTTTGCTACTTTTGAACAAAAAAATCTCTGGAGGATTTTGTTTGTGTAACAAGCTGTAGATATATTGGTATTATTTTGGGATACATACAACTATTTCAGCACTTTTTATTTATTTTTTTGTAAGGCAAGATTAAAAATAGCACAAATAATGATGTAATTTTATTATATAAGTCATTACTGTTGCAAACAAATATGTGTTTTTGCCACATTAATCTATTTTTATCGAGAAAACTGGGATTTTAGGGTCATTGTTTTACTTTTTTATACTTAAAAACCTTTTTTTACATGTTTTACAATACTTAGGAGATATGAACATGCAACTACATGACTTATGACGAGCTGTAAAGGAGTGCATGACCAATGGTGAATTTCACCCTATGAAGATGGTATTGAGGTTATTGGTGGCATGATCCAGTCCAGGGTTTGTTTCTGATTATTCTCTCCCCGGAATGGTCATGCAGGGGTTAATCTTCCTGACCCGATATACCCTGATTTGTCCTCTGCCCATTTATCTAGGTCCCGTGCCTGTGTTCCCCTGTGACTTCGCTCGTTGTAGTACTTGCTCTCTGTGTTGTGACCCCTTGGTATTTGACTTGGCTTGTCCTCTGACCTGTGTGATTGTCTTGCATCTCTGGCTTTCCTGCTCCCGATCCACTCTGACTTCTTTGGCTCGTTTCTGACCACGTGTATTGCTGTGACCTCTGGTACTTCGTTCCCTCTCTGTTGCTGACCCGGCTTTTTCTGACTACCCTTTCGCCATCTAGAAGCTTCTACCTCCTGCTCTGTGATTTCACTGTGAGTGTACCTGTTTTCCTTCACCCGAACGCCCTGGTGGAGTTTGTGTGCTACTGCGCTGCAGCAGGCATTACATTTGGTTTGAATATTATGAGGTTCCTAATCTGTAATGCTGAATGTGAGTGCACTGTATTGTGCACTGTATTATATTGGCTGTAGCAGTTTTAGAGAGCAAGCTACTGATATAGAGCTAGCTAGCTAGCTAGCTAGCCAGGCCCTGCAGCAGGGAGGAGTTATAGAAATGAGCAGATTTCTATAGATTTACTTCTGAGTGGGGGTCCAAGAGTTTCTTAAGGGAGAATGGGAATAGAAAGTGGATACTGAAGCTTGTTATGGGGCTCTGAGTCCATAATATATCTAGCCAGAATAAAGGAGAGAATGGGGCACTTCCAGGGATACAGATACGGAGGTCCCAAAATTAGCTGTGGGTTGATGGAGACCCTGAATGGAAGGCATCAGGTTCAGTCGCTACTTGTAAGATGAATTTGGAGTTTTGAAAAAGCATTCTATACTGCCAGGCTGGGCATGGAAAGTTTAATGAAAGTGGGCTGCAGGTAGAAGGATAGAAGTGTAACAACAGGGATGGAATGACATAGCCAGGCTAACTTATGTAACAGCTAAATACCACACAAGAAATATGACCCCAAATTCAACCAAAAAGTATATGCGTCTGTAAAACAAATACACTTTCCTGCTATTCTCTGTGTAATAGTTTCACCAAGTTCATCAGTAAAATCCAAATATTGCAATGTGGACTGACATCTTCTGTACTTATACTAAATGTTCAGTGATCCTGTGCATCTTACCATGTGTGGCCCCAGATGGAAGTGTCCTGAGAGAGTACCATCTCATATGCATATTGAGAAACCTGTTTCACTAGTATGAGGAGCCATTCCAATGATACAGGGCCTGAGCTACCTTACACTAAAAAAGGAGCTGTTTACAGGATAGAATGCCCTGCAAAGCATTAATAACAATGGTGAAGTGTGGTTTAGTCGGAAACAAAAAGCACAGTCCTTCACAGCCTCCGGTCTGCCGCTGTGAAGGACTGCTAATATGTACTGCTATTACACTTGATTTACAATTTACAGAAAAAGGCATCTAATCATTCAATAAACAAACTAGCCAAATTATTATTATATAGAATCAAAAATAAATTTGTGTGCTAGAGTAAGGATATGTATTTTTGCATGTAGCTGAACAGTGGGCTCTAGTCAATGTTATTGGTAGGCCTTTGTCAATCCAGTCCGATTCTGAAAGAATGTTGGAGAATTAGCATCCTTGACCTAGGTGATGTAGGTTTAAAGAATCATCTGGAGGTTCTCAAACACATATGTGGGAATGCGTCGCCCCCAAGGAAATCGCAGGGGCTGTAGAAAGAGTGTTTTAGCTGCTGCAAACATTGAACAGACTGCCACGAGTTCCAAATCGAGGAAATTGGATGCTTGTCTGACCTATGATAAGTGGGTGGCAGAGGTTGTTCACTGGAAAAGTTGCTGAAGATATGATCCTGCAGTTTCTAAACCAACAAATGAGTGGCCAGGCACAAAGACTTTACTGGACCTGTACAAGGTATTGGTATGGTGTCCTGCCTCAGCACAAGTTGGCTCTGAGATATCGAGCCACACAAGCAACAGCAGTAGAAGCAACTGTCTCCACTCCCATGATGTTGCAGGATGAGAGTCATATAGTGCCCACCAATTTTTGTATGGACCAGAAAGCTCATTAATGGTTTTATATGAGAGAGGTAACACAACCAGCTGAGGGATAAACTGAGGGGGGTAATCTGTCAGACACCAATGAGAAGTAGAGAACTGTGAACTGGGTACCAGTCTGTTTTGTTGAACTGCAATAAGTTTCCTGAGGGTTTCCCTATGTGGGGTGAATGAAAGATCTGAATCAAACATGACTCCAAGACAGCAGGCATTTTGCTGGGGAGTAATGGTAGAAGCACACACGGAAATGGCAATATCGGGCATAGGTAGGTTAGTGGAAGGAGGAAACACAAACAATTCAGTTTTTGAAAGGTTCAGTTTCAGATAGAGGGAGGAATATATTGTTATCCATAAAGTATTATGTGCTTCCTGTTAACTTTCGGTGGTATATAACATTTAAAAAAAATATTCAAAAATTTTCTGGATTCAATTAGCCATATATACAGTATTTTGTGCTTTGTAGTAGATCTCGGTGGTATATAACACTCCAAAAAAGCGTGGAAATTTTTTTTCCTGATTCGATTAGACATCCAAAAAGTATTATGTGCTTTCTGCAAAATTTTGGTGGTGTGAAACTTTCTAAAACAGAGTTAAAAAATGTTTCTGGATTGAATTAGTAATCCATACAGTATAATGTGCTCAGTTGGTGACAAGGTGACAAAAATGGCAGAATCCACTCGAGACTCCTGAGCAAGCAACCGGGGGAATATTGGAGCCAGACCAAGCTGGTGCAACAGCAGAGGTGGCAGGAGCCAGAACCGTCTGCTTTCCTGGAACCACCAAGGCCCAAACCCAGGCTGCAGTCTTCAATGATTGGGTTCTTGAGGACTGTAGATGGGAGAGCCAAAGTCCAGCAACTAGTGAGCAGACTGTGGGGCCTAGGCTAGTCAGAAGAGAAGGAGGTGAACCAGGACCAGGGCTGGAGACATGCTAGGGTGCCTGTCAGCCACAAGGTACTGAGAGTTGGCATCCTGGGGGGAGGTCATTATGTAAGACCGGGAGCGGAGATGGGATTCCATAGAAGAGTTTGGAACTCGTCATCACATCTTGTTCAACCAGCAAGATAGAACACTTTTCTAGAAAGCTGTAAGAGCTGATGGCTGCAACCAGGGTCACATTCCTAAAAATGGAGGAGCTACATTGCTGGTATGCGATGGGTGTGATCCGAGAAGAAACGGAGCAGGATGAACCCTTCTTGCAAAATGAATGGGTCTGGCAGAGGCTCATCGAGGCAGCTTGAGACCGGGCTACCCCTAGAGATAGGACTGTCCTTGGGGTTCCCTGGTTCCTATGTGGGAGTAGTCAATGGTGCATGTGACACAGGGGGGCTGTCACCCATTTCTACAGTTTGGGGGCTCTGGCACTACCCAAAGCCAGGTCCCTTACACCCCAGGCACCTGGAAATAGGGCTTCAGGAATTAGGTGAAGGCAGTTCCCTCAGCCTCCCCTGGAAGGAGTAAAGAAAGCAGACACCTAAAGAGGATTAATGTATTATCCTCCTCACAAAGCCTTTATGAGTGTAGGAGTATATCAACTACACTTTAAAAATATTTTAATGAGACCGCCAGATGTTGCCTTTCAGAGGTCTATGTATGACTGGATGACCCTCCTTATAATTTTTTCCTGGCTTTGCACTTTTTTCAAAGCCTTTGTGAGTGTATAACTGCTGTAACTGCACTTTCTTAATTGTGTTATGAAGCACTCCAATTGGTGCATAGAAGGGTATATGGATGACCCTGCTTGTAATTTTTGGCAGGCTTCGCTCTGTGCGCAGAGCCTTTGTGAGTGTAAAAGTACCACAATAACTCTTCCTTAATATTTGAATGAGGTACTACAGTTGAAACCTTGAATGGGTGACCCTGCATGCAATTTCTGGCAGATTTTGCACAACATGCAGAATTTTTATGAATGTACAAGTGCCACAACTAAACTTTTTTTTACAATATTTGAATGACATTCTATTGCTTCTATTCTGAACCTGTGGTTAAATGGATATTATGTCAATTGTGTGAACAATTTTAATGTTTTTAATGTTTTTTGCTTGTTCTCATGTGTGTTGAACTAATTAATAAAAATTGCATTGTTAGTACCTCGTCTATTCCATCATCAATTTCGTCTATTGAGACTTCAGTATTCTATCATCTTAGAGTGACCAATCAAAAGACGCGAAATCAGCTCCGATGATGTAATGCTAATTGCAGTTACATCACCTACTTTTATAAATGCTCTCTGCGTAAGGTATACAGTTTTAGGATTTTTTAGCTTAGTTTTTTTTTTAGCAAATTGATGTGTTTCAAGAGGTTTTTTCAGATATGCCTATTTCTTGCATTAAGAAAGCAGATAGTTTTTGATACAAATGCAGAGAAGTCACTTTTATGTCACATAGGCAAAACTTGACTACCATGATAAAGAAAGTATACAACCTGTATTTTAGCTGCAGAATAGGAGAAAAGGACAAGAGTTGGACTCCACACATATGCTGCAAGAGATATGAATCACATCTTACCTAGTGGTTGAATGGGAACAAGTAATGCTATGCCCCTTAGAGTCCCAATGATTTGGAGAGAGCCAACCAATCACACTACGAATTGCTATTTCTGCATGGTGCCCACCATTTGGAAAGGAGTTCAAAGGAAGAAGTAGACTTTACAGTTTTCAAACTTTCCATCTGCAATCCCAGTATCACTTACAGTCAAGAGAAGAAGAGGGTGCTTGATGTCATGTTGCATCTTCCTCTTACGACCCAGACTTTCTGTCAGCAATTTCAACTGAACCACACTTACAGTATAATACAAAATGAACTGAACAATATTGTTAGAGAATAGGATCTTCCCAAGAGTAAAGCTGACCTCTTAAGTAGGGTTGAGCGAAACGGGTCGGCAATTTTCAGAAGTCGCCGACTTTTGGCAAAGTCGGGTTTCATGAAACCCGACCCGACCCCTGTGTGGGGTCGGCCATGAAGTCGGCGATCTTCTGAATCTGGAATCGGAATTCCGATACCGATTCCCGAAATGTTTAATATATCGAGAATTGGTATCGGAATTCAGATTTAAGTGTAAAATAAAGAATTAAAATAAAAAAATATCGCTATACTTACCATCTGATGCGCCCTGGTACTAAGCGGGAACCTTCCTTCCTTAGAATCAGCCTTCCAGGACCTTGCGGTGACGTCGCGGTGACGTCGCGGCTTGTGATTGGTCGCGCGGCCGCCCATGTGACCGCTCGCGCGACCAATCACAAGCCGCGACGTCACCGTGATGTCACCGAGGGTCCTGGAAGGGCTGATTCTTAGGAAGGAAGGCTGCCGGAAAGAAGCAGGGCGCGTCCGAGGGTGAGTATATACCTAATAGGAATATACTCACCCTCGGCTTCTTTCCGGCAGCCTTCCTTCCTAAGAATCAGCCCTTCCAGGACCTTCGGTGACATCACGGTGACGTCGCGGCTTGTGATTGGTCGCGCGAGCGGTCACATGGGCGGCCGCGCGACCAATCACAAGCCGCGACGTCACCGCGACGTCACCGCAAGGTCCTGGAAGGCTGATTCTAAGGAAGGAAGGTTCCCGCTTAGTACCAGGGCGCATCAGATGGTAAGTATGGCAATATTTTTTATTTTAATTCTTTATTTTACACTTAAATATGGATCCCAGGGCCTGAAGGAGAGTTTCCACTCCTTCAGACCCTGGGAACCATTGGAAACCCAATGCACTGCATTGGGTTTCGAGTTTCGGCCGACCCCGACTTTTTTTATAGGATCGGCCGATTTCACTCGACCCGACTTTTGAAAAAGTCGCGTTTCGTGAAACCCGACCCGGTCCTATAAATGTAAAGGTCGCTCAACCCTACTCTTAAGTTTTAGGCTTCTGCAATGAAATTTCCTAATGGTTGATGATCGGTTTTCTTTGTTCCACAACCGTGATAAAGATCTTGTCCAATACTTCTTCATAGAGGGGGATCTTATGGCATGCAACAAAATCAACAGTTTAACCCTTTAACTCCGAAGCTTTTTTTGTTTTTGGCTCCCCTTCTTCCCAGAGCCATAACTTTTTTATTTTTCTGTCAATATGGCCATGTGATGGCTTGTTTTTAGCGGGTGGAGTTGTACTTTTGAATGACACCATTGGTTTTAACACATCATGTACTGGAAAACAGGAAAAATTACATGTGTGATGAAATTGCAAAAAAAGTGCAATCCTACAGTTGTTTCTTGTTTTGCTTTGTTATTATGCTCACTAAATGCTAAAGCTGACCTGCCACTATGATTTTTATGATTTTCCAGGTCAATTTGAGTTCATAGACACCAAACAGGTATAGGTTCTTTTTATCTAAGGGGTGAAAAAAATTTCCAAACTTTGTTAAAAAAATGAATAAATAAAGCGCTATATTGCAATACCCGTAGTGTCTCCATTTTTCGTGATCTCTGGTTGGATGAGAGTTTATTTTTTGTGCACCAAGCTCACATTTTTAATGATACCATTTTGGTACAGATACAAGCTTTTGATCGCCCATTATTGCATTTTAATGCAATGTCGGGATGACCAAAAAAACGTAATTCTGGCATTTTGTCTTGTTTTCTCGCTACACTGTTTAGCAATCAGGTTAATACTTTTTTTATTGATAGATTGGGTGATTCTGAATGCGGCGATACCAAATATGTGTATGTTTGATTTTTGTTATTGTTTTATTTTGAATGGGGTGAAAGGGGGTGATTTGAACTTTTATATTTTTTTAATTTTTTTAAATATTTTTAAAAACATTTTTTTTTTACTCTTGGCATGCTTCAATAGTCTCCATGGGAGGCTAGGAGCTGCCATAACCCGATCGGCTCTGTTACATACAGGCGATGATCAGATCGCCAAGCTGTTAACAGTACTGATGTCAATTGATGCAGTCCAAGGACGGATCAGCCCATCTGGCATTTTCCAGATTTGCCTGGTGGCCAGCACATGCCTGACCTATACTGTTTATTGGTCATCAATATTTTGTGAATCTAAGTCATTTTAATTTTCTACTTCAGCATTGTGTCAGAAAATGGGACTTGACTTGATGTGTAAGCTGACAGGCAGTATCCATGTTAAGATTTGTTAATATTCCATTATCTTAGAAGAAATAACTTTCTAACAGAACAACACTGAAGGACACAGCAGGAGCCTATCCTCAAAAAAAGTATTTATACAGTGAAATGTCATTGCTTCTTCTAAAATCCAAAAGAATTAATTTACACATAACAAAAAGTCCTCTGAAATAAAAAAAATCTAATAAATAATTGTAGCTGCAGTGGTAGACTATAACCACAGGGTACACATAAAAAAACAACTTGATTGTCACCCTAGGGATAACCTATCTAAAAGCCCTTTACGGTCATATAAATATTAGAGGAGGGTCCTGTTTTAGACCATCTTTTATTAGCCAGAGGAGTAATGACCATTTAAATGAGCCAATTCTATGTATTTACCTATCCATCTTATATTTACAACCAATGTGCTGGTTTGATTCAGAGGACTTCAGGTATATATGGATGATATTTTGTTGTAAATTTTAGTTACTATTCATGACAATGTTTTTATATTGTACCCTTGGTCTGTTTTTTTTTGCATCCTACACATTCTTTTATTGTCTCTTTTTAAATGGTTTTAATGTGGTGTAAATCCCTTTGAATTGATGTATCAATAAAGGATTTTTAAATTAATCATTTGAGAAGAGAGCCTATTTTTTTCTGTCAGATCTATAGATGTAGATAATAGATAAATTCAGATAATAGATATACAGTAGATAGATATAGGTGGAATGACAGACGTATAAACAGACATACAGACAGAGCGACGGGCATAAAGAAATATTCTATAACCCTTTGACTTATTATAAAATTGTACGATATGGAGCTTATTGGACAGCTTTTTATGATTAAATAAACGCACTTCTTGGAACCAGCAAAGGTAAAGCAGACAGCTGAGAGCTAGTATTATCAAGCTGGAAAGCTCCATGGTTGGCTCTTCACAGTCTCAAATTACCAGCCTTGCAGCTGTCCCCAAAGTGGCACATTGCATTAGATGCTCCAATTCTCCCTCTTCGCTTTAACTCTTCTTGATTATCATCCAAGTACGTTGGCAATCAGGATAATAGTGCTTGGGGTTGATGGCTGCTGTAAATTGTCCACAAACACTGCTGACATCATTCCCTGGTGTTAGTAATGGATAGTTGTCTATCAGATACCCCCATAATGAACCCAGTAAGTGTAAAGAAAAAAAACACACACAAAAAATATTTATTTAAATAAGCACTCTCCCATACTTTTCCTGGTTCACCATTTTAATAAAAAGTTCCCACGCAGGTCTCATGTAGAGCAGGGACTCTGACAAAGTCCACCAATTGAAACATGAAAATTATAAACAGAGAGAAATAAAAACAAGATACTATCCCTCGTTCACCACTTTATTAGAAAAAAAGTTCCAATGCAGGTCTGCCCCCTTCTGTGATAAGCACCTCACTGTCTACAGACATTGACTATACAGAGCCTGGTGGGGGCAGGGTTAGCTTTCTCAGCTCTGCTTCAGTGCTAAATCCGAAAGCTCTGATTGTGCGAGAACGGCTACACCCAGTTATGATAAACAGTTGGATTCAGCTTCTCTTTTTCTACATCAGGCTGCTCTCAGATGAGGTAGCAAAAAAACCTGCTCAGTGTGGGGCTGCTCAGCAGACATGAGGGAGTTTAATTTCTATTGGAATCAGAAAAAAGTTGTGTCATTGTTTTCCTAGTTCTCAAATTTTATATCATCTTGTCTCTTGTGTCCCAAACATTCATGTCTTGTATTTTAAGTGAATACTGTGATCGGCTGTAAAACAGCCATCTATTTATTATGCCGGTGTAATGAGCAAGTGACATTACTTCCATTGTGCAGACTGTGCACATGTGAGGAAACAGTGAGTTAAGTGTACAGCGTATGCTGAAGTCTTAGTGTTATGATACATTGGTTTCTTGATGCTTCAGTGGACCTGGTTCAGTATAATTGCTATAAAAAAATTCACTCCCAAGCTAGAATGAATCTCTTGTCAAATTATTTACCAGAAGCATCTGACTATCATATCCTTGTACTGGAAGGCAACAATCTGCTTTTCTCTTCCTGCAAGTTAACACTCATCAGTTTCTATTCCATGTCAACAATTTGACAAGCTAATTCAGGACAGTCATGAGAATCTAGAATCTCTAGGTAGTTCTATACTGAAATACATCAGCAAAACATACCATCACTTCTATTAAGACTAACATTTAAACATTTTTCAGATCTACTGAGATTTTTTGACTGTGCAAAAATACAGTGTTCCACGCTTTAATCTCTGATAGCAATTTCTTTATACAATATGTTCACTGATTATATATATGTGATATGTACTTTTAAATTTAACATGTTATGTTGCAAAACAGTCTGTTAGTGGCAAGCGATAATCACCTAACTTACTGTACTTTCCTAAGCTTTTTTCTGCAAAATGTTAAACTATAGAGTCAATAAAACTTAAGTCCAATTTTAGGCAAATACACACATTCTGATCCCCAAAATCATCTAGACCCACAATATAAATCTCAGACTAGGTCACAACTATCAATGAAATGTCAATGCACATATCGGTGGAAATTTACTAAAACAGGATTTTTAGGTCAGGTCAGTCTTAAATATATTTGCTCTGGAGTAAGAAGAGACAAATGACCCGATTTGCTACAAATTGAGTTTGAGTTGAATTTTCTGAAATTCTATGATCCCAGCGAATTCAAACAATTTCATATTCAATTTGCGAGGATTGAAAAAAAAAAGGCCTACCTCATTTTACACATTGCCTAAGATTGCATGTGAGAGCAGTCGTGTTGGTATACTGATGGAGACCACCTTCCCCCAGTTATCTCCACCCACTTATCCCTTCGAGTGGGGAGAAGTAAAAATCTAAATTTGTTTCACAAAAAAAGTGTGCACCAAAATGTGGAACTTTATTGCACCAGAAAAGTGGAGTATAGTTGCTTATAAATGAACTCAATAGAATTCCTGTTGTACACATTGAAAAATATTTTATTTTTTTTTAACACTACTGTAGTATGGATACAAAGTGTGGGAATTATTTCAGTGATGGTTTTTTCCTTAACAAGGTCCTCATGACATACAGGTGCTTCTCACAAAATTAGAATGTCATCAAAAAGTTAATTTATTTCAGTTCTTCAATACAAAAAGTGAAACTCATATATTATATATAGTGATTACAGAGTGATCTATTTCAAGTGTTTATTTCTGTTAATGTTGATGATTATGGCTTACAGCCAATGAAAACCCAGAAGTCATTATCTCAGTAAATTAGAATAATTAACCAAAAACACCTGCAAAGGCTTACTAAGCATTTAAAAAGGCCCCTTAGTCTGTTTCAGTAGGCTCCACAATCATGGGTAAGACTGCTGACTTGACAGATGTCCAGAAGGCAGTCATTGACACACTCGATAAGGAGGGTAAGCCACAAAAGGTCATTGCTAAAGAAGCTGGCTGTTCACAGAGTGCTGTATCCAAGCAAATTCACGGAAAGTTGAGTGGAAGGAAAAAGTGTGGTAGAAAAAGGTGCACAAGCAACCGGGATAACCGCAGCCTTGAAAGGATGGGCCATTCAAAAATTTGGGGGAGACTCACAAAGAGTGGACTGCTGCTGGAGTCATTGCTTCAAGAGCCACCACACACAGAGGTATCCAGGACATGGGCAACAAGTGTTGCATTATTTGTGTCAAGCCACTCATGACCAATAGACAACGCCAGAAGCATCTTACCTGGGCCAAGAGAAAAAGTGGTCCAAGTTGTTGTTTTCAGATGAAAGTAAATTTTGCATTTCATTTGGAATTCAAAATCCAAGAGTAATGCGGAAGAGTTGAGAGGCATACAATCCAAGCTGCTTGTGGTCTAGTGTAAAATTTCCACAACCCGTTATGGTTTGGGGTGCCATGCCAAAGCAAACTGGGCTTCCATAACACCTCAGCAGTGCCACAGTGTCAATTGACCCGTGGAAGCGCTAGTAGGCGTGAAATGGCCGTCGTCAAGCTTCTGCTCACTCCTGTCCTCACTCCCCCGGCCAACATGCTTTTTTACCCCAAATAAAGAGCGGAATTTCTACAAAAGACCGGTGAGTGCTATCTGCTTTTCTGTAGAGGATTTATTACACTGTGTTTTCCTTGACAAGCACCCGGGTCATAAGGCGAAGCCTGAAGTATGGTATGACATCTTTTTTGCCTTACAGCCCAGTGGATACATTTCAGTAGGCCAAAATTTTGGATTTTAAAATAATTTTTCAAGCTGGTGTTACAAAGTTTTCTAATTTACTGAGATAATGACTTTCGGATTTTCATTGGCTGTAAGCCATAATCATCAACATTAACAGAAATAAACACTTGAAATAGATCACTCTGTGTGTAATGACTCTATATTACATGAGTTTCACTTTTTGTATTGAAGAACTTAAATAAATTAACTTTTTGATGATATTCTAATTTTGTGAGAAGCATCTTTAATCTACTCCTATGGTAGGTACAATAGGTACAATATTGCAGAGTAGTAAGTAAATTAAATTCTTCAGGTACAGGCTGCTTCATTGTACTGTTAAGAATATTACCATAGGTCCAGGTTTCGTAGAGCAACTGCCACATCTTAGAACAAAAATAAAAGGACCACACACAACATGATACATGCTAACTAAAATAATATAAATAATAGTGCCCATTCAGCTACTCTGATTTCTTGCTAAAATAAAGAAATAGTACAGAATTTCCTGTGTGTGCTAATTTTGTCAAACTGTATCTATACAGTACAATTCTTGGCTATTTCTGGACAGTAGTCTAAATAGCATCTACACCCTGACAGTGTCAAGTGCCATGAAATTGCAAAAAAGTTCAATATATTTTGCGAAAAATAACGTGCACTAAAATGTGCAACTTTTTGACACCGGAAAACTGTTACAAAATTCTTGATACCCTGAGTCTCCCCTATGTATTGCAAGCCTCATTCACACATCTGTGTTTAAACACGTACATGAAAAAAATGGTACTGGTGTCATCAGTGTTTTGGATCAGTGTGTCATCAGTGTATGGTATATGTGTCTGTATTAATCATAAGTGATTTTCCCAGAGGTGAGATAAATTACAAAACTTCTCCTTTGCAATGTTAAATACAGACAGCACAGAGATGGCAAACGGATGCCAATCCATTTGCTGTATGTAATTTTCATGAACCCATAAACTTGTTTAGACACTTGGTCTGTGAAAAACACCCACATGTGAATAGTAATATAGATTATGAGGGGTACGTGTTCTATCCATGAAAAGAACAGATAGAGATAGAACAGATAGAACACATACGTACAACATGGATGTCTGGATGAGACCTTAGATACTTTTTGCATCTAACTGGACATCTCAAAAAAGTGTCTAGAAAAGGGCGCATAACTTAAAGGAATCTTAAAATGCTTCAATTGCACCACAATTCTGACACAATTAAACATCTTGAATAAGCCAAACAAGGCTGAGTGAGGAGGGGAAACGTGTCTGAGATGCTTAGCAAGATGTACCCAATTTAACACAAAAAGTGGACCACTGTGATGAATTTACATTGTAATGTAAATTGTTCACGTTTTGAAATTCCATTTGTCTGTTCTTTTTAGACCTACCAAACCAAACATTTTTTTGAAAGGTAAAAATGCTAAGAAACATTATTTCCTTCATAATTACATGTATATAATGAAAAAAAAAAATGATACCTCCCCTTTAGCGTATATTCAAACGGAGTGTTTTGGCTTTAGTTTTTCCTTTAACATTTGTGAGGGCTCTCACTCCTACATTTGGGAGGTCCCTTCCTCATGACAAATAGTTAGCAAGATAGTGGAATAGATATTCCCCATCCCTTTACAATGCCATTTCAAACATGCCAATTTGAATTTTGGGCATCGCCTGGCACCACCACCATATTCACTGCCATGTCATTATGCGGCCCTCGCTGGTAATTAGCAGAGTGCCAGCAGATGCTGTGAAACCTGAGTGTGGTAAGGGCCCTCAGGTGGAGCTGTGTCATACATGACAACTGGCGAGTGGGTGAAGATAGATGACATTTCTGAGGTTCTTCAAAACTTTGAGTACTGCACCAAGATGGTGAATGCTGATGACACTATTGTCAGCGTAACCATCCCACTGCTCTGTCAATTAAAATGTTTGCTGCAGAATCTCAAAGAGGAGGCTTTGAATGCAGAGCAGGTGGCTATGGAACAAGATTTTACAGTGGCTGATACCACATAGCCCAGCCTCACACAATATTCTCAAGCCACATTGGGTGATGGCAAGAAACAGGAGCAGGGGGAGGAGGATGAGGCGGAACAGGAGTTTTTGATATGTGCTAAAGAGGGGACTCACAATCCCAGCTTCATGCCTGTCCAGCATGGATGTCCTGAAGAAGAGAAGGAGGAGGAGGCTATGTGTGGTAGGAAGGAGAGGATGGTTAGTGTTCTTTCTGGTGAGGACACTGAACATTTGACCCTTTGTAGTCTGCCACACATGTCAGAGTTCATATCCAGATGTCTTTCCCAACACATTTTGTCCAACATGAAATACTGCTTGTCCACCCACGGTACAAGGAGAAATTTCCTTCTCTCACGCCCCCTGAGGAAGTTTTGTGACAAAACGCGCGTCGGGGTAGAGGGACTGGTGGACTCATCTCACACTTTGTAAGTATAAAGCCTAATTTACTGTCCCTGTTTAACCAACACGGGATGGGGTGCTTTGGATGGTAGGCTATGATTATTTAAGCCCAAAAGCATTCATGTTGCGGGAATGGGAGCTTTTCTGAAGCAGATTTAGGTAGTTGCTAACCTGGCTTGATTGTTATATGGTGTGGTTTTTGATACCACGTGTATGCTTAAATGGTTGTGCACATCCTAGTGTTCTGCTTCTGATAACGTTATCTGGTTATAAAATACTTCTTGTGTATAATGAGATTAGTACCAAAGCAGTCCCTTACATTTGAGGTATAAGGTTGTTTATTTACTATTGTTAAATGTGTATCTTTTAAAATTTATTTAACCCCTTAACGACCGCCGATACGCCTTTTAATGGCGGCCGCTAAGGGTACTTAAACCACAGCGCCGTTAATTAACGGCGCTGTGGAAAAAGTGAATAGCGCCCCCCAGAGTCGGATTTTCTCTGGGGTCTCGGTTGCCGAGGGTAGCCGAGACCCCAGAGAACATGATTCGGGGTTTTTTTACCGACCCCCGAGTTGCGATCGCCGGTAATTAACCGTTTACCGGCGGTCGCAACAAAAAAAAAAAAAAAACGCGATGTGCCGTTTAATTTCTCTGTCCTCCGATGTGATCGCACATCGGAGGACAGAGAAATAGGGTCCCCGATGGCCCCCAATAGCCCCCCGATACTTACCTACCTCCCCCGGTGCTCCTCGTGGGTCCCCATGGGCGCCGCCATCTTTTTTCCGGGAAAAAATGGCGGGCGCACACGCAGTACGCCCGCCGCCCGGCACCCGGAAGATCTTTGGGGTCTCGGCTGCCGGGGGTAGCCGAGACCCCAAAGAACATGATCGGGGTCGGTTTGCACCGACCCCTGTTTTGCGATCGCCGGTAATTAACAGTTTACCGGCGACCGCAAAAAAAAAAAAAAAGCGATCTGTATTTCTCTGTCCTCTGATGTGATCACACATCAGAGGACAGAGAAATAGGGGGATTCGGGGACCCTAACATACTCACCCGGTGTCCCTGGGTCCTCTTCTGTCTTCTCCTGCCAGTGCGCCCGCCATCTGCTGCCATCTGCCGGCCGGCAGGAGAAGACGAGTTGGGGCTAAAATTAGGGTTAGGGTTAGAGTTAGGGTTAGGGTTAGGGTTAGGGTTAGGGTTAGAGTTAGGGTTAGGGTTAGGGTTAGAGTTAGGGTTAGAGTTAGGGTTAGGGTTAGGGTTAGAGTTAGGGTTAGGGTTAGAGTTAGGGTTAGGGTTAGGGTTAGGGCTAGAGTTAGGGTTAGGGTTAGGGCTAGGGTTGGGGCTAAATTTAGGGTTAGGGCTAGGGTTAGGGTTAGGCTACTTTCACACTAGCGTTTTTTGGCTTCCGTCGCAATGCGTCGGAGAAAAAACGCATCCTGCAAAAGTGCTTGCAGGATGCGTTTTTTCTCCATTGGCTTGCATTAGCGACGCATTGCGATGGATTGCCACATGTCGCATCCGTCGTGCGACAGATGCATCGTGCTTTGGCGGACCGTCGGCACAAAAAAAGCTACATGTAACTTTTTTGTGCGACGTGTCCGCCATTTCCGACCGCGCATGCGCGGCCGGAACTCCGCCCCCACTCCGCCCCCACCTCCCCTCACAATGGGGCAGCGGATGCGTTGAAAAAACAGCATCCGCTGCACCCGTTGTGCGGCGCTTACAATGCTAGCGTCGGTACGTCGGCCCGGCACACTGCGATGGGCCGAGGACGACGCTAGTGTGAAAGTAGCCTTAGGCTTCTATCACACTTGCGTCGATACGGGGCGGTCGCAATGCGTCGGCCCGACGTACCGACGCACGTTGTGAAAATTGTGCACAACGTGGGCAGCGGATGCAGTTTTTCAACGCATCCGCTGCCCAGTCTATGTCCTGGGGAGGAGGGGGCAGAGTTACGGCCACGCATGCGCGGAAATGGCGGACGCGACGTACAAAAAAAAGGTTACATTGAACTTTTTTTGTGACGACGGGGCTAAAGTTATGGTTAGGGTTGGGGCTAAAGTTAGGGTTAGGGTTGGGGCTAAAGTTAGGCTTAGAGTTGGGATTAGGGTTTGGATTAGGGTTGGGATTAGGGTTACATTTGGGATTAGGGTTAGGGGTGTGTTGGATTTAGGGTTTTGATTAGGGTTATGGTTAGGGTTGAGATTAGGGCTGTTTTGGGGTTAGGGTTGTGATTATCGTTAGGGTTGTGATTAGGATTATGGATCGGGTTAAGATTAGGGTTAGGGGTGTGTTGGAGTTAGGGTTGGAGTTATAATTTGGGGGTTTCCACTGTTTAGGTACATCAGGGGGGTCTCCAAACACGACAGCCAATTTTGCGCTAAAAAAGTCAAATGGTGCTCCCTCCCTTCTGAGCTCTGCCGTGCGCCCAAACAGTGGTTTACCCCCACATATGGGGTATTGACGTACTCAGGAGAAATTGCACAACAACTTTTGTGGTCTAATTTCTCCTGTTACCCTTGTGAAAATAAGAATTTGTGGGTGAAAAAATCATTTTTGTGAAAACAAATGCGATTTTTTATTTTCACGGCTCTACGTTATAAACTTCTGTGAAGCACTTGGGGGTTCAAAGTGCTCACCACACATCTAGATAAGTTCCTTAAGGGGTCTAGTTTCCAAAATGGTATCACTTGTGGGAGGTTTCCACTGTTTAGGCACATTAGGGGCTCCCGAAACGCGACATGGCGTCTGATCTCAATTCCAGCCAATTCTGCATTGAAACAGTCAAATGGTGCTCCTTCACTTCCAAGCTCTGCTGTGTGCCCAAACAGTGGTTTACCTCCACATATGGGGTATCAGCGTACTCAGGAAAAATTGCACAACAAAATTTGTGGTTAAATTTCTGTTTTTACACTTGTGAAAATTAAAAAAAATGGTTCTGAAGTAAAATGTTTGCAAAAAAAAGTTAAATGTTCATTTTTTTCTTCCACATTGTTTCAGTTCCTGTGAAGTACGTAAAGGGTTAATAAACTTCTTGAATGTGGTTTTGAGCAGCTTGAGGGGTGCAGTTTTTAGAATGGTGTCACACTTGGTTATTTTCTATCATATAGACCCCTCAAAATGACTTCAAATGAGATGTGGTCCCTAAAAAAAAATGGTGTTGTAAAAATGAGAAATTGCTGGTCAACTTTTAACCCTTATAACTCCCTAACAAAAAAAAAAATTGTTTCCAAAATTGTGCTAATGTAAAGTAGACATGTGGGAAATGTTATTTATTAACTATTTTTTGTGACATATCTCTCTGATTTAAGGGCATAAAAATACAAAGTTTGAAAATTGCAAAATTTTAAAAATTTTCGCCATATTTCCATTTTTTTCATAAATAATCGCAAGTAATATCGAAGAAATGTTACCACTAACTTGAAGTACAATATGTCACGAAAAAACAATCTCAGAATCAGTGGGATCCGATAAAGCGTTCCAGAGTTATAACCTCTTAAAGTGACACTGGTCAGAATTGTAAAAATTGGCTCGGTCATTAAGTACCAAATTGGCTCTGTCACTAAGGGGTTAAAATAAAAAACGATTTTATTAGAGAAAGAAAGTTATCTGTGCTTTTTCTGTTTCACGGCTATGGGTTAGCGGTATGTGATACGGACGGATTTATAATATCTCATGTTGGAGGCAGACATGCCATTTTCAGTGCATGTATGCCAGTGGGCAGTTGTGGAAGACTTGCTAAAAAGATTACCCTCAGACATCACTGCTGGCAGAGGTACCGGCTTTTTTCACCCACAAGGATTACAAGGGAGGGCCACGCACGCCAGGTGCAACTCAGGGGGGGAATGTCCACCAAATGACACATTTTCCTGAGTCTGTCACATTAGCAAGGGCTATCTGTGAATATAACTATGACGAGGAGGGTGAAGATGACCAAGATGGTGAAGGACTACCATACCATATCAGCGTCCCTCCTAATTCTGCAGTGCCCTTTAGCTATTGGTTGTCCAAGCTCCACATTTTGGCCGCCTGACCTCTCCTTCTACACCTTGGAGGTGCTGCCATGCCCTGCTGTAAGTGTGTTGTCTGAGCGGGTTTTTAGTTTGGCTGGCACAATCATAATGGATAGGTGCAAAAGCCTGTCAACAGCCTTATGGATGACAATAACGTAATGTAAAAGCAGACCAAATGTTTTTTTTGGGAAGTTGTCTTAGCATCCATCCCTTACCTTCCAAACTCATTTTGTTCATGAAATCACCTCCTCGTCCTCCTCCTGCTTCTGTAACAAGTACTTAATGGTCATGCATGTATACACCACATGGCTAATGTTTTGTACTTTTTGAAAACTTAGCACATTGTGCAATGGTGAAACTTGTACTCCCTATCGGTTCCCTTGCTGGCACACTCCAACAGCGGAGTAATGAAGATTATTGCCCCTGCTAAATTGTGGTGTACAATTATCTGTACCCGGATTGAGTCAGTCGTACAACTACTAAAAAGGATACGCTATTTTTTAAACCAATAAAAAAATATGATTTTTTTTCAGCAGTTGCTGACACACTCCAAATGCAGAGTAATGAAGATAACTGCCCCTATTAAATTGTTACATAAGATTATCTGTACCTGTCAGTCGCACAACTGCTAGATAAAGATACGCTGTTTTTTAAACAATAGAAAATTAGGATTTTTTTTCAATCGTCTTGCTGACACACTCCAAATGCGGAGTAATGAAGATTATTGCCCCTACTAAATTGTCATTTACGATTATCTCTACCCAGATTGTGCCAGTCGCACAACTGCTAGACAAATATTAGGTATTTTAAGTGGAAAATAGTAGAGGGCTGCAGCGTGTACTTGCAATGATGAGAACACCCAGGTACCTATCTTTCAAAACCTATTAAATCTCTCCCTACTAAATCTCCACCTAACCAACAACCAATCTTGATAATCTTAAGCTCTCAAAAGATCTTTTTGGAATAAGTAGCGCTCACTGTAACCACCTATCACTTTCTCTATGCTCTTTTCACTGTCCTTATGCTGAAACTACACTCTCCCTATGCTGTTTTCGGCTGCAATGTGCGCAAGATGGTGCTGGCAGCCATTAAATAGTCCCTATGACACTGGAAGGCCAGCCAATCACAGTAATGCCACACCAAAGATGGTGTGGCATTACTATTATCGGCAATCCAGCCCAGCATGTTCATTGGCTGCAAATAAAGCACCAAACATGCTGGGCAGGTCACTCGAATATACCGAGGTGAATACCTAATTACTCTCCGAGTAGTGGATAGCCCGAATAACGCATAGTAGTAAGTTTGTCAAATTAAATTTATAGATATTGAGTATTTTGCACCACCACTCAGAAGTAAAATGCTTTTGCTTCCTAATCTTAGAGCAGCATAAGGTAGAGACAGAGACCCTGATTCCATCAATGTGTCATTTACTGGGCTGCTTAGTGTAGGATTGATAAAATCATTGCTTTATCAGCAGGAAATTATCATTAGAGGAGTAGGAAACCTGCTGCCATGAATTTCAACCATGCTCCCACCACTTACTGGCAGCTTTCTGCCTATACACAGTGTACACAGAAAGTTGTCAATCTGTGGTGTAGGTAGGGTTTATATAGCTCAGCATTCAGACAACTACTAGGTCTGCAGCAAATAAAACAGCTTTTAGTCAAAACTGCAGCACTCTGAAAAGTAAGTGATACTTTGCTTGAACAAGGGTCTCTGCCCCTACATCATGCTTCTCTCAGATGGAGTGGCACAAACCTGGTGACAGATTCCCTTTAAAGAGAGGGATTGTGCTGCAATACTAAACATGGCCACCAGGCAGATATGGCACAGTTTTGGAAAAATGTTGATCCTTTTTTCTAAATTGCAGACTACCCCTTTAATTTTCAAAAATGTGAATAATTTAGGTGATCAATATAATAGAAGCAAATGTAATAATTTTTAAATGGAAATTTATACTCATAAACACTACATCTAAAATTATACATTATGAATTCAAGGAATGCACAACATGTGGCTATGTAGAAATGATTAGTAAATTATCTTGTCTGACTTTCAGCATTCTAAAAGCTCTCGCATATATGGACACGTTTGCAATAGAGATTTTTGGGAAGTGACATTACTTGTAATTCAGAACAAATATGTTAATACGTGATATCCAGCTGTTATGGCAAAAGGCAGAACAACTTTTTTTTTTGTTGTTTGCAACCTAATATCCGCTTACATACAGTCTGTGCAAGAGTTAAAATCAGCACTCCTTTTTAATCAGAAGCCAATGCATTATAATCAAGAAAGGATTGTGAGTTGGTGTCTTTTTTTGCATAAGATATTCTCCTTCACACCAGGGGGCCCTACCCTGATGTGTCTGGAAGAAAAAGGAGCCTTGTCTCATACATCAGATTGTCAGATGCTCAATGAGGTTGAATCATGTACCATTAGACAATCACAATCAATGTGTAGGACTCATTGTGTACAATTCTTCTTATGTTTATGTGGATTTTACAGAGAAATATGAAGGAATAAAATGAATCAGGTAAGAATGGAAAAACTAGATTAGGATATCAGATTTCCATATACATTATAATTACTGAAACTATATTTTATTTAAAGGAGTTTTCCTATTTATCACAGCATTGTTGGACTCTTTATATTATCACATTTAAAGGGAACCTGTCACCCCAAAATTCGAGTATGAGCTGCGACCACCAGCATCAGGGGCTTATCTACAGCATTCTGTAATGCTGTAAATAAGCCCCCGATGTATCCTGAAAGATAAGAAAAACAGGTTATATTATACACACCCAGGGGTGGTCCCGGTTCAGGTCCGATGGGTGTCGCGGTCTGGGTCCGGCGCCTCCAATCCTCATGCGACACCCATCGGACCCGGACCGCAGCGGGACCGCCCCTGGGGGAGTATAATCTAACTCTTTTTTCTTCTCTTTCAGGGTGCATCGGGGGCTTATCTACAGCATTACATAATGTTGTAGATAAGCCCCTGATGCCGGTGGCCGCAGCTCATTCTCGAATTTTGGGGTGACAGATTCCCTTTAAATAACGGTAAAATATAAAAGTAAAAGTAGAAGAAAACCAATTGTGGCGAGAATAGCAGTAGTTATGTTTCCCACCTATCACATACATGTATATTACACACAAACACTTATGTTTCCCACCTATCACTCACCTGTACATTACACACACACCCACACACACTTATGTTTCCCACCTATCACATTCATGTATTCATGTATGTTACACACACGCATACATATACAGTCACATACGCATATATACATACTATATGTTACAATCAGTCATAGATATCATATTGGTTGGATCAGGAGGAGACAGAGGCAGAAGAGGGCTCGTGTGCTAGAACAATACATGGGCCCTTTCCAGTTCAAGAGCTCATCAAAATGTGCTACACAAGTTGCACCAATGGTATGTCCGCCCCTGGGTTGGATACAGCAAACCTCAAGGGCAGTAATGTTCAATCTAGCAAATTTTAAGGTTAAGAGTGTCTAAGTACAACTTTTGTCCAATGTTGAATACACAGTTTACTTCTGGATGCTTCATAATAGATTGTTGGGGGCATTATGTGTTGGACTCTCACTGAATTTGTATTAATAACCTGGAAGTCCTTGAGAAACCCTTTAAAACAAAATCAAAAAGGTTATCCCACAATTACAATATGTTCACATATCCACAGGAAGGGAGGGTGCTAAGTGATTACTGGAGGTCTCACTGCTGGGACCAGGCCATATATAGACCGCAGTATCCTCCATTTCTAGGTCCCGCTTTCACACCTCCGAATTTCATAGCATATATAAGGACCACAACTGCTGGACCTAATAGGCATAAATGAGTTTATTAGTTGAGTAAGGGGTCCATGATCGGTCTGGAAATTGCAGTATGACAGCAATAGATTGCGACCCCTTAGTGCTAGGGTTCCTGGGTGGGCCCTTGGCATCCCAGTGCAACACTGCCAGTGCATGTGCCATTTCTATCAGTTTAGCATGAGCGTTGTTCTAAACAATGGACCACATTTACTAATAATTCATTTTCATATAATATCTATTTCAAATTTAAAAATATATAAAGACAGATACTAAACACCTCACTAGATGCAGATATCCTGGGAACCAAAAGGGATTTGTTATAGATGTCATGTTTTAATCTTTAGCAATACAAATCTTTTAATATGACACAACGTGGATTATAAGGAATTTTGTTTGAATAAGAGAATTAGTCAAGTTTTTAGGTCCATATTGAGCTTCGTCACTGCTTCCTTAGGTGATCTGCAGGGAAGGTGGCTGCAGTTTGCATGTTGCTTTGCCTATACACATAGCTTATAAGGCGAGCACCAAGATCTTGCTTTGCTTTGCATACAAACTATAGAAAACAATATTATTTAAGGGAGCACTATTTTTCTCTTTATCTCTCATTCTTTTATGTTATTACCCCTTCGTATCAATTAGATACAAAAGCTTTATTACCAAATTTGTTACATTTCAATTGACATGTATCGTACAGAGTGGACACAATTGGTGGGGTCCATCTGCACACTAAGAGTCGCCATGACAATGGAAATATGGCCATTAGGACCCTGCTTGGAAGGTTAGAAAAAATTGATTCTGTATTGATTTATTCTGTAAATCTTTGGCTTTTTTCCTCTACTATAAGGTTTACATTTGGTATGCCCAGACCACTGGAACTGTCATGGGCACACAAGTGGCACATTCATTCATAAATTCAATTTTAGAAATAAGCAAGGGATGTGAGAAGACTAAAATTTTACTTTTAGTAAGGTTTTTAAAAGGTCATACATATAGACAAACATATATAAAATACCCTTTATAAGTTCCCAAATAAATCCCCCATAATTATTTGTGGTGTAATACTATAAAAGGGGTAAAGAAGTATAGTAAATGGAACAAGCTCACTCATTTGAGGTAGGCTTTATCCTCTACCATTCAGTGGTGCAAATGCTACAGTATCATCCCCATTGGGCCTCAGGTAATACAAGGGACCACTATACTTATTAATTGGCTCTCTCTGGATTAAACCAATATCCTCACCAATAACTCTTAACCACCAACCTTGTTATACGAGGAAATATCCATTCCTGAAAGTGTATGGGGTGACTTATAGCCAGAATTGCATTTTGGTCCAGTCTGTAGGTGGCACTCTGGCTATAAGTCAGTGATAAGCAGTATCACAGAGAATTATTTAATGCTAATCATATATGTAAGAAATATAGTAATCAAAAAATTGCATTCTCCCTTAAATATACTGTAATTCACAACCAGAATGTTTTAAAAAGTTTAATTTGAAATATTGGCATTTAAAAAGGTTCTTTCCATAAATTGCCCTCAAATGGATAATTTTCCCTGTACATGTAAACTGATAGAATTCCCACATCTATGGTTGCCTATAGGTATTAACTCTGATAATTTGATAATAACTGCTGAATAACTCAGCCGTCAAATTTTTTTCTTATGAAAGACACAGTAAGTAAAGTTTTCCTCTTAGACAGATCCTCATCGGCTCGCGAATAAAGCTTACCGAATAGCTGCAATGGGAACCCGGATACCTGGAGCGCTCCCAATAACCAGGTGTCCGGAGCTGCAGCTGCGTGTGTCGCGGCTGTGTTGTGAGAGTCACACTACCGCGACACATGCAGCTTCGGTGCTCCAGGTATCTGGGTTCCTTTTGCAGCTATTCGGTAAGTTCTATTAGCGAGCCAAATAGGGAGGGATCTGACGATCTTCGCTCATGTCTAGTCCCTACCTCATTTCAAATTGTTAGCTACATAGTGGAATACATATTTCCCATCACTTTACAATGCCAGCTAAAACATGCCCCTTTGAATTTTGGGCTTTGCCCACCACCACAAACACGTCCACTGTCATATCATTATGCCCTCGCTTGAAATTTTCAGAGGGCTAGCAGTGCTGTGGAACCTGAGTTTTGTGAACTCCACAGTTTATTTTGGCCACAAGATCCCAAAGGAGCCACTGTCATGGCAGGTGAAGCCGCTGTAAGGTGAATATAATACAGGAGTTGGGGGAGCTGTATGCTCAATGTCAGTAAATTGGATTCTAACAGACACCATAAGCATTAGAATTAAATTCTGAATACAGTGTATGCAAGTGAGGTCCTGTATTGTGGTCAGTATGTCAGGCCTGAAACCCATGTCAGGAACATGTACAAGCCTAATTTTACTTGGAAGCAGCCTCCTCAAGGGAAAGAGACAAGAGTGTAATTGACCAATATGCACAGGCCTACACACTTCTTCTGGAAACTACCCAACCAGGCAGAATGTATCTTTTGCATGGTTTTGAGCAACTATGGAGTAATTACAGGATATGTCCTAGAGAGTGACGAGGTCTGTGGAGTGTATTACTCAGGTGACAGACCTCAGGTAAAGGCCTTAGTGAGGCAATGAACATGTTACAATATGTGTAAGGCTGCGGCCTGGGAGCGTATTAACCAAGCCTCTTAGATGTGGAGGCTGCCTCTCCCTGCATGCCTCTGTAACCTGCACATCATGTTTTAGTCCTCATCCCAGGGTATGGAATAAAGGACTTTTTCGGATTCGTTAAAACTGGTGAATGCAGCATCTTTTTTCTTCAATTTTGCATCTATATAGAGCATATTTCATTACTCTTATTACTATTATGTGTAAAGCTGAAACCTGAAGAAGTGTGTGTAGCATATTAATGAATTGATGTTCCACAATGTCCAAGTGCTGACCCCAAAATCAACATCAGGCTTCCAGATACATGCATTATAGAGACCATGAGAAGGGCAATGCAATAAAAAATTATAATAACATAATATATAGAGATTGACAGTAGAAATTTGACCGTTGCACAATGTACAAAGGTTTTCAAAAATTAACTAAGAGTTCAGTATCAAACACGCTGAAAAAGATCTTGAAAGGGACCTCACAATACATTTTGCAGTATTTATTTATTTTCTACTTGATATTGAATAAAGTATTTATATATTTCACATTTAAACTAGTGAATTGTGAAATGAGGATTAGTCTTGTATTAGTACACTACGTGGCAGATGTGGATAGTATTCCATTGTGTAATAAGTCTACATATACATTTTTCAAATAATTATGTCAATCTCTTCTTTAAGCTTCTGATATCAGTTATTAGAAAAGGTAGAGATAGAGAGTACAAGTTTCACCATTGCACGATGTGCAAAGTTTTCCAAAAATTACCTAAGGGGTCTTTATCATACATGCTGAAAGAGACCGTGATAGAGACCTCCCAAAACATTTTGCAGTTATTATCATTGCTAGAGATAGGGAGTACAAGTTTCACCATTGCACAATGTACAAAGGTTTCCAAAAATTTTAAAACATTACACTCTTGGGGTATACATATATGTCCACTAAGTAGTTGTTGCAGAAGCGGGAAGAGTAGGACGTGATTTCCTGAAATAATGGGTTTTGCTGGTAAGGCATGGACTTTAAGACAACTTCCAAAAAAGAACATTTGGGCCTCATTTATGCTAGGTTGCTATCATCCGTAGGGCTTACAAAATTGCAGGAAATCCAGCCCTTGTTCAATTTTAGAAGAGTCAGCCTGTCTGCATTTTCCGTTGACAGGCATGTACGCCTATCCGTTATGATTGCACCAGCCAAACTAAAAACCCAATGGCCCAAATGGTAGACGTTTCCACCCCTGAGTTGCATCTGGTGTGCCTGTCCCTCCCCTGTGATCCTTGAGGGTGAAAAGAGCCGGTACCTCTGCCAGCAGCATTGTTTGAGGTTAATATTTCAGCAAGTCATCCACAATGGCTCTATGGCATGCATGTACTGAACATGGCACATCTGCCTCTGACATAAGAGAAGGAAATTTCTCCTCGTACCATGGGTCAATAAAGGTGCACATACAGTATTTCATGGTAGACAAAATGTCTTTCACGTGAGGGTGTTGGGAAAGGCACGAATAGTGCCGAATGTATTCACTCATCACTACTGTTGGTCCACTCATGACTTTTAAATTGTTTGCACTGAGAATATTAAAGTCTTGCTGGATTTGCACATAGTAAATTGCAGAAAATCCAAATTTTGGAGAATATGGATTTTTGTAAGATTCAAGTATAACTGAATTCAACTCAAATAAATTCACTCAACTCTATTTATGAGAATAAGAAGGTTGAACTTGATGGACATATATTTTTCAACCCACTATATAGAAATATATAAAGGAATTATTTATTAACATTGTGCTTCCACTCAGCCCTTGAAATCATTGCATTCCTTTAACATTGCTGCATGCTACATGCAGTAGCTACATGATGAGATCAAACAGATATATAGGCATCAAGATCAACTATAAGAGAGAAAAGGAAACAAAGCTAAACCTTAGAACGTTAGGTGGCCACACACATAGCAAAAATTTGCCTAACCCACTGATTGCAGCTTATGTTAATTTGCCATATGTTAGTGGAAAAAATTATCAGGTATGTTGAATTCTACCATGGCTGACGTTTTGTTCTCCGAGGAGATAAGTCACTGCCAATGGTGTCTAGCAGTGGCTTAATCAACTCACCCCATTTGAAGCATACATATTTAGTCAAACTGATTGCTCCCCTCTTATTCAACCTGGTTAATGTTCGTAGATGTATTGACTAATTTTCATTAATTGTACCAATCCTATCATTTAAAATTGCACATGAATATGGATCCTGGTCTCCAGCCCATTTAGTCCATTGACTCAAGCCTAATTCAATTTAAACTCTATATAGAAAATTCATATCACAGTGTGTATATTCCAATGTGAGCACACACAATCACATCATAGTTGAAAATGAAGTGTTTAGACATCAATAAAGTGACAAAAGATTTTCTGAATAAAAATTATACATTTTCCCCGCTTCTATCTAGTATCTACAATTTTAAATCTGCATGTTTTATAGTATTTTTGTGAGACCCAAACCCTAGTTGTAGAAGTGCTTTTTTAGATCATTTACTGGAGTCCCTTTTTTGACTAGGGCAGCTGTTTTGCTTCGTAGGCCAACCATATATTATTATCTAAACTTGTGTTCTAGTGGCAAACTAATTAGAAAGGTTTCTAGAGATCTAACCCTATATCCTTAACGTGAGTGGTAAAACCTGGTTTATGGACACCTTATTTCTTGTTCATTGTACTCTCTTGTGTTTTGACCCTGTCTGTTTTTTATTGCATACTTGGTTTTATGCCACCTGCCACCTCTCATTACCACCGGTACACTTTTACTGTCTGGATCAATTACGAGACCATTGTGCTGACTCTGCTTCTGTTGTCTGCCTGTTTCTGCTATACCGGATGGCTGCGGCCTGAAGATTGCTACAAAGCGCGATCATGTCGACTTAATGTACAGTAGCAAACTTTCTAGTAATAAGAAAAGAATAACACTGGCTATGAATGGTGACATTGAATTTGAAAAGGCTGTTGTTTTGCTATGAGAAGGTTTTTATTTAGTATATTCACTCTAGTGAAAGTATGTTATGTAGAAAAGTGTATGAGGTACATAAACAACATATGTCCAGAGGCTACTCCAGCTCCCACACCAATTATTAAATATCATTGTTAAAGCCTTTATATCTAGAAATGGATTTACATGGTGGCTCAGTGGGTAATGTGGATCATTTGCACTAAACAGGGTAAGCTCCCTATGACAAATACCATTATTGGGGTACTGAATTTTTTTCTCTTTTTTGTTCAAAGTTCTTAATAAAGAAATCAACAAAAATAAACAGTGATGTCATTGAACCATGTACAACTGAGACTCTGCTTACAATGATTCCCTTATAATAAAGTGTTCTTCAGGAGAGACACTGGTGTGCAGCATGAAAAGAAATGTTGTGCATTATATTTTATGAATGTCTTTCTATTCCTTATGAGAAGTCACTAAATAAACTGCAAATGTAAATTGTGAAAACTTATTTAGAACTTGTACTTGGAAACCTGTATGGAAAAAGGGTATTGAAAGAGTTTTTAAGATAAATGAATTACGCTTAGCATTTTTCTATTTTTTGAGGTCTTCTTAGGATATGCCTCATTAAAAATATTTGGGATACACAATTTATCTTCTTTTGGAGTTAGTATAATTGCAATAAGGATCTCCTTATATGATATTGAATTGAGTTTTAGATATAAAAAGGCCCGATAGGGAAAATGCAGTAACAAAGAGCACCTCCATTGTGCATCCTGAGGTCAGCTATAACTCCTAACATTGCTGAAAAAAACTGTCTCCTTGTGAGCTGCTCTAAATCTTGTCATGGGTGTTTAAACCGAAAAATAATTGCTTCTCTAGGCAAACAGAACTTCTGAATGGCTTCCCCAACTAGCTGTAAATCAGGTGAGCCCCCATCATGGTCATCCTGTCCTTCTGACCCTAACAGACACATTATGTGCAGCATGCTAAATGTGTTCTCTAATGTGTCCTTTCGTCTTGTGTCTGTGAAGATCGTATTCCTATGTGCCTTTAGTACAATGTCTATGTTGGTTATGCAAATCATTGAATTAGTTTCAGTATTTGTTTTTGATCAAGATGGTTGTGTGCTCTGAACACCCTAAAATAGATGTGTAGAGGGGCGATGGCTAATGTAGTCATAAATGTACATCTAGATGATGCATAAAGCAAGGATTACTAGCTAAGCTGTATAAAATATTTTATGAGGAAAATGTTTTTATGAGATAGTCATTTCTCGACAAATTGTAACATAACAGTTACTTTACTACTAGAGAAGAGAGAGTAGATTTGATGCAAGTCAAATTTGTATCAAAGTCAAGGAAATTCGTAGGACGTCACAAAATCAAATAATTTTTTATTCAATTTGCATGAATCGCCAAATGTGCACTACACAATACAGAAGCGTGCATCTGCAGCGCCCCAGAGTCCTGGTCGTTGCAGTAATGTCGCTCTTCCACCAGGGGGAATGATATTACGTCTCATGGTACTAAAGGAGTTCACCTTGCCAGGTATCACAGTCACACACTACACTTCACACTCCAGTCCACCAGGGGGAGCAAAGGTACTATCTACTAGGCCACTCCTCACACACGGGTAAAACTGGTGGGTTGGATAGGAAGTTAGGGAGAAGCTGCCTGGGTTTGACCCAGAGAGGACCTGTCAGGCAGACAGGGGGAAAAGAGGAACATCTGAGCTGCAGACAGAGGGTCCCTGTCAGGGGTGGGATCCTGACAGAGACCAAGCACGAGATAGAACGTTACGGAGCTGCGCCTGCACCCATTGCGGCAGCATCCTAAGAAAGGACACGAAGCGAATTGTATTGTGGAGAGTGAGAAACGAAGTCACAGCCCAAGGAGATAATATCTTGAGGAGTTCTGCCCCAAGATCGTCAGCCTCCTTCTGAGGCGCATAGTTGGTGGCCGGAACACCGAGGGAGTAATAGGCTCTACGCATTACTTCAGAGACTGGCAGGACAGTTGATTCCAAGTTGGCTGCCCGACCTTAATACCTACGAAGACACGGAGGCAAATTGTGGGAGAGGGGCATCTCTAGGGTCCCTATAAATAAGCTCCAGGCCTACCCCGTCATAAGGGTTGTCCTATCCATATCATCTGGGGGACATAGAGAGAGAACATCAGAAACATCCACGAAAGTTGTGAGGACTATCCCGTGGTGCTCAGCAGGGAGGTACTACAACACACAGGTGCTAGTAGGAAGGCTACTGATTTCCACCTGGATAAGGGAACTATGAATGTGCCTTCGGACCGGCCAGACTCAGCCTGCCCTGTGATCTGTGCTCTGGACTGTGGATGCTGAAGTCTTCAGTAAAAGGTAAAGAGACTGCAACCTTTGTGTCCACGTTATACATTGCGCCTTACAACATCCACCATCACCACCTATTCATCTGGGAAGCCCTGGGGACATACTTCCCCTGTGGGAAGGTACACCATCTAGCTGCCATTCCATCACCCCAGCGGACCCCTAGCAGCGTCGGTCACCCTGACTGAATACCACAGGTGGCGTCACGAACACCGTACAAACCACTTCACTTTTAATTGGACGCCCCTCAGAAGGGCCACGGACCGGGTCGGACCACCTTGACATTCCCCCCCCCGAACCGAGAGAGATAGACCCGGTTCTGAGTACCCCATTGCCCTTACGTGGGGCGCTCCAAAATCTTGGTGTCACGAACAGGATCTACATAAGCCCGAAAATCGGGTCATGTGTGCCTAAGAACTGTGTCAGAACTTTATTGGAACTGTGATTTATTGCAAAGACTGTGGATTGCCATTTGCTGCCAAAATTCCCACCAAAACCGCCGCCATTACCGCGCCACGAGGTGCGCAGGAGAAGAAGGGCGTGCCATGGGGGGATTACCAAAGTGGCGCCAAAAGTGACGACCGCCCCCTCGGACTACTGCTCCGGGATGACGACATGCCCAGGAGCCAAGGAGGACCGCCCCCTGATTTGCAACAGTGGGAACCAGGGCAAGAAAGAGCTCCACCCCCAGAAAATGGCGGAGCCATGAGCATGTGTGGCCGCAGACCCCGAAGCAGCGAGGGCGACAGGCAAGTATCTGGACGATGTCGAAGCGACCCCGGACCTGAACCCACAGCCGCTGGAGGGTCCTGATCTCTTGGAACCGTGGGCGGCGGAACCGAGTCAACCTGTCCCGAGCGTGGAGCCGACCACAGTGAAGAAATGGAAGTTGGAGCTGTGCAAGAAGGTCACATTGGAAGAACCAGGGCCCGAGCCGCCGCCGACTCCAGTGTCCTCATCAACGGAACAGATCGACATCGGTGGAATCACATCAGACGCAGGTACAGAAAGCACCCCTGCCCCACCGACCGATCCTGCTCCGGTGACCGCTCCCCGCCCCGACTGTGATCAGCCACCTGCTGCCGAACTAGTCGTGACCGCCCTCGGCACGATGGAAGGGACACTGCCCCAGTTACCGACATTTATGGGCGAACTGTTAGACGTGAGCTCCGAGGGAGTGATCTTCAAGTGAGATGCCCCAAAGACTAGACCGGACGGGTCCAAGCAGGAGGGGACCTACATTGCCATGCTCACATGGGAGCAGTACAAACAGTGCCTAATTTCGCACTGGAAAAACCGAAAAGAGACAGAACAAAATGACCCACCGAAGGTACAAAAGCCAAAGACCGAACGCGGTAATAAGAATTTGGTAAAACGAGGAACCGTGCTAGCCTTTCACCCAAAAAGGGGTTGGGGCTTTATACAGGAGCCGGGACTGCCGACTGAAGTCTTTGTTACCAGCTATGATGTGGAGGCCCAATTCCGCGATGGGTATCGGAACTGAACCTTATGCAGAGGGGACCAGGTGACCTACACTCGCCATCGGGGTGCACAAGGCTGGTGCGCTCAGAATGTGAAGCGATGCGAGCCTGCAGTAGCGCCACCTGCTGTCCTGACTAAGATCGACTCTGAACTGACAAATCCTAACACTACCACCACGGTGTGCATTATTGCCGCTACTGAACTTGCTACCAAAACTGACATCTGAATCCAGACCCCTAGTGACTTGACCGCACCTGAGAGACGACCCAATGATATTGACACCGCATCAGACGAGGACACAGGATCAAAGTTTCCCCGGTCGAGAAGTGTTCATTACCGACTGATGTCTTGCAACCTACTATGAGAATAAACCTCGGAGAACCGAAAAATGTACATAGTTTCATTTAAAACTGTTCGTTTTCTTTGCTGCTTAAAACCCGTCTAGGGTTAACTCTTAAAGGGATCCCTTTGTTGACCCGGGATCCCTGTTGTTTTATGTTTTTACACAAGTTTTCTCATCTTTAAAGAATTGCAGAATCATGAACTGCGCATGATCACAAACTGTTGCTGTACATAGTTTGCACCTTATTAAAGGTGCTCTCTACTGGTTTTACAAAGAAGAGCTTTTTGAAGAGACTGTTCCTGATTACAGCGTGAAAGTTCTTGCTTTAAAGTTAATAACTGACTTGTTGATTGTTTGCACTACCTCAGAAGAGACTTGAGATTTCCTCTTAAAGGGAATGTTTACTTGTTGCACTTAGCCAAAGCATGGTAATGTTGCCTTAAATAGATAGATAGTAATAATGTTTTACATAGTGATAGTATGTAGCTAAAAGGTTAGATAGTGATAATGTTGAGAATACAATGCTGAGCTATTGGGAAGAGAAATGCAGTAGGCCCGTAGGGGTAGACAGATAGTCCTGCATACGTGAAAGTGAAAGATGTTTTATAATACACCCTCAGAGGGTCCTTGCACTTATTAGATAGAATACCTGTATGGGTAATTGGTTCTAAGATAATAATTGTTTTCAATTTGCTTTTGCACAATGTAAATATGTTTTTGTTTGCAACGTTCAAGTGTTCTCACCTCCCATAAAGGGAAGCATTGTTATATTTACTTGTTTACAGCATTCCAAAAATTTGCATGTCTTTTAATAACCTGTAATTGTTGTTTTCTTTTCCCAGTCCCAGAGTACTGGATTTAATGGGGGGGGGGGAGTGCAGTGCCCCAGAGTCCTGGTCATTGATGTAATGTCGCTCTTCCACCAGGGGGAGTGATATTATGTCTGATGGTACTAAAGGAGTTCACCTTGCCAGGTATCACAGTCACACACTACACTTCACACTCGAGTCCACCAGGGGGAGCAAAGGTGCTATCTACTAGGCCACTCCTCACACACGCGTCTCTAGGGTCCCTATAAATAAGCTCCAGGCCTACCCCGTCATACGGGTTGTCCTATCCATATCATCTGGGGGACGTAGAGAGAGAAGCAGAAACAAACACGACAGTTGTGAGGACTATCCCATGGTGCTCAGCAGGGAGGTACTACAACACACAGGTGCTAGTAGGAAGGCTACTGATTTCCAGCTGGATATGGGAACTATGGATGTGCCTTCGGACCGGCCAGACTCAGCCTGCCCTGTGATCTGTGCTCTGGACTGTGGATGCTGAAGTCTTCAGTAAAAGGTAAAGAGACTGCAACCTTTGTGTCCGCGTTATTCATTGCGCCTTACAACGTCCACCATCACCACCTATTCATCTGGGAAGCCCTGGGGACATACTTCACCTGTGGGAAGGTACACCATCTAGCTGCCATTCCATCACCCCAGCGGACCCCTAGCAGCGTCGGTCACCCTGACCGAATACCATAGGTGGCGTCACGAACACCGTACAAACTACTTCACTTTTAATTGGATGCCCCTCAGAAGGGCCACGGACCGGGTCGGGCCACCGTGACATTCCCCCCCGAACCGAGAGAGATAGACCCGGTTCCGAGTACCCCATTGCCCTTACGTGGGGGCGCTCCACATCAGCCAGAAAAAGACTCATATGACCTCAGGTGCATCCAGATGGGCTTTCCAAAAATGCTTGCCACCAATAACACAGCTTTCACATAGTATAGCACAGCCATCATATAGTATCGCACATCACATAGTGTTGTACCACATTGCATAATCTGTCATTTTGGGGTGAATCTGTTTAGGGAGACGATGTCACAGATCAAAAACTTTGCAATAGAAATAGGGAGTGACAGCCAAAAATGCCTCTGAATATATTACATACTATAGTAATAATGTGTTTGACAAAATAATATTGAAGAATGGCTACCATCCATTCCTTCATAGCCATATACAGTGATGGCCGAAAGTGTTGGCACCCTTGCAATTGTTCTAGCAAATTTCTCCTAGAAAATTATTGCAATTGCACATGTTTTGATATACATGTTTATTTCCTTTGTCTATATTGGAACAACATCAATCAACAAGGATCTTACACCTCTCAACTGGAATTTTGGTCCATTCTTCTTTTTTAAACTGCTTCAGGTCTCTCATATGTGAAGGTTGCCTTCTCCCAACAGCAATTTTAAGATCTCTCCACAGGTGATTAATGGAATTTAGATCTGAACTCATTGCTGGCCTCTTCAGAATTCTCCAGTGTTTTGGTTCCATTCACTTCTGGGTGCTTCTTAGTTCAAATTACTAATACTGACCTACAAAGCCATCCATAACCTGTCTCCTCCATATATCTCTGAACTAATCTCCCGATATCTTCCCTCACGTAATCTCCGGTCCTCCCAAGACCTCCTTCTCTCCTCCACACTTATTCGCTACTCATCCAATCGCCTCCAAGACTTCTCACGAATATCCCCCATCCTCTGGAATTCTTTGCCCCAACACGTCCGACTATCAACCACATTCGGATCCTTCAGACGGAACCTGAAAACCCATCTCTTCAGGAAAGCTTACAGCCTGCACTGAACCCGCTGCCTCCTCATCACTACTGAAGTTACCGCCTCACCAACGCCGGAGCTGCAGCAACTCTCAACCTATTGTTTCCTTCTCCATAATCCTGCAGAATGTAAGCCCACAAGGGCAGGGTCCTCACCCCTCTGTATCAGTCTGTCATTGTTAGTTTGTTTACTGTAAGTGATATCTGTAACTTGTATGTAACCCCTTCCCATGTTTCAGCACCATGGAATCAATGGTACTATATAAATAAATAATAATAATAATAATAATAATAATAACTATGTTTGGGGTCATTTTCCTGCTAGAAGACCCATGGCATAGGACTCAAATGTAGCTTTCTGATACTGGGCACTACACTCTGACCCAAAATCCTTTGGTAATGTTCATATGTCATAATGCCATGCACACAGTCAAGGCGCCCATTGCTAGAGATAACAAAATAACCCCTGAAGATCTTTGAGCCTCTACTATATTTAACTGTAGGTACTGTGTTCTTTTCTTTGTAGGTGTCATTTTGTTTTCAATAAAAAGTACAATCATGTGCTTTACCAAAAACGTTGCATCTTGGTCTCATCTGTCCGCAAGATACCTTCCGAGAAGGAGTTTAGCTTACTCATGTACATTTTGACAAATTGTAGCTTTTGTATGTGTCTCAGTCTCAGCAGTGGGGTCCTTCTGGTTCTCCTGCCATAACATTTAATTTCATTCAAATATCGAAGGATAATTTGCTCTGACACTGATGCACTCTAAACCAGCAGAACAGCTTGAATTTCTTTGGAACTTTATTGTGTCTGCTTATCCACCATTCAGACTATCCTGCGCAGCAACCTTTCATCAATTTCTCTCTGCCGTTTAGGTCCAGGGAGATTAACTTAAGTGCCATGGGTTGTGAAACTCCTATATTATGTTGCTCCCCATGGAAAAGGAACATTAAAATCTCTGGAGATAGACTTGTAACCTTGATATAGCTTATATTTTTCAACAACTTTGGTTCTCAAGTCCTCAGACAGTTCTCTTCTCTTTTTGCTCTCCATGTTTAGTATGGCACACACAAACACACAATGCATTGTTTTTATCTGGTTTCAGTTGAAATTTTCATATTATCTACACCTGGTTTGAACGAACATGATATGCCTGAAACAAAGTTGTTCACCCTCAGTTTTGGAAAGGTGCCAACAAATTTGTCCGGCCCATTTGGGGAAGGGGGGAGGGGGTGAAACTATCTTGAATTTGCCATTGTTTCTGTTTTTTTTGTATTGTTCCAATACATGCAAAATAAATAAACATGTATATATCAAAATACGTGTAGTTGCATTAATTTTCTGAAATAAATATTTCATTTTCTGGAACAATTTCAAGGGTGGCAACACTTTTGGCCATGACTAAATGTGGCAGTCCCTTTTACATGAATAAGGATGAGTTTGCAATTAGGAGCTCAGAGTAGTACACACGTCTGTTAAAGGAAATTGGAGAACCTTCGATTCGCCACAATATTTTACCACAAATCAGTTGGAAAAATTTGACAAAGCTGGTAAATTTGTATTTCAAAAGATTCAGTCATCTCTATCACTATATCATTATTTAAACTTAGAGTTTTTTGTAGATTACACTTAACTATATAGAAAGATATTACTTAAGGCTAGTTTCACATTTGTGGTAGAATCCGCAGCGTTTATGCCGAAACCTGAACCGCACGATAAACCACATGCAAACGCAGCATTTTTTAGATGCATAAGATAACGCATGTGGTAAAAAAATCCAATGTTTACATACTTTTTCATGCGTCTTGCATGCATTTTGCATCTGTGCGCATGATGGAAAATTTAACAGGAGAAAAATCTCGATAAACAGACACCGCCAATGGGACAACAGTGGGTGTTTATTATGGGATATCTTTATATAGATCCTTGGACTGCTGAAATCTTCAGATTTTGCTACTGTATCCTGTGCCATGATAGATCTTCACATGGAGAGCTTTTATTTCAGCCTGGATTTAAGTATAAAGCAGTATGTTGCCTATGCGTTTTCTTGGGAGCAACAAAGAAATCGAGAAAGACAGAGAAGGACACGGCGTCAGCGTTTTTGGAGACACCCCATTATTGAACTCCGGGAGAGCCGTGGAGCCTACCACATGCTATATGGCGAGCTTTAAGCCAACCTGGACAAATTCCCGGAATATACCAGGATGTCTCAAGAGACTTTTCAGGATTCACTTGGTAGTGTCCAAGGAGCCATCCGGAGACAGGACACCCAGCTCCGTAGAGCGATTCCTGCAGAGAAACATCTCCTGGTCACACTAAGGTACGTAATAATTCTAAACAAATGCCTGTCATAATTATTATTGTTCTGCCATGTATTATTTGTATTTTCCTTTATGTGTTTAGCAAAACCCCACCATAAATTTGAATGAATTGTTCGTAATTTTTTTTTTCTTTCAGATTCCTTGCTACCGGAGAGAGCTTATCATCGCTCCTGTCATGATCTCCATGGCCAGAGAACTAGCATAAGCCTCAATAGGAACAAGCTCTTGGAAGATGTAACTGTACTGACCATGAACTAAACCTACCGCATCATCTAGAAGTAGCCAGGTAGCATGTCCTACTTTTTATCCCTATATGCCCAGCGCCGGCCGGAGAACTAAATAATGCTAGCAAAGGGAAATATAAGACCTGACTCACCTCTAGAGAAATGCCCAAAAAGGAGACAGAAGCCCCCCACATATATTGGCGGTGATATGAGATGAAACAACAAACGCAGCAGGAAAATAGTTTTAGCAAATTTGAGGTCCACTTTCTAGATAGCAGAAGACAGAAAGCATACTTTCATGATCAGTAGAAAACCCTAACAAAACACATCCAGAAATTACTTTAGGACTCTGGCATTAACTCATAATACCAGAGTGGCAATTCCTGATCAACAAGAGCTTTCCAGACACAGTAACGAAACTGCAGCTGTGAACTGGAACCAAAATACAAAAACAAAACATGGACGAATGTCCAACTTATCTAGTAGATGTCTGGGAGCAGGAACAAGCACAGAGAGGCTTCTGATAACATTGTTGACCGGCAAGCATCTAACAGAGAAGCCAGGTTAAATAGCGACACCCAGATCTAATCAGAACAGGTGAACAGGGAAGATGATGTCACAAGTTCAATTCCACCAGTAGCCACCGGGGGAGCCCAGAATCCAAATTCACAACAGTACCCCCCCCTCAAGGAGGGGGCACCGAACCCTCACCAGAACCACCAGGGCGATCAGGATGGGCCCTATGAAAGGCACGAACCAGATCAGAGGCATGAACATCAGATGCAGTGACCCAAGAATTATCCTCCTGGCCGTATCCCTTCCACTTGACCAGATACTGGAGTCTCCGTCTGGAAACACGGGAGTCTAGGATTTTTTCCACAACGTACTCCAACTCACCCTCAACCAACACCGGAGCAGGAGGCTCAATGGAAGGCACAACCGGTGCCTCATACCTGCGCAATAACGACCGATGAAAAACGTTATGAATAGAAAAGGATGCAGGGAGGTCCAAACGGAAGGAAACAGGGTTAAGAATCTCCAATATTTTATACGGACCGATGAACCGAGGCTTAAACTTAGGAGATGAGACCCTCATAGGGACAAAACGAGAAGACAACCACACCAAATCTCCAACACAAAGCCGAGGACCAACACGACGGTGACGGTTGGCAAAAAGCTGAGTCTTCTCCTGGGACAACTTTAAATTGTCCATCACCTGCCCCCAGATATGATGCAATCTCTCCACCACCGCATCCACTCCAGGACAATCCGAGGATTCCATCTGACCGGAGGAAAATCGAGGGTGGAACCCCGAATTACAGAAAAACGGGGACACCAAAGTGGCAGAGCTGGCCCGATTATTGAGGGCGAACTCCGCCAATGGCAAAAAAGCAACCCAATCATCCTGGTCAGCAGACACAAAACACCTCAGATATGTCTCCAGGGTCTGATTAGTCCGCTCGGTCTGGCCATTAGTCTGAGGGTGAAAAGCAGACGAAAAAGACAAATCTATGCCCATCCTAGCACAGAATGCCCGCCAAAATCTAGACACAAATTGGGTTCCTCTGTCAGAAACGATATTCTCAGGAATACCATGCAAACGAACAACATTTTGAAAAAACAGGGGCACCAACTCGGAAGAAGAAGGCAATTTGGGCAGGGGAACCAAATGGACCATCTTAGAAAAACGGTCACACACCACCCAGATGACAGACATCTTCTGAGAAACAGGCAGATCTGAAATAAAATCCATCGAGATGTGTGTCCAAGGCCTCTTAGGAATAGGCAAGGGCAACAATAATCCACTAGCCCGAGAACAACAAGGCTTGGCCCGAGCACAAACGTCACAAGACTGCACAAAGCCTCGCACATCTCGTGACAGGGAAGGCCACCAGAAGGATCTTGCCACCAAATCCCTGGTACCAAAAATTCCAGGATGACCTGCCAATGCAGAAGAATGTACCTCAGAGATGACTCTACTGGTCCAATCATCAGGAACAAACAACCTATCAGGCGGACAACGATCCGGTCTATCCGCCTGAAACTCCTGCAAGGCCCGCCGCAGGTCTGGAGAAACGGCTGACAAGATAACTCCCTCCTTAAGAATACCTGTGGGGTCAGAGTTGCCGGGTGAATCAGGCTCAAAACTCCTAGAAAGGGCATCCGCCTTAACATTCTTAGAACCCGGTAGGTACGATACCACAAAATTAAACCGAGAGAAAAATAATGACCAGCGCGCCTGTCTAGGATTCAGGCGCCTGGCGGTCTCAAGATAGATCAAATTTTTGTGGTCAGTCAATACCACCACCTGATGTCTGGCCCCCTCGAGCCAATGGCGCCACTCCTCAAACGCCCACTTCATGGCCAAAAGCTCCCGATTCCCAACATCACAATTCCGCTCAGTGGGCGAAAATTTACGGGAAAAGAAGGCACAAGGCCTCATCACGGCGCAGTCAGAACTTTTCTGCGACAACACTGCCCCAGCCCCGATCTCAGAAGCGTCGACCTCAACCTGAAAAGGAAGAGTCACATCAGGCTGACGCAACACAGGGGCAGAAGAAAAACGGCGCTTAAGCTCCTGAAAGGCCTCCACAGCATCAGGGGACCAATTAGCAACATCAGCACCCTGTCTAGTCAAATCGGTCAATGGCTTAACGACATCCGAAAAACCAGAAATAAATCGACGATAAAAGTTGGCAAAGCCCAAAAATTTCTGAAGACTTTTAAGAGAAGAGGGCTGCGTCCAATCACAAATAGCTTGAACCTTAACAGGATCCATCTCAATGGAAGAGGGAGAAAAAATATATCCCAAAAAGGAAATTCTCTGAACCCCAAAAACGCACTTAGAACCCTTGACACACAGAGAATTAGACCGCAAAACCTGAAAAACCCTCTTAACTTGCCGGACATGAGAGTCCCAGTCATCCGAAAAAATCAGAATATCATCCAGATACACTATCATAAATTTATCCAAAAAATCGCGGAAAATATCATGCATAAAGGACTGGAAGACTGAAGGGGCATTAGAAAGACCAAAAGGCATCACCAAATACTCAAAGTGGCCCTCGGGCGTATTAAATGCGGTTTTCCACTCATCCCCCTGCCTGATCCGCACCAAATTATACGCCCCACGGAGATCAATCTTAGAGAACCACTTGGCCCCCTTTATGCGAGCAAACAAATCAGTCAGCAACGGCAATGGGTATTGATATTTAACCGTGATTTTATTCAAAAGCCGATAATCAATACATGGTCTCAAAGAGCCGTCTTTTTTTGACACAAAGAAAAAACCGGCTCCTAAGGGAGATGACGATGGACGAATATGTCCCTTTTCCAAGGACTCCTTTATATATTCTCGCATAGCAGTATGTTCAGGCACAGACAGATTAAATAAACGACCCTTTGGGTATTTACTACCCGGAATTAAATCTATAGCACAATCGCACTCCCGGTGCGGAGGTAATGAACCCAGCTTGGGTTCTTCAAAAACGTCACGATAATCAGACAGGAACTCAGGGATTTCAGAGGGAATAGATGATGAAATGGACACCAAAGGTACGTCCCCATGAGTCCCCTTACATCCCCAGCTCAACACAGACATAGCTCTCCAGTCAAGGACTGGGTTGTGAGACTGCAGCCATGGCAATCCCAGCACCAAATCATCATGTAGATTATACAGCACCAGAAAACGAATAGTCTCCTGGTGATCCGGATTAATACACATAGTCACTTGTGTCCAGTATTGTGGTTTATTATTAGCCAATGGGGTGGAGTCAATCCCCTTCAGAGGAATAAGAGTCTCCAAAGGCTCTAAATCATACCCACAACGATTGGCAAAGGACCAATCCATAAGACTCAACGCGGCGCCAGAGTCGATATAGGCGTCCGTAGTAATAGATGACAAAGAGCAAATCAGGGTCACAGACAAAATAAATTTAGACTGTAAAGTGCCAATGGGAACGGATTTATCAAGCTTTTTAGTACGCTTAGAGCATGCTGATATAACATGAGTAGAATCCCCACAATAGAAACACAACCCATTTTTCCGTCTAAAATTCTGCCGCTCGCTTCTGGACAGAATTCTATCACACTGCATGTTTTCTGGCGTCTTCTCAGTGGACACCGCCAGATGGTGCACTGGTTTGCGCTCCCGCAGACGCCTATCGATCTGAATGGCCATTGTCATGGACTCATTCAGACTTGCAGGCACAGGGAACCCCACCATAACATCCTTAATGGCATCAGAAAGACCCTCTCTGAAAGTAGCCGCCAAGGCGCACTCATTCCACTGAGTAAGCACAGACCATTTACGGAATCTTTGGCAGTAAATTTCAGCTTCATCTTGCCCCTGTGATAGGGACATCAAAGTTTTTTCTGCCTGAAGTTCCAAATGAGGTTCCTCATAAAGCAAGCCCAAGGCCAGAAAAAACGCATCCACATTGCGCAACGCAGGATCCCCTGGTGCCAATGCAAAAGCCCAATCTTGAGGGTCGCCGCGGAGCAAGGAAATCACAATCCCAACCTGCTGTGCAGGGTCTCCAGCAGAACGAGATTTCAGGGACAAAAATAACTTACAATTATTTCTAAAATTCTGAAAGCTAGATCTATTCCCTGAGAAGAATTCCGGCAAAGGAATTCTCGGCTCTGATACCGGAGCATGAACAACAAAATCTTGCAAACTTTGTACTTTCGTGGCGAGATTATTCAAACCTGCAGTTACACTCTGTAGATCCATTATAGACAGGTGAACATAGAGCCATTCAAAGATTAGAAGGAGAGAGAAAAAAAAGAAAGACTGCAGCATAGACAGACTGGCAAGTGATCCAATTAAGAGCACACTCACAACTAGAGAAAAAAAAAAAAAAAAAAAATTCTCAGCAGACTTCTTATTTCTCTCCTTTCTCAGCCAAGGATTTTAACCCTTTAGCGGGCCGGTCAAACTGTCATGATCTCCATGGCCAGAGAACTAGCATAAGCCTCAATAGGAACAAGCTCTTGGAAGATGTAACTGTACTGACCATGAACTAAACCTACCGCATCATCTAGAAGTAGCCAGGTAGCATGTCCTACTTTTTATCCCTATATGCCCAGCGCCGGCCGGAGAACTAAATAATGCTAGCAAAGGGAAATATAAGACCTGACTCACCTCTAGAGAAATGCCCAAAAAGGAGACAGAAGCCCCCCACATATATTGGCGGTGATATGAGATGAAACAACAAACGCAGCAGGAAAATAGTTTTAGCAAATTTGAGGTCCACTTTCTAGATAGCAGAAGACAGAAAGCATACTTTCATGGTCAGTAGAAAACCCTAACAAAACACATCCAGAAATTACTTTAGGACTCTGGCATTAACTCATAATACCAGAGTGGCAATTCCTGATCAACAAGAGCTTTCCAGACACAGTAACGAAACTGCAGCTGTGAACTGGAACCAAAATACAAAAACAAAACATGGACGAATGTCCAACTTATCTAGTAGATGTCTGGGAGCAGGAACAAGCACAGAGAGGCTTCTGATAACATTGTTGACCGGCAAGCATCTAACAGAGAAGCCAGGTTAAATAGCGACACCCAGATCTAATCAGAACAGGTGAACAGGGAAGATGATGTCACAAGTTCAATTCCACCAGTAGCCACCGGGGGAGCCCAGAATCCAAATTCACAACACGCTCCACTTTTAGTATCGGCTTGGAATTTCCACCTTGTCTGGAATAGTTGTGGACACCTGCCGGGCTTTGTGGAATGTTCTCCGGGATGAATTTATCCCCCTACCCACCGCAGGCATGTGGATGGAAATTGCCAACAAATTCTGGAGAGTGTGTAATTTCCCCAACTGTTTGGGAGCAGTGGATGGAAAGCACATACAGATTATCAAACCCGCCAAATCTGGATCGGAGTACTTTAACTACAAGAAATATTTTTCTGTAGTGCTCATGGCAATAGCAGATGCGGACTGTCGCTTTATCGCCGTGGACATTGGAGCTTTTGGCTGTAGCATTGACTCCCAGACTTTCAAGAACTCAGATATGGGCCGACGTTTGTATGGCAAAAATTTTTATTTTCCCCTGCCACGACCTCTCCCCAACACTCAAGGCCCACCGATGCCATTTGTTATGGTTGGAGATGAGGCCTTTCAGATGTGTGAAAACCTACTGAAGCCATATTTCAGTCGGGACTTGAACCACACTAAAAGGATTTATAACTACAGACTGACCAGGGCCTGAAGAACAGTTGAGTGTACCTTTGGGACTCTTGTCTCAAAATGGCACATTCTTGGGACAGCTATTAATCTAAAAATGGAGACAGTCAATGAGGTTGTCAAAGCCTGTGTGGTTCTCCACAATTACATAATGGCTAAGGAGCGACTCAACATTAAACTGGATGAACCAGTTGCAAACCCATTGCCAGACTACCAGCATCACCCTCTGCGGTCAACTGTTGAAGTTGCCCACATGCGGGACCAATTTGCTGCCTATTTTGTTTCTGACATCAGACGTGTGGCATGGCAAGATAACATTGTGTAAAATGTGCTGTTGGGTTTGGGTCTGTACCAGTTATGTTTTAAATGTTACTAGTATTTGTTGTTAATAAACAACGTGTTTTGATACCTGTACCGAGTCTCCTATGTCTTTCCTCTAAAAACCACTTATGTTGTTAGTGGTAAGGTAGTTGACGTCATTACATCCTGAATCTCTTCTGCAGTATCTATTGTATGCAGACTGAAAAGACCATGGCGGTATAATACAAAGCAGATCTATACTCACCAGTTCATGTGTGAGAAATAATGACTTCATGATGTACAAAACCCCGCCTCATGAATTCACTATTTCTGACACCTGTCCAGGTGGGTATAAATATGCCTTGTATGACCTCCATTGTCTCTTCAGTTTGTGTGAAATAGATTGCGTAGACTGAAGAGACAATGGAGGTCATACAAGGCAGTTCTCTACTTACCAGGTCAGGTGTCATAAATAATGATTTCAAGACGCAGAGTTTTGTGCATCATGAACTCACTATATATGACACATGACCTGTTGAGTATAGATCTGCTTTGTATTACCGCCATTGTCTCTTCAGTCTGCATCACATAGATTAAGCAGACTGAAGAGATTATGGAGAAAAAAAAAAGGTAATATTAGTTTTTGACAACTCATAGCTCCATACCAAACACACAAAGCTGCAGTGTTCTACTTAATAACTCCTGGAGCTATGAGGTGGCAAAAACACAAAGTGTACAGCCCAGTGTGTTTATTCGGCGCACAGTGTGTGTTGCCGGAGGCGAAATACACAAATAACCAAACAGTATTGGAGCAAAAAACATTGACATTTAAAAAAAATAAATAAATAACTGTGCCGGCTTGGGGCACTGTGACGGAACTGGGGTGTGTGTAGCTGTGAGGTCTGGCTGGCTGAAGACGATGCAGGGGTAACAGGAGAAGGGGCAATCAAACTAGTGGGGTCTGGGAGTTCAGGGATGGTACTAAAGGAATGGGATGGCAGAGACACACTGGAAGGGCGAGATAAACCTGACATCACAGATACATTGGGAGGTGAGTGGGGAGGGATAGCGATAGTCCACTGTTTTTTCTTTTTCCCTTTTTGAGATCGGCGCTGCGGTCTGGGGAGCCTCTGTGGGGTCATTTCTTGTGGCCCGGTGATCGTGGCCGACCTGTGCTGCAACATGGTGGTGATGAAGGCTATGCCAGGGTCCGGGTGCTGCTGCTGCATCCTGGTGGTGGTGAAAGCCATGCCGTGTCCGGGTGCTGCTGCATCCTAGTGGTGGTGAAAGCGATGCCAGGGACTGGGTGCTGCTGCTGCAGCTGGGACCTGGTGATGGTTGACGACCTGTCCAGGTCCGGGTGCTGCTGCTGCATGCTGGTGGCAGTGGAGGATGTCCAAGCAGGAGCAGCAGTTGGCATGGTGGTGGTGGTGGGCTGTCCAACAGCACTTGGCATGGTGGTGGCGCTGTAGTGGTGCCCGGCAGTGCTTGGAATGGTGGTGGCAGTGCAGTAGTATGCAGCAGAGCTCGGCATTGAGGTTAAGTGCGACAGTGTTGGCACAGGTGGAAATGCCACCACTGGCTGCTGAAAATACCGAGTCTGCTGCATAGCCTGCATGTAAGCAGCATTGCAGGCCTACATGACACTGAGCTGGAGATCAGGAGTAAGGTGTTCTGACATGCCCTTTTCTATTTGATTAAAAAAATGATGTGCTGGCCTCTGTAGGTTGGCTTTCACTTGGTCAAGGCTTCTGGTGACATCCTGGATAAGTGTATTCTTAAGGTTGAAGCCACTATCCAGTCTGTCTCCCATCGCCTTGAGTCCATCATGAAAGATCGAGCTCAAGTGCAAAAACTCAGTCATGAGTGACCTGTCCGAGGCCCTCTGCTGCTGCCGGAAAGAGCCCCCAAAAAAGAGGCAGAGGACTGTTACAGGGGAACACCTGATGGACCAGCTTCCTGGTCTCCAGTCTGTGTAGCAGGCCCACTTGCTGCTGTGCTGCTGGATGGCTGGGACGGGTCCGTGGCTGTTTTATGAAGGACCGCTCCAGAACAAGGGTCAAGAGTGCTGCTCCAGGTGCTGTGAACAAAAAAAACAACAAAAAAACATTAGTACAAACATTTATAACAGTAAAAGTGCAAACTCCTGTGGAGTCGCAAAATACAGAATCCAATGCATCACAAAAATACTTACGTTCTCTGGGCAAGGACCGGTCTCAAAAATGCCTGCATGCGGTGATGCTTTTATTTTCGGATCCTTGCTCCAGAACCATTGGGAACCCGGCTCTCTTGACGAAGGTCCTTGTTGTAGCGATCCTTCATCGAACGCCAATGTATTCTGACTTTGAGCACTGTTTTTTTTAAAAAAATGGTTAGACAATGCACGTTTGGCCGTGATCACACAACTCTGTGTGATGAGAGAAACTCGCAGGAGTTTCTCTCATCACACACAGTTGTGTGATCCCGGCCAAGGTCACTGCTGCATCACACCACATTGCAATACTTACTAAATGCCTTGCGGACCCGAGCCGGGGCATTGTCCCAGCCATCCATCATTGCTTGGGCCACCTCACTCCATAGTCGCCGGATCGTCACTTTATCCGAGTGCTGCCGAACCTGGGTGTCCCACAACGGGACTCGCTCATGGACCAAGGAGATGAGGATGTCATTGTCAATGAGGTCTTCATCCCATTCTGGATCCTAGAAAATAAATAAATACATTAATGTTGGAGACATTAACATAAGGAAAAGAAAGAAAACAACAGAGACAGAAAACAGGCAAGAATATTCAAAGTCAAGAAAAAAAAAGTCAAGAAAAAAAGGAGTCAAGAAGAAAAAAAGGTAAAGAAAGAGCAAAGTAAAGATAATGAACAGTCAAGAATAGTAAAGTCAGGATACAATAAACAGAGTACAATCAGTCAGGTATACTTAAATGCTGCCTTTCCACACGAACTTGTCCATGCTGCTCCTGCTCGGCCTCTGCCACAGTTGAAGAACTGTTCTGAAAAAGAAAAAAAAAGAAAAATTTGTCACATGTGTAGATGTGACAGAGAATACTTACCAATCTGAAGAAGACGATGACATTCTGATGCATGCAGCAAGAAAAAACAGACGGAAATTATTAGGACATATAGAGAGAGAAAAAAGAAAATACAGACATTGGCTTTGATACTCACATTGTTCAGAGTGTAGATTCCTCACAGCTTCAGAGCTTGTTCTCTTGTTCCCAGTCTGCTGAGTAGAGACCTGCAAATGCCCACTCCCTCCTTTTATCAGTTTGTATGTGGGGGGTGGCTAATCAGTGTCTAGACAGGTTTTCCTGTGGAAAAACGCATGCTTTCACAAACGCAAACAAACGCATGTGCTTGCGAACGCATGCGTTCTCATGGACTGAAATAGGGTTTTTCGTCGCATTCCATCCGCTAACAACTGCATACGTTTCTAGACGGCAAATTCACGCCTCTGAAATTACAACATGTAGCATTTACCATGCCAAGCCACAGACAGCGAAACAACGCATGCGTCATCAAACGAGGCAAAACGCATCCAATCGCAGGCACCTGCGTCCCTAATGTTAAAGATAGGAATACACGACGCACATGGAAAAATCGGCATAAACGCTGCGGACACAACCGCAAATGTGAAACCAGCCTAAGACCATTTCATTCCTTTTTTTATTTCATAGAAAGGGGTACACCATTTAGAAATACAACCAAGATGAAAGTCATGGTTTAAACAGTCAGTGAACCAAAACGTTAGGTACTTTGTGCAAGTTATACAGGAGATCTTTACAGGAGGTAGCAAGATGCAGCATGGTTCCTTTGAGTAATCATCTACCTTCATGAGAACTAAAACCATTGGTTGCTAAGGCCTCTTTCACACTTCAGTCTTTCGGCGTCAGTCAAAAACCGCCATTTTCGTAAAATGGCGGATCCGTTTTTTTTTTTGGGCGGATCCGCTATTTTTCCATTGACTTGCATTAGAGACGGATTGTGGCGGATGGTCGTCCGTTCCATCCGCCTTGCGACGGATCCGTCGATATTTGGCGGACGTTGTCTAGACATTGACGGACTTTGTAACGTTTTTTGTCGCCGGCAAAAAGGCGGAACGCGGCGGATCCGTCGCGTCCGCCTTTTTTTTGAATGGGTGCCTATGGGCGACGGATCCGTCGCGATCCGTTTTTTGGCGGATCCGTCGCCTCAATCCGCTTTTTTTGATTGAGCATGCTCCAAAAAGTTGCAACTTTGCCCAGACAACCCAAAAACTATATAAAGAGGACAGGTCATTCCCAAATGTACCAGCCAGCAAGAGAGACCCTTCCATGCCCGAGAGACCCAGCCAGACCCAGCCAGCAAGACCTCTGCCAGCAAGACTTTGCCAGCCAGGCACTGCCATCCAGCCAGAGAGGCCCTGCAAGCCAGAGACACTCTGCCAGCAAGACTTTGCCAGCCAGGCACTGCCATCCAGCCAGAGAGGCCCTGCAAGCCAGAGACACTCTGCCAGCAAGACTTTGCCAGCCAGGCACTGCCATCCAGCCAGAGAGGCCCTGCAAGCCAGACCCTGCCTGAGACAGCCATGTGAGTACTGCGTGCGTGCTGCGTGCGTGCGTGCTTGTGTGCGTGCGTGTTTGTGTGCGTGCTTGTGTGCGTGCATGCTTGTGTGCGTGCGTGCTTGTGTGCGTGCTTGCGTGCGTGCATGCTTGTGTGCGTGCGTGCTTGTGTGCGTGCATGCTTGTGTGCGTGCGTGCGTGCTTGTGTGCGTGCTTGCATGCTTGTGTGCGTGCGTGCTTGTGTGCGTGCTTGTGTGCGTGCATGCTTGTGTGCGTGCTTGTGTGCGTGCGCCTGCCTGCCCTGTTTATATGTTTTTCATACTATTTAAGCTGTTATTTTTTATAGCTGTGGTGTAAAATGAGTTTTGTGTGTGTGTATAAATGATGTGTGATGTGTTCTGCATTTTTGTTGTTATCCCAAATGTTATAGTATTTCAAATAAAGAGCAGTGTAGCTCCTACTGTACCATTAAAAAAAAAAAAATTTTTTTTAAAAATAGTAATAAAAATTACACAAAACTGTCAGTAGTCTCATTTCAAGATAAATGTAATATTGGGTAAACATGCAGTAAAGGTTATATATATAAATGTGTAATGCAAATCTTGTGTATAGAATATGTTATCCGGTTTTAGAAAATACAAACTGTAGGGTAATCATAATTACCAATTTTTGGAATTGGTATTTTAAGTTCGAATGAGGAACATTTTTGATAAGGTTTGATAGGTGGCTTTTACCAACATGCGCATTGCGCATATCAATTTCAGTTTTGGTGTTGCTTTAAAGGGTTCTTGGGGGTTTTTTTTGGTGGGGAAACAGGGCTAGAGGGTTTGGCAGCTTGTGCATCAAGCATATCTACCATATAAAGTATGACGGTTAGAAAAAAAATTTCATTTTGTGTGGGATGAAATGTAAAAGTTTTTAAAAAAGATGTAACTGTTAAATCCTACAGCTGCATCTATCCTTGTGTATAGTAGCTTAGAACTGTCTGTATACTTACAGATACTTGGGACCAAGAGGTACGCAAAGACCATAATGTCTTCTTCTGAGAGCCCCCCAGCACATCAGCAGCAAACTGAGGTATTGTATTTTTTTTTTTTTGTTCTGTAAAATTTTTTGGTGATACAACTATGGTCATTGTTTTTTAACCCTTTATGTGTTCTGTATTCACAGGAATATGAAGCAGAGGGGCTTACAGAAGGAGACGGACAGGGTGGAGAAAGACAAGGAGCGGGAGCGCATAGTGTAAGTTTTGAACAGACCGATCCTCACATACAATGCACTACACCCAACACAAACATTCATGACAGCACACACAATACATATGCCTCAATCTAAGAACATTATTAATTTTTTTTTTTTTAATTTTTTTTATTAGTCCTCACAATCCGGGGCTCGACATAGAGTTCCTCAAAGCACCTCCCATAGTCGTCGGAATGATAATCGCGGCGGTCGCCGAAGAGTAAGTTCCTTTTTGTTTTGTTGTGTAGTAAAATGTAAAATTCATGTGTTGTAATCTTTCCCTTTTTATTGTTATATTTTTCGTAGGCTTCACAGCGTGCTCCCGAACAAGATGATGAAGAGGAGGGCATCGATGTGAACACCCTCATCGAAGCAGTACAAAGTAGGGAGCCGCTGTGGAACATGTCGGACCGCCGCCATGCTGACCAGTTAATCACCCGACGGCTATGGGAGGAAGTGTGCAGTGCTGTTATGGATAACTGGGAGGAACTCGATGCTGGGGCCCAGGATCTAGCGCGTAAGTATTCACACTTCATAACCTTATTTTAGCATGATTTAATGTGGTGTATAGTAACCAATTTTTGCTATCTCTTTCCAGGTAACAGGATTATCGTGCGGTGGCGGTCAATCAGGGATCGCTTCAAGAGGGAGTTTAATAAGGAGATGCAGGCCCCGAGTGGATCTAGAGGACGCAGGAGCAGATACAAACATGCCAGAGCCCTGTCGTTCCTACGGTCGACGCTGCTGAGCAGAAGGTAAATATTCAACACCACATATTTTCAGTCAAACTGAAAAAATGTGTAACCTTCAATTTTTTTGCAGTAAGGGCAATTGTAATATAAAGATACTAATATTTTTTTTCTTCTTCTTTAACAGCACTTTCTGCAGCACTCGGGAGCCTGCATCAGAGTTGCAGCCCTCTGGAGCGATCCCTCGAGAGTCCGCCACCGGGGACCACGTCGACCCCTCTGTTTCTGCACCTACCCTTTTGTTTGATCCCTCAGCCTCATCCACCAGCGCTGGAGCAGCAGGGCGGACTTCGTCACTTGAAGCTGCAGGTGATGAGTTAGAGTTCCCTTTACCCCACCCCTCTGCCACTGCCGCAACTTCTAGACCAACTTTGTGGTCAGGACGGCAGCGCCAGAGAGGTCAGGAAAGGAGCTATGCGCCTGAGTTTTTGCATCTGAATGCATCCTTTCACAGTGCCATCAAGCTTTTGAGTGAGCAAACGTCTGCTGGGTACAATATGCTTAACAAAAGCATACTTGAACTCAGCAGTCGTCTTGATAGGATGCAATCAGATGCAAACCAGTCACCAAGGCACTGTTTTTTTCAGGCGGTCCTCAGGCACATGGAAAATCTAACTCCTGACCTGCAGATGCATGTGATGCAAGGCTGCCACACTGCTCTAGCGCAGGCGATATCCCATGCCCCTCCACCTACCCTTCATGTGTCAACACCTTTCCCCTCTCAATCCACCGTCTATCCTCCCATCCGTCCTCCTCCTGTACGTCCTCCTCCCGTCCATTCTACTCCTTCGTCATTTGTTCCTTCCCCCCTTAGTCTTTCCCAGTTTTTAACGTCCCCCTTCCATTCTTCCCCTTTAACTTCTCCGTTATCAATCCCAGCAACACCTTCATACCTCACACACACCACATCTGCACCTCAAGTCTCTACACAACCTCATGTTTTCACCACCCATTCCACTTCTGTTCCTCCCCGTGATGTCCTGTCCCCCACTCTCGACGTGGTCCGCCCGCCTGTCAGCCCCTCCGCTACTATCTCCACCCAAAACTATGAGAATCTGTAAAAGTCAATAAATAAACAGTTGTTTGGTTTAAAAAAAATTTTATTGTCTTTCTTTTTTTTTTTCTTTTAATTTTTTAAGTCACCAAGGTTATGGCAATAGTAACATTAACAGTGTTTAAAGGGTACCGTTGCAAAACATACAATGCTGCATTAAAGTAAAAAGATTTTGTATGCAAACAAAAATTGGTATTTTTACAAGTATAAAAATAAATAAATTTTTTACACCATTTCATACTGCCAGTCAACTGATCCTGCAGGAGACATGAAGTAGTCTGCAAAACTGTCCCGCATTCTGCAGACTGCAACTGGACTGCGAAAAGTGGGGTTTTGGTAATCCCGTAAGGTGCTTTCTGAAACATTATCCTCCAGGGAAACTTGTTCTTTTGATAGAACAAAATTATGCAGGACAACGCACGCTTTGACCACATCATCGACAGTTTCAGTCTGCAGTTTAATGGCAGTTAGTAGCACTCTCCATTTGGCAGTTAGGATGCCAAAGGCACATTCCACTACTCTGCGTGCTCTGGTTAAACGGTAATTGAAAATTTTCTTCCTCTGGGTCAGTCCACTACTTCCAAAGGGTTTAAGCAAATGTGGGGAAAGCTGGAAGGCATCATCTCCAACACAAACAAATGGTAACGGTGGACCGGTGGTTCCAGGGAGAGGTCTAGGGGGCGGAAAATCAAATGTCTCTCCATATAAACGGCGCCCCATTGGTGAATTTTTAAAGATTTGTGAATCATTTGCACGTCCATACGCACCTATATCCACAGCGATGAACTTGCATTGTGCGTCAGCTATGGCCATCAACACAATAGAGAAATACTTCTTATAGTTATAAAACTGTGACCCAGAGCCTGAAGGTTTGACGATCCTTATGTGCTTTCCATCAACTGCTCCAACACAATTTGGAAACTGGCAAATCTGATGAAAAATTTGGGCGATCTCCAGCCACCTCTCCTGTGATGGCTCTGGGATGTATTCCACTTGTAGGCACTCCCACAATGCCCGGCAGGTATCTCTGATGATCCCCGAGATGGTGGATATCCCAAGTCGAAATTGAAAATGGAGGGATGAGAAGGACTCTCCAGTTGCAAGGAATCTGTTAACAAAAAGACAATACTTAATAAAAAAAATACAAAAAAAAACAACACAGTTATAAGTCTGATGAATGAGAATCATTTAATAAAAAAAATGACTTACCGAATAGTCACCATGAGACGCTCTGCTGGTGATATTGAGAATCGCATCTGGGTGTCTCGTCTCCGTATACAGTCTTCCACATAGCCCAATAAAAATGCAAAATTTTCAGCTCTCATCCTCACATAATTGAAGAACTTTTGAGGGTTTTCCCTTAGTTCCATGTAAAGCGTGGAATAAACACCACGGGTCATACGTTGTGCTGTGATGGGATGGATCCACAGCCTTCTCTTACGCCGCTGCCGTAGGATTCGCAGTCTTCGTTCCTCCCTCTCTCGAACGCTGACTGCCAACTGATTTGCCTCAAAAGTAAAATCTGCATAGATCTTTGCAATGTTCGCCAGGACTCCTTCCATTTCTGCCACTTTCTCTACAACCTTTCAAAGATGTGGTGTAAATACACGCTATATATAGTTTTCCAGAAGTTTCCAGTAGCCAATCACATTGAAATCCTCCCCTTTTAAAAAACGGATCCGTCAAAAAACGGTTGCAACGGATGTAAAAACGTTCGCAACGGTTCTAACGGATCCGTTTTTTTAACGGATTAGGGCAGCTGATCCGTTAAAAAAACGGATCCGTTAGAACCGTTTTTGCATGAAATTTGACGGATCCGTCGATCCGCCACGATGTCGGACCCAACTGACGCCACACAACTGAAGTGTGAAAGAAGCCTAAGATGTAAAAGCAATTCATATGATAAATCCCAAGATGGTGCTGTAGCATGGATATTTAGTATACTGTACATTCACATGTGATTCCTTTACTGTGTGTATGTAACCTTCAATTACTAAGCTCTTCATTACAAAGATATCTAATCCTATGCAGAGCTGTCACAAGATTTCACAATGCAAACTGCATACATTATTAAATATATTTCTTAGAACTGGTGAGTCTGTTGTACTTATCTTGAGGAGATCTGCCAATCAGGCTAGATGGATGGAAATTTAGCAAAAGCAGCAGGGAGGAGAGACAGAAAGGAGCTGTCCATCAAGCAAAGTGGGCAGAGGTTGACTTTAAACTTTCAAAAAGTATTACAAAGCTGTATTTTCAAAATAAGCCTCATCAGATTAATAAAAAAATCTTTTTACTAATTTATGCAGTTTGTATTGTAAACATCTGATAGTGTGTCAATTTTGTGTCCACATCTTAAGGGGAATCTGTCAGCAGGTTTTTGCTACCTCATCTGAGAGCAGCATAATGTAGAGAAAGAGAAGCTGATTCCATCGATGTATCACTTAGTTTACGGGGTGCAGCAGTTGTGATACAATCAGAGTTTTTGGATGCTGCATACAGGAGAGCATAGAAAGCTAACCAATCCCTTACCATGCTCTCTATGCACATTGTCTATTGACAGTAAGCTACTTATCAGAGGAGGGAGTGTAGTTGACAACTGCTCACGGGAGCACCAGTCGTGGCAGTGATAATATCCTGGTGATAAAACCTTAATTGTAAGTGAACAACAGCACACAGCCTAAAGGTACCTTCACACGAAACGACATTATAACGATATCGCTAGCAATCCGTGACGTTGCAGCGTCCTCGCTAGCGATATCGTTTCGTTTGACACGCAGCAGCGATCAGGATCCTGCTGTGATGTCGCTGGTCGCTGAATAAAGTCCAGAACTTTATTTGGTCGTCCGATCGCTGTGTATCGTTGTGTTTGAAAGCAAAAGCAACGATACCAGCGATATTTTACACTGGTAACCAGGGTAAACATCGGGTTACTAAGCGCAGGGCCGCGCTTAGTTACCCGATGTTTACCCTGGTTACTAGCGTAAAATGTAAAAAAAACAAACAGCACATACTCACATTGCGTCCCCTGCAGTCTGCTTCCTCCTCTGACTCAGCGCCGCAAAGTGAAAGTGAAAGCAGCACAGCGGTGACGTCACCGCTCTGCTCTCACTGTACGGCGCTCAGTCAGTCAGGAAGTGGACGCAGGGGGACGTGAATGTAAGTATGTGCTGTTTGTTTTTTTTAGATTTTACGCTGGTAACCAGGGTAAACATCGGGTTACTAAGCGCGGCCCTGCGCTTAGTTACCCGATGTTTACCCTGGTTACCAGGGGACCTCGGCATAGTTGATCGCTGGAGAGCGGTCTGTGTGACAGCTCTCCAGCGACCAAACAGCGACGCTGCAGCGATCGACATCGTTGTCGCTATCGCTGCAGCGTCGCTTCGTGTGAAGGTACCTTAAGTGACATGCTGAATTCAGTGTCTCAGCCCCTATCTCCTGCTGTCTTCAGATTAGATAGCAAAAACCTGCTGACAGATTCCCTTTAAGCATTACATTTTTATTATATTAATCAGATAGAATTTATGATTTATGGCTGAAATTCTTTCTGAGATGGGTTTGGTAATGTTATTGTCAAAAGGATCGGTAGGAACTTTACATTATTCTGCTTAGTGTTGCCATTCAATACTATATTTGTGCTTAATACTGTGTGAAAATGTCTGATTTACATAGACTTTCAACCTGAATGTCAGCATATAAGGCCCAAGTAATCAAAGTGTCTTCACCAGCAATTTGGAGTAAATCACTTTAAGAAATAATTGCACACCTGTTTTGGTCTAATTCATGACGGCTAGTGGCTTACCTTTGTCAGAAATCTTACTTCAGCCTCTGATTGGAGTAAGATCTGTGACAAGGTGCACAGAGGTGCATGCTACTTGTAAGATGCTCTTGATTCATTAATAGGTGTGCTCCTCGAAATCAATCAGTCATGTCTCATTCCAAAATGTCCCCTCTTAAAGACCGGATTTGTTCGCGCCACTCTTGATAAGGGGGCATTCTGGAATCAAAGGCATGTGCCTCCTTTTCACATCTGTCACGTATGAAAAATAGCATGTGCTCCTCACCATACATTTTATTTCAAGGTCTGGAGTAATATTTCTGCGTTAGGTATGCCACAGCTCATCATGAATTAGATAAGCTGTAGCGTCACGCCCCTGTCCTGTCTCTATCCCAACCCAGTTTTGCCCATTTTGGTGGAACTTGGCAAAACTGTCATAAACATGCCAAAAGTCTTAAACATTTAGCACAACTGTGAATTGTGCAAAACTTTTGCTACTTATCACAGTGTTTTACACTAAAAGTCTGGTGAAAACACATTGATGAATCAGGTCCAAGATGTTATAGCTTGGCGTTTTGTAAATTTAATCAAGATTCAATTTCCAAAGCCAGAGACAGCGCTGATCTGTAACATATGAGATGTTAGTGGTCACCATGGGCATTTCACTAGAAAAAACCCTGTGTGATTGTGAAGTAGCCCGGGTACTGTAGTAACCTATACTGAATGACTGTGTAGTAGACCCGCTGATTTCCATTTTATATTTTAGGGTCTTGAGAACCAATTAGTAGTCATGATCTCAAATTACAATGTATGCAACTTACAATGGTCATGCCCACTTAAATTAATGATGTAAGTCATAGGGTCACTGTATAAATTAGTGATACAACATTTATGTAAAATGATTTAAAATGACTTCACTTCACTTACTTAATTTGTGCCGTATAAAGGTGTAATAAATAAACACAACTCGTATTTTTTGAGTGCATCTCTGACATAGAAAACAGGTTATCTCTTTTGATAGCACAAAGGATGCTGAGTATTTTAATTCATTACACAGAGAGAAATAATTTAGCTGTAATATGCCCTGTCTGCAAGTTTGATTAAATCTCTGCTTCCTTTAACAGGCTGGATGAATTTATACGAATGATACTGGTGTCTCATTATGTAGCAATGCTTCACATTTAAGCTAAATTTCAGTTCTTTTCATAGTGCTATCTAGATAGGCGATTAATCTTTTTTATTGGTATTCAGTATCCCAGTTGAGTCTCTTCCAGCATTTGTTACATTTGAATATGCACTTTTTTGCAATTTCTATTAATTTGTTACAAAACTACCTTGTCACACAATCAAAAACCTGGAAAGTCTCTTACTGCTTGATTAAGTTTAGTTATGATTCCCTTCAATCTATAAATGACTTTCTGGAGCCGCTGTGTGAAAAAGGGGTTATTGAAACAGTTAGAACACATGAAAAATGAAGAAAAATATTAAAGAAAATCACATCTGTATTGCAACACTAAGCCTGAAATTGTACTTGTTAATCAGAACTGGAAATGATTCAAGTATCTTAGAAGTGATGATGAAGCGCTATATATGTAATAGTTTTTGTTTAACTATGGAGTTTGCTCAAGAGTTTTAAAAATGTTATAACTAGATTTGAGGGAATTTATTTGTAGTAATCTAACAAAATCAAACATCCCCAAACTAAAAAGGGTTCACATTTCATTGGATCCAAATTGAAGATCAAAATCAAGAACCAAGTCACAACCTGAGGTATCAAGTCTACTGCTCTGTGGCCAAGAGAAGACCAACCACAATAAGCTACTAAAAGACCATAAAAGCTCACTAGTAGGCCAGCTTCTGACTGATAGATCCCTATAAATTCACTTTTATTATTAATATAAGCATAGTTAGTGAAAATTGTGCACTGACAGGGATCATGTTAGGACGCCGACAGACGTTTTTCTCGTATCGCAATCCTTGGACTGACCGTTGGCTCTCTTGACCTGTGTGTGACTGCTGCATGGAAATACATCACACTGTCATGCTCAAGTCAGGTGAGGTGACAAGCCAGTCCGTGCACTGCAATGCAATCCTCAAACGAGTTATACGGCTGTCTGTTTGGGCTGTAAACGTTAAATATCCAAGTCACACTTTGTCAGAAGCCCTGAAGAAGCCACGGCGGCAGTGAAACATGTTAAGGAGCTCCCTCTAGTGTATTTTTTAAGCTTTAATTGAACACGCTTTATTGGGTTGTCAGTAGTATAAGGACAGCAAGCCAAAATATTGTCCTGAACCAATTCAAGCATTGAATGTACTACATTTTACCATAAAAATGTGGGTACCAACCACGTGTTTGATCCCTGTAAGTACAGTTTCCACTATGTTTTAATGTATAAATAAATAAAAGTGAAATGTTTGCAAACTGTTAGAGAGAGGACTGATCTACCAGTGAGGCTTTGCACCATTTTAGTCATTTTCTTCTGTATTTATTTATTCAATTCCTCTCCCAGATCAACTTTTTCATATCCTGGTCAGTATTATTATTGGCTTTAGCACATTCACAATAATCTTCATCCTCTTGGTGAAGCCTCAGTTAGCTAAAACTAAAAGGAATAATGAAGGAGTTAACACCTGTGTTCTCTGCAGATTAAAAACCATTGTAGACACAGAGATGAAGCTATAGGAGCTAAAGATTAGAAACCAATATTGGACAAAAAGCTCCATAACTAAAAAATAACAAATGTCACATGAAATGCTCGGGAGTGCCCAAATCAATAATCTAACATACAATTACTCACCAGCTACATATTACCAAACAGAAATAAACCATAAATATTCCAAAATGTAAGCTTTACTGGAAGCACAATACATTTCATAAAACAAGCTATAAAAATGTCTTTAAAACACTTGATAAAACTGCTGTGGTACAGGGTAAACACTATAAGAAAAGTATCACTAGCACGCAAAATCACTGCTACAAACAACTAGTGGGCAGCATGCTATATTACAGAAATAATTAGACAAAGCAATGGAGTATCAAATAATAATAACACGTCTCAAAGTGCAAAAGATAAATACAAAACCCACCCTACAAAATCAAGGGTGTACCCCCCCGACGTAACAGCACAGTGCCACGTGGTACACACTTTGTTGCATTCCACTGTCATGGGTGCTGAACAGTGTATAAAGTATGGCACATAAGCTATGGCATTGGGCCCCTCTTTTGTACACACACTGTCCCTATGGGTGTTAATGGGTTGATTTTGATAGCTGTTTTTTGTGAAAAGTATTGTATTCAATAAAACTTTATGTTTATTGTTTATTACTGTTTATTAGTATCTAGTTGGTGAGTAATTGTAAGTTAGGAGATAAACATGTGGCAGATGTACCCCGAGCCTGCGTCTGAGGGGGCACAAAGGCGCCGGATCACAGGAAAGCACGAAAAGATTCGTTTCAGAATTGATTTTTAGGTTTACCATTCCTTTATCATGAACATCACACATTGCTAGTCAGGCCTCACGGCTGTAATATTTATTGCAAAAATCTAAAAGCAATTTGATCTCTTGTGGTTGTTGCCAGTGTAGAAATGTCATTGCACAGGCAGTGTGATACAGTACCTGATTTGTACCTTTGGAACTGATCACAGTGGTAGTCCGCCACAATTTCATACATAGAGAGTGTTAAATTACACTGGTAATAATAATAATAATAATAATAATAATAAAAAAACTAAAAGAAGATATTAACTCCTTAGTGATTGAGCCAATTTGCAGCTTAATTACTAGGCCAATTTTTACAATTCTGACCACCGTCAATTTTTGAGGTCATAACTCCGGAAGGCTGTAACGGATCCCGCTGATTCTGAGATAGTTTTTTCATGACATATTGTACTTCATGTTAGTGGTAAAATTTCTTTGATATTACTTGCGTTTATTGATGAAAAAAAGGAAATATGGCAAAAAATGTTAAAATTTTGCAATTTTCAAACTTTTAATTTTGATATACGTAAATCAGAGAGATACAGTATGTCACACAAAGTAGTTAATAAATAACATTTCCCACATGTCTAATTTACATAAGCACAATTTTTGAAGCACATTTTTTTTTTAGGAAGTTATAAGGGTTAAAAGTTGACCATCGATTTCTCATTTTTACAACAAAATTTACAAAACCATTTTTTTTAGGAACCGTCTCACATTTAAAGTCACTTTGAGGGGTGTACATGACAGAAAATACCCAAAAGTGACACCATTCTAAAAACTGCACCCCTCAAGGTGCTCAAAACCACATTCAAGAAGTTTATTAACCCTTTATGTGCTTCACAGGTAGTGAAGCAATGTGGAAGGAAAAAAATTAACATTTAACTTTTTTTTTTACAAACATTTTATTTCAGAACCAATTTTTTTTATTTTCACAAGTATAAAAAGAGAAAATCAACCCCAAATTTTGTTGTGCTATTTCTCCTGAATACGCCGATACCCCATATGTGGGGGTAAACCACTGTTTGGGCGCACGGCAGAGCTTGGAAGAGGAGTGCCGTTTGACTTTTTCAATGCAGAATTGGCTGGAATTGAGATCAGACATCATGTTGCATTTGCAGAGCCCCTGATGTACCTGAACAGTAGAAACCCCCCACAAGTGACCTCATTTTGGAAAGTAGACCCCCAAGGAGCTTATCTACAAGTGTCATGAGCACTTTGAAAGCCCAAGTGCTTCACATAAGTTTATAACACAGAGCCGTGAAAATAAAAATTTTTTTTTTTCCAAAAAAATGATTTTTTAGCCCCCAATTTTCTATTTTCTCAAGGGTAACAGGAGAAATTGGACCCCAGAAGTTGTTGTCCAATTTGTCCTGAGTATGCTCATACCCCAAATGTGGGGGTAAACCACTGTTTGGGCACACGGCAGAGCTCGGAAGGGAAGGAGCACCATTTTACTTTTTCAATGCAGAATTGCATGGAATTGAGATCGGACTTCCTGTTGCGTTTGCAGAACCCCTGATGTGCCCAAATAGTGGAAAACCCCAATTCTAACTCCAACCCTAACCCCAACACACCCCTAACCCTAATCCCAACCCTAACCATAACCCTAACCACACCCCTAAACCCAACACACCCCTAACCCCAACAAAAACCTAACTATAATCCCAACCATAACCCTAACCACACCCCTAACCCTGACACACCCCTAACCCAACGGTAAACATAATCCAAACCCTAACCTCAACTTTAGCCCCAACCCTAACCCTAACCCTAATGGGAAAATGGAAATAAATAATTTTTTTTATTTTCTTATTTTTCCCTAACTAAGGTGGTGATAAAGAGGGGTTTGATTTACTATTTATAATGGGTTTTTATAGCAGGTTTTTATGTTTGGCAGCTGTCACACACTAAAAGACATTTTTTATTGCAAAAAATAGTTTTTGCGTCACCACAGAGTCCTGTGAGGTCTTGTTTTTTGCGGGACGAGTTGACATTTGTATTGGTACCATTTTTGGGCACATGACATTTTTTGATCGCTTTTTATTCTGATTTTTGCTAGGCAGAATGAACAAAAAACAGCAATTCATGAATTTCATTTGGGGGGGCGTTTATACCGTTTCGCGTGTGGTAAAATTGATAAAGCAGTTTTATTCTTCAGGTTAGTACGATTACAGCGATACCTCATTTATATTTTTTTATGTTTTGGCGCTTTTATACAATAAAAACTATTTTATATAAAAAACTATTATTGTTACATCGCATTATTCTGAGGGCTATAACATTTTTATTTTTTCGATCATGATGCTGTGTGGTGGCTCGTTTTTTGTGGGACAAGATGATGTTTTCAGCGGTACCACGTTTATTTATATCTGTCTTTTTTATTGCATGTTATTCCACTATTTGTTTGGCGGTATGATGATAAAACATTGTTCTTTGCCTTTTTTTTACGTTGTTCTCTGATGAGGTTAACTAGTGGGACAGTTTTATAGGTTGGGTTGTTATGGACGCAGCGATACTAAATACCGTATATACTCGAGTATAAGCCGAGATTTTCAGCCCAAATTTTTGGGCTGAAAGTGCCCCCTCGGCTTATACTCGAGTCACGGTCTGTGGCAGGGTCGGCGGGTGAGGGGGAGAGGGCGCTGAGGCATACTTACCTAGTCCGGCGATCCTGTCACTCCCCCTGCCCGTCCCACGGTCTCCGGGTGCAGCAGCCTCTTCCCCTGAGCGGTCACGTGGGACCGCTCATTAGAGAAATGAATAGGCTGCTCCACCTCCCATAGGGGCGGAGCCGCCTATTCATTTCTCTAATGAAGCGGTGCCGGTGACCGCTGACAGAGGAAGAGGCTGCGGCACCGAACACAGGCAGGGGGAAGGAGCGGGACGCCGGGAGCAGGTAAGTATGTCATATTCACCTGTCCGCGTTCCACACGCCGGGCGCTGTCTCCATCTTCCCGGCGTCTCTCTCTCCTCACTGACTGCAGGCAGAGGGCGCGATGACGCATATAGTGTGCGCGCCGCCCTCTGCCTGATCAGTCAGTGCAGAGAGACGCCGGGAAGATGGCGCCGAGGAGCTGCAAGAGAGGTGAGTATGTGTTTTATTATTTTTATTGCAGCAGCAGCAGCACAGCTATGGGGCAATAATGGACGGTGCAGAGCACTATATGGCAGAGCTATGGGGCAATGGTGCAGAGCACTGTATGGCACAGCTATGGGGCAGTAATGGTGCAGAGCACTATATGGCACAGCTATGGGGCAGTAATGGTGCAGAGCACTATATGGCACAGCTATGGGGCAGTAATGGTGCAGAGCACTGTATGGCACAGCTATGGGGCAGTAATGGTGCAGAGCACTAAATGGCACAGCTATGGGGCAGTAATGGTGCAGAGCACTATATGGCACAGCTATGGGGCAGTAATGGTGCAGAGCACTGTATGGCACAGCTATGGGGCAATAATGGTGCAGAGCACTATATGGCACAGCTATGGGGCGGTAATGGTGCAGAGCACTGTATGGCACAGCTATGGGGCAATAATGGTGCAGAGCACTATATGGCACAGCTATGGGGCAGTAATGGTGCAGAGCACTATATGGCACAGCTATGGGGCAGTAATGGTGCAGAGCACTGTATGGCACAGCTATGGGGCAATAATGGTGCAGAGCACTATATGGCACAGCTATGGGGCAGTAATGGTGCAGAGCACTGTATGGCACAGCTATGGGGCAATAATGGTGCAGAGCACTATATGGCACAGCTATGGGGCAGTAATGGTGCAGAGCACTGTATGGCACAGCTATGGGGCAATAATGGTGCAGAGCACTATATGGCACAGCTATGGGGCAGTAATGGTGCAGAGCACTGTATGGCACAGCTATGGGGCAATAATGGTGCAGAGCACTATATGGCACAGCTATGGGGCAATAATGGTGCAGAGCACTATATGGCACAGCTATGGGGCCATAATGAACAGTATGGAGCATCTATTTTTATTTTTGAAATTCACCGGTAGCTGTTGCATTTTCCACCCTAGGCTTATACTCGAGTCAATAAGTTTTCCCAGTTTTTTGTGGCAAAATTAGGGGGGTCGGCTTATACTCGGGTCGGCTTATACTCGAGTATATACGGTATGTGTACTTTTATTGTTTTTTTTATTTACATAAAGAAATGTATTTATTGGAACAATATTTATTTTTTTTTTTATTTATTTAGGATTTTTACAAAAATATTTTTACACAGTGTAATATTTATTTTTTTTTAAACTTTTTTTTACATTGTCCCAGAGTGGGAAATCACTATATACAGTCAGATCGCTGATCTGACACTTTGCAGAGCACTGTAACAGATCAGCAATCTGACAGACAGTGCTGGAGGCTTGCCGGCGCCTTCTCCCAGCAGGCAATTACAAGACACCTCCCTTCAGGACCCGGAAGGACCCCGCGGCCATCTTGGATCCAGGGGCCTGCAGGGAGGAGACAGGAGGAGATGCTCGGAACAACGCAATCACATCGCGTTGTTCTGAGGGTCTCAGGGAAGCACGCAGGGAGCCCCCTCCCTGCGCGATGCTTCTATATGCCACCGGAACGCTGCGATCAAGTTTGATCACAGTGTTCTGGGGGTTAAAGTGCCGGGAGCAGTCCGTGACTGCTCCTGGCACATAGTGCCGGATGTCAGCTGTGATAATCAGCTGACACCTGTCCGTGATCGGCCACACTCCCCCCGTGAGCACGACTGACCACATATGACTGTCATGATCTCCATGGCCAGAGAACTAGCATAAGCCTCAATAGGAACAAGCTCTTGGAAGATGTAACTGTACTGACCATGAACTAAACCTACCGCATCATCTAGAAGTAGCCAGGTAGCATGTCCTACTTTTTATCCCTATATGCCCAGCGCCGGCCGGAGAACTAAATAATGCTAGCAGAGGGAAATATAAGACCTGACTCACCTCTAGAGAAATGCCCAAAAAGGAGACAGAAGCCCCCCACATATATTGGCGGTGATATGAGATGAAACAACAAACGCAGCAGGAAAATAGTTTTAGCAAATTTGAGGTCCGCTTTCTAGATAGCAGAAGACAGAAAGCATACTTTCATGGTCAGTAGAAAACCCTAACAAAACACATCCAGAAATTACTTTAGGACTCTGGCATTAACTCATAATACCAGAGTGGCAATTCCTGATCAACAAGAGCTTTCCAGACACAGTAACGAAACTGCAGCTGTGAACTGGAACCAAAATACAAAAACAAAACATGGACGAATGTCCAACTTATCTAGTAGATGTCTGGGAGCAGGAACAAGCACAGAGAGGCTTCTGATAACATTGTTGACCGGCAAGCATCTAACAGAGAAGCCAGGTTATATAGCGACACCCAGATCTAATCAGAACAGGTGAACAGGGAAGATGATGTCACAAGTTCAATTCCACCAGTAGCCACCGGGGGAGCCCAGAATCCAAATTCACAACAGTACCCCCCCCTCAAGGAGGGGGCACCGAACCCTCACCAGAACCACCAGGGCGATCAGGATGGGCCCTATGAAAGGCACGAACCAGATCAGAGGCATGAACATCAGATGCAGTGACCCAAGAATTATCCTCCTGGCCGTATCCCTTCCACTTGACCAGATACTGGAGTCTCCGTCTGGAAACACGGGAGTCTAGGATTTTTTCCACAACGTACTCCAACTCACCCTCAACCAACACCGGAGCAGGAGGCTCAACGGAAGGCACAACCGGTGCCTCATACCTGCGCAATAACGACCGATGAAAAACGTTATGAATAGAAAAGGATGCAGGGAGGTCCAAACGGAAGGAAACAGGGTTAAGAATCTCCAATATTTTATACGGACCGATGAACCGAGGCTTAAACTTAGGAGATGAGACCCTCATAGGGACAAAACGAGAAGACAACCACACCAAATCTCCAACACAAAGCCGAGGACCAACACGACGGTGACGGTTGGCAAAAAGCTGAGTCTTCTCCTGGGACAACTTTAAATTGTCCATCACCTGCCCCCAGATATGATGCAATCTCTCCACCACCGCATCCACTCCAGGACAATCCGAGGATTCCATCTGACCGGAGGAAAATCGAGGGTGGAACCCCGAATTACAGAAAAACGGGGACACCAAAGTGGCAGAGCTGGCCCGATTATTGAGGGCGAACTCCGCCAATGGCAAAAAAGCAACCCAATCATCCTGGTCAGCAGACACAAAACACCTCAGATATGTCTCCAGGGTCTGATTAGTCCGCTCGGTCTGGCCATTAGTCTGAGGGTGAAAAGCAGACGAAAAAGACAAATCTATGCCCATCCTAGCACAGAATGCCCGCCAAAATCTAGACACAAATTGGGTTCCTCTGTCAGAAACGATATTCTCAGGAATACCATGCAAACGAACAACATTTTGAAAAAACAGGGGCACCAACTCGGAAGAAGAAGGCAATTTGGGCAGGGGAACCAAATGGACCATCTTAGAAAAACGGTCACACACCACCCAGATGACAGACATCTTCTGAGAAACAGGCAGATCTGAAATAAAATCCATCGAGATGTGTGTCCAAGGCCTTTTAGGAATAGGCAAGGGCAACAATAATCCACTAGCCCGAGAACAACAAGGCTTGGCCCGAGCACAAACGTCACAAGACTGCACAAAGCCTCGCACATCTCGTGACAGGGAAGGCCACCAGAAGGATCTTGCCACCAAATCCCTGGTACCAAAAATTCCAGGATGACCTGCCAATGCAGAAGAATGTACCTCAGAGATGACTCTACTGGTCCAATCATCAGGAACAAACAACCTATCAGGCGGACAACGATCCGGTCTATCCGCCTGAAACTCCTGCAAGGCCCGCCGCAGGTCTGGAGAAACGGCTGACAAGATAACTCCCTCCTTAAGAATACCTGTGGGGTCAGAGTTGCCGGGTGAATCAGGCTCAAAACTCCTAGAAAGGGCATCCGCCTTAACATTCTTAGAACCCGGTAGGTACGATACCACAAAATTAAACCGAGAGAAAAATAATGACCAGCGCGCCTGTCTAGGATTCAGGCGCCTGGCGGTCTCAAGATAGATCAAATTTTTGTGGTCAGTCAATACCACCACCTGATGTCTGGCCCCCTCGAGCCAATGGCGCCACTCTTCAAACGCCCACTTCATGGCCAAAAGCTCCCGATTCCCAACATCATAATTCCGCTCAGCGGGCGAAAATTTACGGGAAAAGAAGGCACAAGGCCTCATCACGGCGCAGTCAGAACTTTTCTGCGACAACACTGCCCCAGCCCCGATCTCAGAAGCGTCGACCTCAACCTGAAAAGGAAGAGTCACATCAGGCTGACGCAACACAGGGGCAGAAGAAAAACGGCGCTTAAGCTCCTGAAAGGCCTCCACAGCATCAGGGGACCAATTAGCAACATCAGCACCCTGTCTAGTCAAATCGGTCAATGGCTTAACGACATCCGAAAAACCAGAAATAAATCGACGATAAAAGTTGGCAAAGCCCAAAAATTTCTGAAGACTTTTAAGAGAAGAGGGCTGCGTCCAATCACAAATAGCTTGAACCTTGACAGGATCCATCTCAATGAAAGAGGGAGAAAAAATATATCCCAAAAAGGAAATTCTCTGAACCCCAAAAACGCACTTAGAACCCTTGACACACAGAGAATTAGACCGCAAAACCTGAAAAACCCTCTTAACTTGCCGGACATGAGAGTCCCAGTCATCCGAAAAAATCAGAATATCATCCAGATACACTATCATAAATTTATCCAAAAAATCGCGGAAAATATCATGCATAAAGGACTGGAAGACTGAAGGGGCATTAGAAAGACCAAAAGGCATCACCAAATACTCAAAGTGGCCCTCGGGCGTATTAAATGCGGTTTTCCACTCATCCCCCTGCCTGATCCGCACCAAATTATACGCCCCACGGAGATCAATCTTAGAGAACCACTTGGCCCCCTTTATGCGAGCAAACAAATCAGTCAGCAACGGCAATGGGTATTGATATTTAACCGTGATTTTATTCAAAAGCCGATAATCAATACATGGTCTCAAAGAGCCGTCTTTTTTTGACACAAAGAAAAAACCGGCTCCTAAGGGAGATGACGATGGACGAATATGTCCCTTTTCCAAGGACTCCTTTATATATTCTCGCATAGCAGTATGTTCAGGCACAGACAGATTAAATAAACGACCCTTTGGGTATTTACTACCCGGAATTAAATCTATAGCACAATCGCACTCCCGGTGCGGAGGTAATGAACCCAGCTTGGGTTCTTCAAAGACGTCACGATAATCAGACAGGAACTCAGGGATTTCAGAGGGAATAGATGATGAAATGGACACCAAAGGTACGTCCCCATGAGTCCCCTTACATCCCCAGCTCAACACAGACATAGCTCTCCAGTCAAGGACTGGGTTGTGAGACTGCAGCCATGGCAATCCCAGCACCAAATCATCATGTAGATTATACAGCACCAGAAAACGAATAGTCTCCTGGTGATCCGGATTAATACACATAGTCACTTGTGTCCAGTATTGTGGTTTATTATTAGCCAATGGGGTGGAGTCAATCCCCTTCAGAGGAATAAGAGTCTCCAAAGGCTCTAAATCATACCCACAACGATTGGCAAAGGACCAATCCATAAGACTCAACGCGGCGCCAGAGTCGATATAGGCGTCCGTAGTAATAGATGACAAAGAGCAAATCAGGGTCACAGACAAAATAAATTTAGACTGTAAAGTGCCAATGGGAACGGATTTATCAAGCTTTTTAGTACGCTTAGAGCATGCTGATATAACATGAGTAGAATCCCCACAATAGAAACACAACCCATTTTTCCGTCTAAAATTCTGCCGCTCGCTTCTGGACAGAATTCTATCACACTGCATGTTTTCTGGCGTCTTCTCAGTGGACACCGCCAGATGGTGCACTGGTTTGCGCTCCCGCAGACGCCTATCGATCTGAATGGCCATTGTCATGGACTCATTCAGACTTGCAGGCACAGGGAACCCCACCATAACATCCTTAATGGCATCAGAAAGACCCTCTCTGAAAGTAGCCGCCAAGGCGCACTCATTCCACTGAGTAAGCACAGACCATTTACGGAATCTTTGGCAGTAAATTTCAGCTTCATCTTGCCCCTGCGATAGGGACATCAAAGTTTTTTCTGCCTGAAGTTCCAAATGAGGTTCCTCATAAAGCAAGCCCAAGGCCAGAAAAAACGCATCCACATTGCGCAACGCAGGATCCCCTGGTGCCAATGCAAAAGCCCAATCTTGAGGGTCGCCGCGGAGCAAGGAAATCACAATCCCAACCTGCTGTGCAGGGTCTCCAGCAGAACGAGATTTCAGGGACAAAAATAACTTACAATTATTTCTAAAATTCTGAAAGCTAGATCTATTCCCTGAGAAGAATTCCGGCAAAGGAATTCTCGGCTCTGATACCGGAGCATGAACAACAAAATCTTGCAAACTTTGTACTTTCGTGGCGAGATTATTCAAACCTGCAGTTACACTCTGTAGATCCATTATAGACAGGTGAACATAGAGCCATTCAAAGATTAGAAGGAGAGAGAAAAAAAAGAAAGACTGCAGCATAGACAGACTGGCAAGTGATCCAATTAAGAGCACACTCACAACTAGAGAAAAAAAAAAAAAAAAAAAAAAATTTTCAGCAGACTTCTTATTTCTCTCCTTTCTCAGCCAAGGATTTTAACCCTTTAGTGGGCCGGTCAAACTGTCATGATCTCCATGGCCAGAGAACTAGCATAAGCCTCAATAGGAACAAGCTCTTGGAAGATGTAACTGTACTGACCATGAACTAAACCTACCGCATCATCTAGAAGTAGCCAGGTAGCATGTCCTACTTTTTATCCCTATATGCCCAGCGCCGGCCGGAGAACTAAATAATGCTAGCAGAGGGAAATATAAGACCTGACTCACCTCTAGAGAAATGCCCAAAAAGGAGACAGAAGCCCCCCACATATATTGGCGGTGATATGAGATGAAACAACAAACGCAGCAGGAAAATAGTTTTAGCAAATTTGAGGTCCGCTTTCTAGATAGCAGAAGACAGAAAGCATACTTTCATGGTCAGTAGAAAACCCTAACAAAACACATCCAGAAATTACTTTAGGACTCTGGCATTAACTCATAATACCAGAGTGGCAATTCCTGATCAACAAGAGCTTTCCAGACACAGTAACGAAACTGCAGCTGTGAACTGGAACCAAAATACAAAAACAAAACATGGACGAATGTCCAACTTATCTAGTAGATGTCTGGGAGCAGGAACAAGCACAGAGAGGCTTCTGATAACATTGTTGACCGGCAAGCATCTAACAGAGAAGCCAGGTTATATAGCGACACCCAGATCTAATCAGAACAGGTGAACAGGGAAGATGATGTCACAAGTTCAATTCCACCAGTAGCCACCGGGGGAGCCCAGAATCCAAATTCACAACATATGACGTACTATCCCATTGATGGTCATACGGGCCCAGGTCACCTTGACGGGATTGTACGTTTAATGTCAGAAAGGGGTTAAAAGGTGTGTGTTAGCTCAAAATGACTGTTGAAAATAAGAAAAGTACATTGTAAGTAGCCCTAAAAAAAATTATACCTTTAGTGTCCGAATCCATTGCTGTATTTGCCAGGAATCAGTCCTTATCTGAAGATGCTAATGATGTGCTGAGGGTACACTTTGTATGGCTAAGCAGTTCTGTGCACCTTCCCACCTACTTGCTTTTCTTATATCTCCACCCTTTCTTCCTTGATTACCAGCTATTGCATTACAGAAGCATGAGGAGCACAGAGATAAATGCAAAACAAATAAGTGAGAAGGTGCACTAAACTGGCCATTTTAATTTGAATAAAAACAATTTCCGGGAAACGCAATAATATATTTGGTACAATTAGTTTTTTAATTATGTTTGTAACAAAGTATTGTGCTTTATTTTAACAGTCATTTTGTGCTGACTGACTCTCTTTAACCTCTTACTGACTTACATCGTACATGTATGGCACAAGTCAGTAGTGGGAGTATGGAGCGAGCTAATGGGGTGAGCACAACCCATACTTAAAGTGAACCTGTCAGCAGGATTTTGCTATGTAAACTACAGGCATTGTCAGCTTGACAGTGTTAAACTGATTAAAATGATACCTGGGGTGAAGAAATTCATCTTGTGGTTCTTGTGCAATCAGTGTTAGAAGTTTTCAGTTAATGAGATACTCGTGGTCAAGGGAGGGACTGTAGGCAGAGAATTATCTTAGTGCTCTAGGCCAGAGAAACCAAGAAGTGAGCTGCCCACAGACCACTCCAAAGCACAAACATGTTCCTCATCATGGAGACAGAGCGAGAGAAACAGACTGTTTGTGCTTTGGGCCAGGCCTGTGGGCAGGTAGCTTTTCTAAAAAGCTACCGCAAAACGCGCGTTGGGACTGTGCCTGGCTCCTTGGCATATCTACTTATACATCATGGGTAAGCGCTTATGTGCATAATTGTATTACTGGTTTATCTGCTATATCACTATGATATCTTGAGGCTATACTCTGTAGCAGGTTCTTCATGGTCTGACCTCTGATGCAATGTGCATTGTGACAGTATCGTTATAGCTGAATTGCACTTGCTTTGTTACGTGAATTATTTATTTATACATTACTGCTATGATGCACATGTGTCTCGGTGATCAGCTTTTTTTGTAACTACCATCATTATGTTTTTTTCTATAACTGCATATGTACTTCTAGACATGCTTTGGACCCATCTATATATATAATTGTCTAAGGGTTTTTCCGTCTGTCTGTCTGTCTGTCTGTCTGTCTGTCTGTCCTGGAAATCCCGTGTCTCTAACATTTAACTTTTTTTTTTACAAACATTTTATTTCAGAACCAATTTTTTTTATTTTCACAAGTATAAAAAGAGAAAATCAACCCCAAATTTTGTTGTGCTATTTCTCCTGAATATGCCGATACCCCATATGTGGGAGTAAACCACTGTTTTGGCGCATGGCAGAGCTCGGAAGGGAAGGAGCGCCGATTGACTTTTCAATGTAAAATTGACTGGAATTGAGATGGGACACCATGTCGCGTTTGGAGAGCCCCTGATGTGCCTAAACATTAAAACCCCGCACAAGTGACACCATTTTGGAAAGTAGACCCCCTAAGGAACTTATCTAGATGTGTTTTGAGAGCTTTGAACCCCCAAGTGTTTCACTACAGTTTATAACGCACAGCCGTGAAAATATATATATTTTTTTCACAAAAATGATTTTTTAGCCCTCAGTTTTGTATTTTCACAAGGGTAACAGGATAAATTGGACCCCAATAGTTGTCCAATTTGTCCTGAGTATGCTGATAACCCATATGTGGGGGGAACCACTGTTTGGGCACATGGCAGAGCTCAGAAGGGAAGGAGCGCCATTTGGAATGCAGACTTAGATGGATTGGTCTGCAGGCGTCACGTTGCATTTGCAGAGCCCCTGATGTACCCAAACAGTATAAACCCCCCACAAGTGACCCCATATTGGAAACTAGACATCCCAAGGAACTTATCTAGATGTGTTGTGAGAACTTTGAACCCCCAAGTGTTTCACTACAGTTTACAACGCAGAGCCGTGAAAATAAAAAATCCTTTTTTCCCTCAAAAATGATTTTTAGCCCCCCAAATTTTATTTTCCCAAGGATAACAAGAGAACTTGGACCCCAAAAGCTGTTGTCCAATTTGTCCCGAGTACGCTGATACCCCATATGTTGGGCTAAACCCCTGTTTGGGCGCACGGGAGAGCTCGGAAGGGAAGGAGCACTGTTTTACTTTTTCAACGCAGAATTGGCTGGAATTGAGATCGGATGCCATGTCGCATTTGGAGAGTACCTGATGTGCCTGAACAGTGGAAACTCCCCAATTCTACCTGAAACCCTAATCCAAACACACCCCTAACCCTAATCCCAACGGTAACCCTGACCACACCCCTAACCCTGAAGCACCCCTAACTCTAATCCCAACCCTAATCCCAACCATAAATGTAATCCAAACCCTAACCCTAACTTTAGCCCCAACCCTAACCCTAACTTTAGCCCCAACCCTAACCCTAACTTTAGCCCCAACCCTAACCCTAACTTTAGCTCCAACCCTAGCCCCAACCCTAACCCTAGCCCTAACCCTAGCCCTAACCCTAACCCTAGCCCTAACCCTAACCCTAGCCCTAACCCTAACCCTAGACCTAACCCTAGCCCTAACCCTAGCCCTAACCCTAGCCCTAACCCTAATGGGAAAATGGAAATAAATACATTTTTTTAATTTTTTAATTTTTCGCTAACTAAGGGGGTGATGAAGGGGGGTTTGATTTACTTTTATAGCGGGTTTTTTAGTGGATTTTTATGATTGGCAGCCGTCACACACTGAAAGACGCTTTTTATTGCAAAAAATATTTTTTGCGTTACCACATTTTGAGAGCTATAATTTTTCCATATTTTAGTCCACAGAGTCATGTGAGGTCTTGTTTTTTGCGGGACGAGTTGATGTTTTTATTGGTAACACTTTCGGGCACGTGACATTTTTTGATCGCTTTTTATTCTGATTTTTGTGAGGCAGAATGACCAAAAACCAGCTATTCATGAATTTCTTTTGGGGGAGGTGTTTATACCGTTCCGTGTTTGGTAAAATGGATAAAGCAGTTTTATTCTTTGGGTCAGTACGATTACAGCGATACCTCATTTATATAATTTTTTATGTTTTGGTGCTTTTATACGATAAAAACTATTTTATAGAAAAAATAATTATTTTTGCATCGCTTTATTCTGAGGACTATAACTTTTTTATTTTTTCTTTGATTACGCTGTATTGTGGCTCGTTTTTTGTGGGACAAGATGACGTTTTCAGCGGTACCATGGTTATTTATATCCGTTTTTTTGATCGCGTGTTATTCCACTTTTTATTTGGCGGTATGACAATAAAGCGTTGTTTTTTGCCCCATTTTTTTTTTTTACGGTGTTCACTGAAGGGGTTAACTAGTGGGACAGTTTTACAGGTCAGGTCACTACAGACGCAGCGATACTAAATATGTGTACTTTTATTGTTTTTTTAATTTAGATAAAGAAATATAGGAATATATATTTTTTATAGGAACAATATATATATATTTTTAGATTTTTTTGGGAATTTTTTTTTTTTTTTTTTTTACACATGTGAATTTTTTTTTTTACACTATTGCCCCGGGGGGGCATGATGTTATAGTGTAAGATTGCCGATCTGACACTTTGCTGTGCACTGTGTCAGATCGGCGATCTGAGGTGCACAGATTCAGGCTTCCCGGCGCCTGCTCTGAGCAGGCGCTGTGAAGCCACCTCCCTGCAGGACCCAGATGCCGCGGCCATCTTGGATCCAGGCCTGCTGAGGAGGAGGTAAGAGACCCTCGGAGCAACGCGATTACATCGAGTTGCTCCGGGGGTCTCAGGGAAGCCCGCAGGGAGCCCCCTATACCGCCAGAACACTGCGATCATGTTTGATCGCAGTGTGCCGAGGGTTAATGTGCCGGGGGCGGTCCGTGACAGCTCCTGGCACATAGTGCCGGATGTCAGCTGCGATAGTCAGCTGACACCCGGCCGCGATCGGCCGCGCTCCCCCCGTGAGCGCGGCCGATCGCATATGACGTACTATCCCGTCACTGGGAATTAAGTCCCAGGTCACCTTGACGGGATAGTATGTCATATGTAGTGTTGAGCGATACCGTCCGATACTTGAAAGTATCGGTATCGGAAAGTATCGGCCGATACCGGCAAAGTATCGGATCCAATCCGATACCGATACCCGATACCAATACAAGTCAATGGGACTCATGTATCGGACGGTATTCCTGATGGTTCCCAGGGTCTGAAGGAGAGGAAACTCTCCTTCAGGCCCTGGGAACCATATAAATGTGTAAAAGAAAGAATTAAAATAAAAAATATCGCTATACTCACCTCTCCGACGCAGCCGGGACTTCAGCGAGGGAACCGGCAGCGTTGTTTGTTTAAAATTCGCGCTATTACTTGGTTACGTGAATTCCCGGCTTGTGATTGGTCAGGTCGGCCATGTTGCCGGGACGCGGACCAATCACAGCAAGCCGTGACGAAATTATGTCACGGCTTGCTGTGATTGGTCCGCGTCCCGGCAATATGGCCGCCCTGACCAATCACAAGCCGTGACGTCACGGGAGGCTGGACACGCGCTCATTTTAAAATGGGCGCGTGTCCAGCCTCCCGTGACGTCACGGCTTGTGATTGGTTGCGCCGCGGTCAACCAATCACAAGCCGGGAGGCTGGACGCGCTCATTTTAAAATGGGCGCGTGTCCAGCCTCCCGTGACGTCACGGCTTGTGATTGGTTGCGCCGCGGTCAACCAATCACAAGCCGGGAGGCTGGACGCGCTCATTTTAAAATGGGCGCGTGTCCAGCCTCCCGTGACGTCACGGCTTGTGATTGGTTGCGCCGCGGTCAACCAATCACAAGCCGGGAGGCTGGACGCGCTCATTTTAAAATGGGCGCGTGTCCAGCCTCCCGTGACGTCACGGCTTGTGATTGGTCAGGGCGGCCATATTGCCGGGACGCGGACCAATCACAGCAAGCCGTGACGTAATTTCGTCACGGCTTGCTGTGATTGGTCCGCGTCCCGGCAACATGGCCGACCTGACCAATCACAAGCCGGGAATTCACGTAACCAAGTAATAGCGCGAATTTTAAACAAACAACGCTGCCGGTTCCCTCGCTGAAGTCCCGGCTGCGTCGGAGAGGTGAGGATAGCGATATTTTTTATTTTAATTCTCTCTTTTACACATTTTAACATTAATGTTGTTGCGATACCCGATACCCGATACCACAAGAGTATCGGAATCCCGGTATCGGAATTCCGATACAGCAAGTATCGGCCGATACCCGATACTTGCAGCATCGGAATGCTCAACACTAGTCATATGGGATTAAGGGGTTAAACATTCCTCGTATAGACCCAACAATAGAATAAAATTATTTTTTAGGCCCTGTCACAGGTCTAGAAATGGCAATGAAAAGGCTTATGTGATCTATTGATTTGCAAAACTACTAGAAAACAGACACTAGGCCTGAAAAAGTATTTTTGGGGCCTATAAATGGCAACAACACTGCTGATACAATATACTGAATTTCCAAAGTACTACAATATACATACCACACCTGAAAAAGTATTTTTGGGGGCTAGAAATGACATTGACATGGCTAATGTGATATATTGATTTTCAAAAGTACTAGTAAACACACACCTTAAAAATTATTTTTGGTGCTTAGAAATGGCAACTGCTGATGATATCTATTGATTTTCAAAAGTACTACAAAGCACACACCATGCCTGAGAGTTTTTGGAGCATACTAATAGCAATGAGATGACTGATGCCAATTATTTATTTCTCAGACTAATAGAAAACACACAGAGGCTTCAAGTACAGTACTCCCACAGACATGGGATGCAGAGTAGACACACCGTGTTAAAGGACAGTACTCTCACAGGTAGTGGTGCGCAGAGTACAGACAGTGGCTTATAAGACAGTACTACCACAGGCAGGGGGTGCAACATACACACAGTGGCTTCAAAGACAGCACTCTCACAGGTGGGGTGCAGAGTACAAACAGTGGTTTAAAAGACTGTACTCCCACAGGCAAGGCAAGGAGATGCTGAATACAAACAGCAGTTTTAAAGGCAGTACTCCTACAGGCAGGGAGTACACAGCAACTTCAAGGACAGTACTCCCACAGGTGGGGAGTGCAGAGTTCACACAACGGCTTAAAGGACAGCACTCCCACAGGTGGTGGTGCATTGTACACACAGCAGCTTCAAGGACAGTACTTACACAGGCGGGGGTGCAGATTTCACACAGGAGCTTAAATGATGGTACTCCCACAGGCAGGAGAATGGTGAAAGCGAGCAAAAACTGCCAGCACTTTCAGCAGCAGCTCTGACATGTGTTTGGTAGTTTTTCGGGAAGCCCTGCAATACCAGGTTCAGCACATGCACCAGGCAATGGATGTTCGTCAAACTGGCTAGGCCCAGAGCTGCTACAAGATTTCGTCCATTATTGCACATCAGCAGGCCAGGATTGAGGTTCACCTGCACCAACCACTCATCTGTCTGCTGTTTGATCTCAGTCCACAGCTCTTGCGCGTTTTGGGATTTTAGAGGAGTTTAAGAAAAGCATGCTGTTGTTTTCCCCTGACTGGGCTGAAGTTGGTGGTACAGGTCTTACTATGACCGGATGAGGAGGCGGTGGAGGAAGTGAAGTAGGAGGAGGCAACCTGAACAGATAAACGTTCAGCAATCGTAGCTGGTGGTAGGGCACCTTCCGCCTCTGTCCCAGCCACCCCTACATTTACCCATTGGGAAGTTAGGGATATTTAACGTCCCTCGCAGTGCTTACTGGTACACATATCGGTGGTTTTGTAGACCTTGACACTGATGGTGTTGAGTAATGCACATCTGATTTGGTCCGCAGCATGTGTGTACAGTGCAGGGATGACCCGCCTGGAAAAGTAGTGGTGACTGGGAACAAAGTACTGCAAGACAGCCTCCTCTATCTGCTTTTTAAACTGTCCATTTCCACCAGCCAGAATGGCTGCTTTTCAAATGCCAGTAATTTGGAAATGCTGTTATTCAGGACCATGGCTCATGGGTAGCTAAGGGGGCATCTCCTCTTTCTCAAACATTTGGGGGATGGAAAGCTGATCACTTCCAAAGGACGTGTGGAGATGCTTGGTGACAGTGGTGGTGATCCTGTCTTTGCGAGGAGGTAGATGGCCCTCTTGATCGTGAGCAGGAGGAAAAGGCTGAGACCGGAGCAGAAGAGGGAGCAGGAAGTCTCTCAGATCTGTCATGCTTTTTAAGGTGTGTACTTCACTGCACTTTGCGCTTGTAATTCAGATGCCTAGTCATGCACTTGTTTCTCATGTTCAGAATATTTATGCCTTGCTTCAGAGTATGACAGCACAGCGTGCAAGCCACCTATCGCTTCTCGTCAACACATTTCCTGAAAAAATGCCATGCCAGGAAGCTTTTTTGAGCTGTCTTTGATGTGCTGATTTCAGCAGCGTGATGGTAAGTAGCAACGGACGTACTGGCTAAAGGCCGCTTGCTGTGCCTTTGCAACCTGCTCTCTTTTTTTGCTGTGTTGCTGAAGCAGCGTGTCCACACCTCTTCTTCCTTTGAGCTATGCATGGCACTAGGATGGGCTCTGCTCTATGTTGGGTCTAGGACCACATTCTCCCCCCGCATTATCTTCCATGGACTTTTCAACCCTGCCCTCCTTGTCGGTCTGCGCACTGCAGAAAGACGCTGCAGTTGGCAATTGAGTTTTGTCATCATCTGACGTGCTGTGGTGATCCACTGATTGTGTGCACAAGCACCCCCCACAAACTCATCCTCCAACATAACAAGTGGTTGGGCATCAGTGCACTCAGTCTCTTCCACTTCTGGGGCAGGACCAGGTGGGTGGGTCATGGAACCCCAGCCAGCGGAGTCATCAAAAAGCCGAAGATTCTGTTGCATGACTGGTGGTACAGACAGCTTGGCTGGTTTGCACTGGCGGTGAGGTGGAAGCCATATGACCATGGTCCTCCGGTACCAAATGTGCATTTTCTGCAGTGGAATGGGTGGAAGCTAATGCAAAGGAACTGAAGCCACTCTCAGCCATTCAATCTAACACCTTTTCAACATCTTGTGGCCTAACCATTCGTACAGCGGTATTCAGGCCTATGAAAGGACACATAACGTCCTGTCGCCTGTGTGCACCAGAGGAAGGTGTTGTATTTGAGTATGTAGCAGGTACAGAATTATCACATCCCCTCCCAGCAGCAGCTACATCAACACCAGCATCAGAAGCTACTCCAGCACCACTATGGCTACGTCCACATCCCTTATTTGATGTTCTCCTCATTTTTTGAAGTATTTTTTCTGAACACTACTAGCAAAGAGATGGCAGAGGAGGATATTTATTTATTTGCCACACTGCTAGAAAACACACAGCGGTCCTGAAAAATTATTCTCTGTCCTACAAATGTTGAACGAGGCAGCTGATACAAATTATTAATTTCTCAAACTACTAGAAAACACAGATAAGAGATGGCTGATGCCAATTATTTATTGGCAACACTAATAGAAAACACCCAGCGGTCCTGAAAATTTTTTTTTTTAGCCTACAAATGGCAATGAGATGGCTAAAGCCAATTATTTATATGCAAGGATTCAGGAAGTGTTGAAAGCCAAAGGTGGATTTACAAAATCCTAACGAAATAATAAAACTTAAAATTTAGATTTTTTTTTATCAAATCAGCAACACTGCAGTGACATGAGAAGAATCTGCATAACTAGTCATATGCAAAATAGTTCCGATACAAATTTATGTATGAGATAGCCAAGATGATTGTCTATAAAATGATTTTAGTCTTTTGTTCAAAGTAGTAGTAGATGGTGAGATATGGTTTCTGAAAGTCAAAAGTTCAAAACACTTTTGCTCGTCAGTGTAATACTGTGGGAGGATCACTATGAGGGAAGCATACTGTGTGAGAACCAAAATATTGTGTGGGGTCTGTGGGGGATATGGGTACTTTGCAATATGTGCGGGACTCTTGGCGTCATCATAGTGTGTGGGAACTGTGTAAGCCATTGCAGTGTGTGGGTGGTCTTTGGGGCCATCACACTGAGTTGTCCTATCATTCTGAGTGGGGTGCATCATATTGTGTGTGGGATTTTGGGGGCATCATACTGCATGTGGAGGTTTGTGGGGGGTCTTTGAGGTCATCATAATAAGTTGGGCGGCTATGGAGGAATTATACTGTGAATCGATCATTAGGTGCCTCATAATGTGTGTGGGGGAACTGTGGGGTGGGGTCACTGTGGGAGAATCATATGACAGGCAGAACTGTGAGGACATCTTACTTTGTGAGGGCCACTGCATTGTATCATGCCGTATGTATTTGTGTGTGTGTGTGTTTTTTTTTTAATGTCATAGTTTGTAGGGGCTATGGACAGGGTATCATAGTGGGTGAGAACTTAAGGGGCTTTAATAGGAGCAATATTACAGTGCAAATGCACAATACTAGGCATGAGAGAGCACTAATATACTCGGATGCTAGTTACTTGAACTGAGCAATTCCTAATGCTCTGATGCTTAATTCGAATAACGAGTATATTGGGTGTCAATGGGAAATCTGAGCATTTTTGCAGCAGACTCTACAAAATGGTCTGGGTGGGAGTTAAAATGTTGAAATGGATGGAAAAATTGCTGAATGGAAGGAGAACAGCATAGGGAAGACCCCTGGTAGCATCTCTAACTCCCAGATTGCTGCTGAGAGCTATGGTGTCATATTTTAAGGATTGACAATAAAACATTCAAATTCAACGAGAAATTGGAGTTTACTGGTAAGGAATGTTAATAAATAATAATAAAGCAAAATTTAAAAAGGATTAATAAAATAAGTTAAATTAATCAAAATTGCATTTTTTCATACATTTTTATAAAAAAATTTCGAAATTTCAGTGTCTTTTATGAATCGAGCAAGAAATGCAAAAAATTAGATGGAAAGGTGATTCAGATGCAACGTGTATTAGATATAAAGGATGGCTTCATACACATTATATTCAAATTGTCATGTAGTGGTAAGCCTATACTCATAAAGCCTTTGCTTATATAGCATAGTGTCATCCCATCATCCATAGACCCTTGAAGGCAACAACTGGCAGGCCTCATTCAAATATTGAAGATTAAAACCGCTTTATGTGCTGCTGTCATCTGGTGGTGTGGAAAAGTCAGGACTAATCCAAGCTTTGTTCATTTTTATGAGAGTGAGCCTGTCAGCACTTTCTATTGACAGGCAAATGCGCCTGTCTGTTAGGACCCTCCCGTCGGCCCTAAAAACACGCTCAGAAAAGACGCTAGTGGCAGAACAGCACAACACCTCCAAGGCATAGAGGGATAGCTCATGCCAGGTGCCCAGATTTGAGACCCAATAGCTGAAGGTCGCAGATGAATTAGGGAGTATGTTGGTATTGCTTGAACATCTTTAAAAACTTTTCCCTCCCTGTCAAAAATCCACACTAATCAAGGCCTGGACAATGGTTTTCGACTTGCAACTCTGCCATGCAGGCAATTTTGCCCAGTCTCTTTCTTAATGTGGAGTCATGAACACTGATGTTAACTGAGGCAAGTGAGGCAAGTGAGGCCTGCAGTTCTTTGAATGTTGTTATGGGGTCTTTTGTAACCTATTGGATGAATCCTTGATGCTCTCTGGGTAATTGCCAAAAATACCTGGTCATCATGGTATGGACGCTGGGAGGGTGTCATGAAATTGGCCCAGGCCTTTGGCAGTGTACCCTTACCTCTCCTGTACCTGATGTATGTCTCCTTCATTTTTGCATGGAAGCTTCCTCCCCTGCCGCTAGTGTTTTTTCAACATAATTTCCACAATGGCCTTCTGGTATAGCACCATTTTAGTAGACCTCTCTGCCTCAGGAAGAAGAGATGCAAGGTTTTCCTTACAGTGTGAGTATAGCAGGGTGGGCAACCAGTACTCTTTTTTGGCCAAGATGAATGTAACATGATGGTCACGCGAAAGACAGTGGTAGATAAAGTCTTCCATACTGTATGTGCCAAGGTCCCTACAGCCAACACTGCCCTGTCTCCACCATGGTGACAACTCTCCATCTCCTCCTCCATCTCTTCTTCCTCATTCAAAATCCTCAGCCCATCCATAAAGGAGAGATGGGAGTACTAGCATATGTTGCACTATTAGCCAACTCCTGTTTCTCCTCTTCCTCAGCCTCCACCTCCTTTTTTTATCCAATCTGTGCTGAACAGATGATATAAGGTTGGGCTGGGTAGTATCTCCCTTTCTCATGTCTAACTCCATCTTCACCTAGTTCGCTTGCAAAGCTTCATATTTAATTGTCAAAAGTGACTGTTTAAGTAGGCTCATATGCGGGATCATTGCACTGATGTAGCATCATCGCCGCTCACCATCTTTGTGGAGTCCTCAAAGTCTTGGAGAACCACACAAATGTGCGGAGGCTGATCAGAATACCAAAGGGTGTATTGAAGCTGGTAATCCACAATACCAGTGTGGAGTTCCAGCGAGTGGTCACATCGCACACCAGTTGGTGAACTGGTACTTTCTTGAGCTGCTGCAGAACTGACAGAGCAGGGGCAGCTGTAGCTGACTTGCGGAAATGGGTGGCCTGGCAAATCTGGGTAGGTTTTCAGAAACCGCTGAACTACCAAGTTGAGCACATGGGCCAAGCATGCTACATGTTTCAGCTTGCCAAGCTTCACAGCTGTCACCTTATTACATCATTACACATGACCATGCCTGGTTGTAGGTTCAGTGGCAAGAGCCACAGATCTGTCTGGTCTGTTATTCCTTTCAATAACTCTTCCACGGTGTGTGGTTTGACTACTAGACAAATTATCTTCAGCAGAGCTTGTTGCCGCTTCGCTGAGGCCGAGCTGCAGAGCTTCCAGCTTACGAATGATATGGACCACGTACTCTGAGATAGCACTTCGGAAATGGAGGCTGAGGAGGAGGAGGAAGGGGTGCAGGAACTGGTGTTGGAGGTCAAGGAAACTCTTATAGAAGTAGAGCCAGCAATCCTCGACATTGGTAGCATATGTGCCATATAAGGCCTCCACAATATTCACCCAGGGAACAATCCGGGAAATGTAGCATCCCTTGTCACAAGTACTTTTCCATGTGTTGGTTGCTAGGTGGACAATCCCAGTAATCGCAATGGTAAGGGTATGGGTGATATTCCTGGACAAGTGCTGCTACAAGATGGGGATGCTACACCGGGAGAAAAAGTGTCAGCTGGGGACCAAGTACCGATGGACCAAATTTTTACTCCTGTAGCAGGCCAATTTTGTTTTTTATTTCAAACCAATGAAATTTCACATAAAGCAGGTTATACAGTATGTATGACAATAATACATTTTTGGAACAAAATTTTTTTGTAAACTGTTCCAGGCCAAGCAGTTTTTACAATTTTTAAACCACAGTAATTTTAAACAAAGCATGTTAAACTGTATGAATGTCTAATTGAATATAGAAAAGTTGTGTTAACTTTTTTTATTTTAAATACCACTATAATATAACACAAAGACGTAATACTCTATGGATGACAAATTCAATCCAGAAATTTTTTTGAACGTAAATATTTTGAAAGTGTATTTGAAGTGCTACTACACTCATAAAGGCTTCGCACAAAGTGCAAAGCCAGGAAAAAAATACAAGGAGGGTCATTCAGTCATCCATAGATACCTGAAAGACAGCTAATGGTGGGCCTCATTCAAATATTTTGAAAGTGTAGTTGATGTACTCATAACTTCATAAAGGCTTTGTACAAAGTGCACAGCCAGAAAAAAGTATTAGCATGGTAATACAGTAATCCTATTCAGGTGCTATTCTTCTTCTTCTCCTTCCTCGGGAGTCTGTGGGGGTGGGCTGCCTTCACCTGATTCCTAGAGCTTGATTCCCAAGTGCCTTTGCTGCAAGTGAGCAGGCTTAGGGTAGCACCAGAGCCCATGATATATAGAAATGAGTAGTGTTGAGCATTCCGATACTGCAAATATCGGGTATAGGCCGATATTCGCTGTATCAGGATTTCGATACCGAGTTCGGATATTTCTGCGATATCGGGAATCGGAAGTTCCCACAGTGCAAAAATGCAGTATAATTGAGTGTGGGCGGTGCGTGGGCGGAGACTGCATGTCTCTGTGTGGGCGGGGTCTGTGCGGGACCGTGGGTGGTCTGTGAATGCCTGCCGGGGGGTCTGTACGGCCTGCCGGGGGGTCTGTATGGATTCTCCAGGGTCTGTGCGGCCTCTCTGGGGTCTGTGCGGCTTGCCGGGGGGGTCTGTGCGGCCTCTCCAGGGTCTGTGCGGCCTTCTGGGGGGTCTGTGCGGCCTCTCCGGGGTCTGTACCGCCTGCCGGGGGTCTGTGCGGCCTCTCTGGGGTCTGTACGGCCTGCCGGAGGGTCTGTGCGGCCTCTCCGGGGTCTGTGCGGCTTGCCGGGGGTCTGTGCAGCCTGCCGGGGGTCTTTGTGTCTGTGCAGGCATCGTCCGATGGGACTACAAGTCCCATCGGACGATGCCTTCTACAGTGACAGTGATTGACACATTAGCCAATGATGGGACAGTAGTAGTCCCATCATCCGGCTAATATATTGAATGTAAAAAAAAAAAAAAAAAATTCCATACATGCTACATACGTGCTACATGCATGCTACATACATACATGCTACATACATACATGCTACATACACGCTACATACATACATGCTACATACATGCTACATACATACATGCTACATACATGCTACATACATACATGCTACATACATGCTACATACATGCTACATACATGCTACATACATACATACTACATACATGCTACATACTACATACATACATGCTACATACATGCTACATACATACTACATGCATACATACTACATACATGCTACATACATGCATGCTACATACATGTTACATACTACATGCATACATGCTACATACATGCTACATGCATGCTACATACATGCTACATACGTGCTACATACATACTACATACAGTACATACATACTACATACATGCTACATACATGCATGCTACATACATGCTACATTCATGCTACATACATGCTACATACTACATACATACATGCTACATACATGCTACATACATGCTACATGCTACATACATGCTGTTAGGGATAGCGGAACGCACCGAGGAAAATAGTTTTTATTGTTATTGGTGCGTTCGCAGCCCGGGGTCCACCGTGCAGGAGAACCTGCTGCTAGACAAATGGCAGCACTATATGGCGGTATTGGCTAGCTCGGTTAACTCACAGAGCAGCCGTGAAAACAAAGCTCTGCGCCCTGTTAACTTCACAGGAGCACAGGACAACTACCCAAGAGAGAGCAGTCAGTGGTCATGCATGCATACAAAACTCCTCGCCGGAGGTGCCAGCATTCTAGGGGCTTATTTCAGCCAGGTCCCTGAACACAATCACACATGACCACACTGGTGCAAAGCACATCATTTAGAAAGACACTAGCGCATGGCCGTGCGGCCATGCGAACATTTTATAGCTGCAACCCGAACAGGACCTTCCAAGAAGGACCAATGAGAAGCTGCCACAAAGCGTGAGCACCTTCAGGACCTTCCTGGAGGACCATGTTATGACCCCAATGGCAGAGGGTCTCAGGAATAAATACCAAGTCTGCAAACATAAAAAACCAGCTCATAGGGCAGTGGTAACTGGGCTGACCATATATCTAATCCTAGCACCACAAATAGAAGTAGCCGGGGAACGTGCCTATGTTGGTTCTAGACATCTCGCGCCAGCCGGAGAACTAACTAACCCTAGAAGGGAAAAGAAAGACCTTTCTTGCCTCCAGAGAAAAGACCCCCAAAGTTGGATACAAGCCCCCAACAAATAATAACGGTGAGGCAAGAGGAAAAGACAAACATAAGAATGAGCTAGGTATTTAGCAAAGAGAGGCCCACTAGCTAATAGCAGAATATAGTAAGATAACTTATATGGTCAGCAAAAACCCTATTAAAATATCCACGCTGGATATTCAAGAACCCCCGAACCGTCTAACGGCCGGGGGGAGAACACCAGCCCCCTAGAGCTTCCAGCAAAGTCAGAAATCACATTTAGTACAAGCTGGACAAAAATAGAAGCAAAGCAAGTAACTCAAAAAACAAAGAAGCAGGACTTAGCTTAATTTTGCAAGAGCCAGGACCAGCAGACAGGAGCAACAGAAGGATCTGATTACAACGATGCCAGGCACTGGACTAAGGATCCAGGAAGTTTATATAGCGACACCCCTGGACTAACGACCCAGGTGAGTGCCAAACTGAAGAAAGACAATCCCAGAGTCATATCACTAGTGACCACAAGAGGGAGCCAAAAAGTCTAATTCACAACAGTACCCCTACCTTAAGGAGGGGTCACCGAACCCTCACCAAGACCACCAGGACGATCAGGATGAGCAGCGTGAAAGGCACGAACTAAATCGGCCGCATGCACATCAGAGGCAACCACCCAGGAATTATCCTCCTGACCATAGCCCTTCCACTTGACCAGATACTGAAGCCTCCGCCTGGAGAGACGAGAATCCAAGATCTTCTCCACCACGTACTCCAACTCGCCCTCAACCAACACCGGAGCAGGAGGCTCAACAGAAGGAACCACAGGTACAACGTACCGCCGCAACAAAGACCTATGGAACACGTTGTGAATGGCAAACGACACCGGAAGATCCAAGCGAAAGGACACAGGATTAAGGATTTCCAATATCTTGTAAGGACCGATGAAGCGAGGCTTAAATTTAGGAGAGGAGACCTTCATAGGAACAAATCGAGAAGACAGCCATACCAAATCCCCAACACGAAGTCGGGGACCCACACCGCGGCGGCGGTTGGCAAAACGCTGAGCCTTCTCTTGTGACAACTTTAAGTTGTCCACCACATGATTCCAGATCTGCTGCAACCTATCCACCACAGAATCTACCCCAGGACAGTCAGAAGGCTCCACATGTCCCGAGGAAAAACGAGGATGGAAACCAGAGTTACAAAAAAATGGCGAAACCAATGTAGCGGAACTAGCCCGATTATTAAGGGCAAACTCAGCCAACGGCAAGAAGGTCACCCAATCATCCTGATCCGCAGAAACAAAACACCTCAAATAAGCCTCCAGAGTCTGATTAGTTCGCTCCATTTGTCCATTAGTCTGAGGATGAAAGGCAGATGAAAACGACAACTCAATGCCCATCCTAGCACAAAAGGATCGCCAGAACCTGGAAACAAACTGGGATCCTCTGTCAGACACAATATTCTCAGGAATGCCGTGTAAACGAACCACATTCTGAAAGAACACAGGAACCAGATCGAAAGAGGAAGGCAGCTTAGGCAAAGGCACCAAATGGACCATCTTAGAAAAGCGATCACATACCACCCAGATGACAAACATGCCCTGAGACACCGGGAGATCTGAAATGAAATCCATGGAAATGTGTGTCCAAGGCCTCTTCGGGACAGGCAAGGGCAAGAGCAACCCGCTGGCACGAGAACAGCAAGGCTTAGCTCGAGCACAAGTCCCACAGGACTGCACAAACGACCGCACATCCCGTGAGAAGGAAGGCCACCAAAAGGACCTAGCCACCAGATCTCTGGTGCCAAAAATTCCCGGATGCCCTGCCAACACCGAGGAATGAACCTCGGAAATGACTCTGCTGGTCCACTTATCAGGAACAAACAGTCTGTCAGGTGGACAAGAATCAGGTCTACCAGCCTGAAATCTCTGCAACACACGTCGCAAATCCGGAGAAATGGCTGACAAGATAACTCCCTCTTTAAGAATACCAACCGGTTCTGCGACTCCCGGAGAGTCAGGCACAAAGCTCCTTGAAAGAGCATCAGCCTTCACATTCTTTGAACCTGGTAAATACGAGACCACAAAGTCAAAACGGGAGAAAAACAATGACCAGCGGGCCTGTCTAGGATTCAGGCGTTTAGCAGACTCGAGATACATCAAATTTTTTGTGATCAGTCAAGACCACCACACGATGCTTAGCACCCTCGAGCCAATGACGCCACTCCTCAAATGCCCACTTCATGGCCAACAACTCCCGATTGCCAACATCATAATTCCGCTCAGCAGGTGAAAACTTCCTCGAGAAAAAGGCACAAGGTCTCATCACAGAGCAACCAGGGCCTCTCTGCAACAAAACGGCCCCTGCCCCAATCTCAGAAGCATCCACTTCAACCTGAAAGGGAAGTGAGACATTAGGCTGGCACAAAACAGGCGCCGAAGTAAACCGGCGCTTCAACTCCTGGAAAGCCTCCACGGTTGCAGGAGCCCAGTTAGCAACATCAGAACCTTTCTTGGTCATATCCGTCAAAGGTTTAACAATGCTAGAAAAATTAGCAATAAAACGACGGTAGAAGTTAGCAAAACCCAAGAACTTCTGAAGACTCTTAACTGACGTGGGTTGAGTCCAATCATGAATAGCTCGGACCTTGACTGGGTCCATCTCCACCGCAGAAGGGGAAAAAATAAACCCCAAAAAGGGAACCTTCTGTACTCCAAAGAGACACTTTGAGCCCTTAACAAATAAAGCATTCTCACGCAAAACCTGAAACACCATCCTGACCTGCTCCACATGCGAGTCCCAGTCATCAGAAAAAACCAGAATATCATCCAGATAAACGATCATAAATCTATCCAGATACTTCCGGAAAATATCACGCATAAAGGACTGAAACACTGAAGGAGCATTAGAGAGCCCAAAAGGCATCACCAAGTACTCAAAATGACCTTCGGGTGTATTAAATGCGGTTTTCCATTCATCTCCTCGCTTAATGCGCACAAGGTTGTACGCACCACGAAGATCTATCTTGGTGAACCACTTCGCACCTTTAATTCGGGCAAACAAGTCTGACAACAGAGGCAAAGGATACTGAAATTTAACAGTGATTTTATTCAAAAGCCGATAGTCAATACAAGGTCTCAAAGATCCGTCCTTCTTGGCCACAAAAAAGAATCCCGCACCAAGAGGGGAAGAGGAAGGACGGATATGTCCCTTCTCCAGAGATTCCTTGATATACGAACGCATTGCAGTATGCTCAGGTACAGACAGATTAAATAGTCTTCCCTTAGGAAATTTGCTACCTGGAATCAAATCTATGGCACAGTCACAGTCCCTATGAGGAGGCAAAGCACTGGACCTGGACTCGCTGAACACATCCTGATAATCAGACAAATACTCAGGAACTTCCGAAGGAGTAGAGGAAGCAATAGACACCGGCGGGGAATCACCATGAATACCCTGACAGCCCCAACTTGACACAGACATTGCCTTCCAATCCAAGACTGGATTATGAGTCTGTAACCATGGCAAACCCAAAACGACCAAATCATGCATCTTATGCAGAACAAGAAAACGAATCACCTCCCGATGTTCAGGAGTCATGCACATGGTTACCTGTGTCCAAAACTGCGGTTTATTTTCCGCCAATGGCGTAGCATCAATACCCCTCAGAGGGATAGGATTAACCAACGGCTCAAGAACAAAACCACAGCGCTTGGCAAATGACAGATCCATAAGACTCAGGGCAGCACCTGAATCCACAAACGCCATAACAGGGTAAGAGGATAATGAGCAAATTAAAGTCACAGACAAAATAAATTTAGGTTGCAAATTACCAATGGCGACAGGACTAACAACCCTTGTTAGGCGTTTAGAGCATGCTGATATAACATGTGTAGAATCACCACAGTAAAAACACAACCCATTCTGACGTCTATGATTTTTCCGCTCATTTCTGGTCTGAATTCTATCACATTGCATCAAATCAGGTGCTTGTTTAGACAACACTACCAGAGGATTAGCGGTTTTGCGCTCCCGCAAACGCCGGTCAATTTGAATAGCCAGTGCCATGGAATCATTCAGACTTGTAGGAATGGAGAAACCCACCATCACATTCTTAATGGCTTCAGAAAGGCCATTTCTGAAATTTGCGGCCAGAGCACACTCATTCCACTGAGTAAGCACGGACCATTTCCGAAATTTTTGGCAATACACTTCAGCTTCATCCTGGCCCTGAGAAATAGCCAGCAAGGCTTTTTCTGCCTGAACCTCAAGATTGGGTTCCTCGTACAGCAATCCGAGCGCCAGAAAAAACGCATCAATATTTGCCAATGCCGGATCTCCTGGCGCTAGCGAGAAGGCCCAATCCTGAGGGTCGCCCCGTAAAAAAGAGATAACAATTTTAACTTGCTGAGCTGAGTCTCCAGATGAACGGGGTCTCAGAGATAGAAACAATTTACAATTATCCCTGAAATTCCTAAACTTAAATCGGTCTCCAGAAAACAGTTCAGGAATAGGTATTTTAGGTTCAGACATAGAACTACTGGTAACAAAATCTTGTATGCTTTGCACACGAGCAGCAAGCTGGTCCACACTCGTAATCAAGGTCTGGACATTCATGTCTGCAGCAAGCTCAAGCCACTCAGAGGTAAAGGGGAGGAAGAGAGGAAAAAAAAAAAAACTCAGAATTTCCTTTCTTATTATCTCACTTCTGCAATGCATTAAACATTCAATATTGGCCTGGCATACTGTTATGACCCCAATGGCAGAGGGTCTCAGGAATAAATACCAAGTCTGCAAACATAAAAAAACAGCTCATAGGGCAGTGGTAACTGGGCTGACCATATATCTAATCCTAGCACCACAAATAGAAGTAGCCGGGGAACGTGCCTACGTTGGTTCTAGACGTCTCGCGCCAGCCGGAGAACTAACTAACCCTAGAAGGGAAAAGAAAGACCTTTCTTGCCTCCAGAGAAAAGACCCCCAAAGTTGGATACAAGCCCCCAACAAATAATAACGGTGAGGCAAGAGGAAAAGACAAACATAAGAATGAGCTAGGTATTTAGCAAAGAGAGGCCCACTAGCTAATAGCAGAATATAGTAAGATAACTTATATGGTCAGCAAAAACCCTATTAAAATATCCACGCTGGATATTCAAGAACCCCCGAACCGTCTAACGGCCGGGGGGAGAACACCAGCCCCCTAGAGCTTCCAGCAAAGTCAGAAATCACATTTAGTACAAGCTGGACAAAAATAGAAGCAAAGCAAGTAACTCAAAAAACAAAGAAGCAGGACTTAGCTTAATTTTGCAAGAGCCAGGACCAGCAGACAGGAGCAACAGAAGGATCTGATTACAACGATGCCAGGCACTGGACTAAGGATCCAGGAAGTTTATATAGCGACACCCCTGGACTAACGACCCAGGTGAGTGCCAAACTGAAGAAAGACAATCCCAGAGTCATATCACTAGTGACCACAAGAGGGAGCCAAAAAGTCTAATTCACAACAGTACCCCCCCCCTTAAGGAGGGGTCACCGAACCCTCACCAAGACCACCAGGACGATCAGGATGAGCAGCGTGAAAGGCATGAACTAAATCGGCCGCATGCACATCAGAGGCAACCACCCAGGAATTATCCTCCTGACCATAGCCCTTCCACTTGACCAGATACTGAAGCCTCCGCCTGGAGAGACGAGAATCCAAGATCTTCTCCACCACGTACTCCAACTCGCCCTCAACCAACACCGGAGCAGGAGGCTCAACAGAAGGAACCACAGGTACAACGTACCGCCGCAACAAAGACCTATGGAACACGTTGTGAATGGCAAACGACACCGGAAGATCCAAGCGAAAGGACACAGGATTAAGGATTTCCAATATCTTGTAAGGACCGATGAAGCGAGGCTTAAATTTAGGAGAGGAGACCTTCATAGCAACAAATCGAGAAGACAGCCATACCAAATCCCCAACACGAAGTCGGGGACCCACACCGCGGCGGCGGTTGGCAAAACGCTGAGCCTTCTCTTGTGACAACTTTAAGTTGTCCACCACATGATTCCAGATCTGCTGCAACCTATCCACCACAGAATCTACCCCAGGACAGTCAGAAGGCTCCACATGTCCCGAGGAAAAACGAGGATGGAAACCAGAGTTACAAAAAAATGGCGAAACCAATGTAGCGGAACTAGCCCGATTATTAAGGGCAAACTCAGCCAACGGCAAGAAGGTCACCCAATCATCCTGATCCGCAGAAACAAAACACCTCAAATAAGCCTCCAGAGTCTGATTAGTTCGCTCCGTTTGTCCATTAGTCTGAGGATGAAAGGCAGACGAAAACGACAACTCAATGCCCATCCTAGCACAAAAGGATCGCCAGAACCTGGAAACAAACTGGGATCCTCTGTCAGACACAATATTCTCAGGAATGCCGTGTAAACGAACCACATTCTGAAAGAACACAGGAACCAGATCGAAAGAGGAAGGCAGCTTAGGCAAAGGCACCAAATGGACCATCTTAGAAAAGCGATCACATACCACCCAGATGACAAACATGCCCTGAGACACCGGGAGATCTGAAATGAAATCCATGGAAATGTGTGTCCAAGGCCTCTTCGGGACAGGCAAGGGCAAGAGCAACCCGCTGGCACGAGAACAGCAAGGCTTAGCTCGAGCACAAGTCCCACAGGACTGCACAAACGACCGCACATCCCGAGACTAGGAAGGCCACCAAAAGGACCTAGCCACCAGATCTCTGGTGCCAAAAATTCCCGGATGCCCTGCCAACACCGAGGAATGAACCTCGGAAATGACTCTGCTGGTCCACTTATCAGGAACAAACAGTCTGTCAGGTGGACAAGAATCAGGTCTACCAGCCTGAAATCTCTGCAACACACGTCGCAAATCCGGAGAAATGGCTGTCAAGATAACTCCCTCTTTAAGAATACCAACCGGTTCTGCGACTCCCGGAGAGTCAGGCACAAAGCTCCTTGAAAGAGCATCAGCCTTCACATTCTTTGAACCTGGTAAATACGAGACCACAAAGTCAAAACGGGAGAAAAACAATGACCAGCGGGCCTGTCTAGGATTCAGGCGTTTAGCAGACTCGAGATACATCAAATTTTTTGTGATCAGTCAAGACCACCACACGATGCTTAGCACCCTCGAGCCAATGACGCCACTCCTCAAATGCCCACTTCATGGCCAACAACTCCCGATTGCCAACATCATAATTCCGCTCAGCAGGCGAAAACTTCCTCGAGAAAAAGGCACAAGGTCTCATCACAGAGCAACCAGGGCCTCTCTGCGACAAAACGGCCCCTGCCCCAATCTCAGAAGCATCCACTTCAACCTGAAAGGGAAGTGAGACATCAGGCTGGCACAAAACAGGCGCCGAAGTAAACTGGCGCTTCAACTCCTGGAAAGCCTCCACGGTTGCAGGAGCCCAGTTAGCAACATCAGAACCTTTCTTGGTCATATCCGTCAAAGGTTTAACAATGCTAGAAAAATTAGCAATAAAACGACGGTAGAAGTTAGCAAAACCCAAGAACTTCTGAAGACTCTTAACTGACGTGGGTTGAGTCCAATCATGAATAGCTCGGACCTTGACTGGGTCCATCTCCACCGCAGAAGGGGAAAAAATAAACCCCAAAAAGGGAACCTTCTGTACTCCAAAGAGACACTTTGAGCCCTTAACAAATAAAGCATTCTCACGCAAAACCTGAAACACCATCCTGACCTGCTCCACATGCGAGTCCCAGTCATCAGAAAAAACCAGAATATCATCCAGATAAACGATCATAAATCTATCCAGATACTTCCGGAAAATATCACGCATAAAGGACTGAAACACTGAAGGAGCATTAGAGAGCCCAAAAGGCATCACCAAGTACTCAAAATGACCTTCGGGTGAATTAAATGCGGTTTTCCATTCATCTCCTCGCTTAATGCGCGCAAGGTTGTACGCACCACGAAGATCTATCTTGGTGAACCACTTGGCACCTTTAATTCGGGCAAACAAGTCTGACAACAGAGGCAAAGGATACTGAAATTTAACAGTGATTTTATTCAAAAGCCGATAGTCAATACAAGGTCTCAAAGATCCGTCCTTCTTGGCCACAAAAAAGAATCCCGCACCAAGAGGGGAAGAGGAAGGACGGATATGTCCCTTCTCCAGAGATTCCTTGATATACGAACGCATTGCAGTATGCTCAGGTACAGACAGATTAAATAGTCTTCCCTTAGGAAATTTGCTACCTGGAATCAAATCTATGGCACAGTCACAGTCCCTATGAGGAGGCAAAGCACTGGACCTGGACTCGCTGAACACATCCTGATAATCAGACAAATACTCAGGAACTTCCGAAGGAGTAGAGGAAGCAATAGACACCGGCGGGGAATCACCATGAATACCCTGACAGCCCCAACTTGACACAGACATTGCCTTCCAATCCAAGACTGGATTATGAGTCTGTAACCATGGCAAACCCAAAACGACCAAATCATGCATCTTATGCAGAACAAGAAAACGAATCACCTCCCGATGTTCAGGAGTCATGCACATGGTTACCTGTGTCCAAAACTGCGGTTTATTTTCCGCCAATGGCGTAGCATCAATACCCCTCAGAGGGATAGGATTAACCAACGGCTCAAGAACAAAACCACAGCGCTTGGCAAATGACAGATCCATAAGACTCAGGGCAGCACCTGAATCCACAAACGCCATAACAGGGTAAGAGGATAATGAGCAAATTAAAGTCACAGACAAAATAAATTTAGGTTGCAAATTACCAATGGCGACAGGACTAACAACCCTTGTTAGGCGTTTAGAGCATGCTGATATAACATGTGTAGAATCACCACAGTAAAAACACAACCCATTCTGACGTCTATGATTTTTCCGCTCATTTCTGGTCTGAATTCTATCACATTGCATCAAATCAGGTGCTTGTTTAGACAACACTACCAGAGGATTAGCGGTTTTGCGCTCCCGCAAACGCCGGTCAATTTGAATAGCCAGCGCCATGGAATCATTCAGACTTGTAGGAATGGAGAAACCCACCATCACATTCTTAATGGCTTCAGAAAGGCCATTTCTGAAATTTGCGGCCAGAGCACACTCATTCCACTGAGTAAGCACGGACCATTTCCGAAATTTTTGGCAATACACTTCAGCTTCATCCTGGCCCTGAGAAATAGCCAGCAAGGCTTTTTCTGCCTGAACCTCAAGATTGGGTTCCTCGTACAGCAATCCGAGCGCCAGAAAAAACGCATCAATATTTGCCAGTGCCGGATCTCCTGGCGCTAGCGAGAAGGCCCAATCCTGAGGGTCGCCCCGTAAAAAAGAGATAACAATTTTAACTTGCTGAGCTGAGTCTCCAGATGAACGGGGTCTCAGAGATAGAAACAATTTACAATTATCCCTGAAATTCCTAAACTTAAATCGGTCTCCAGAAAACAGTTCAGGAATAGGTATTTTAGGTTCAGACATAGAACTACTGGTAACAAAATCTTGTATGCTTTGCACACGAGCAGCAAGCTGGTCCACACTCGTAATCAAGGTCTGGACATTCATGTCTGCAGCAAGCTCAAGCCACTCAGAGGTAAAGGGGAGGAAGAGAGGAAAAAAAAAAAAAAACTCAGAATTTCCTTTCTTATTATCCCACTTCTGCAATGCATTAAACATTCAATATTGGCCTGGCATACTGTTATGACCCCAATGGCAGAGGGTCTCAGGAATAAATACCAAGTCTGCAAACATAAAAAACCAGCTCATAGGGCAGTGGTAACTGGGCTGACCATATATCTAATCCTAGCACCTCAAATAGAAGTAGCCAGGAAACGTGCCTACGTTGGTTCTAGACGTCTCGCGCCAGCCGGAGAACTAACTAACCCTAGAAGGGAAAAGAAAGACCTTTCTTGCCTCCAGAGAAAAGACCCCCAAAGTTGGATACAAGCCCCCAACAAATAATAACGGTGAGGCAAGAGGAAAAGACAAACATAAGAATGAGCTAGGTATTTAGCAAAGAGAGGCCCACTAGCTAATAGCAGAATATAGTAAGATAACTTATATGGTCAGCAAAAACCCTATTAAAATATCCACGCTGGATATTCAAGAACCCCCGAACCGTCTAACGGCCGGGGGGAGAACACCAGCCCCCTAGAGCTTCCAGCAAAGTCAGAAATCACATTTAGTACAAGCTGGACAAAAATAGAAGCAAAGCAAGTAACTCAAAAAACAAAGAAGCAGGACTTAGCTTAATTTTGCAAGAGCCAGGACCAGCAGACAGGAGCAACAGAAGGATCTGATTACAACGATGCCAGGCACTGGACTAAGGATCCAGGAAGTTTATATAGCGACACCCCTGGACTAACGACCCAGGTGAGTGCCAAACTGAAGAAAGACAATCCCAGAGTCATATCACTAGTGACCACAAGAGGGAGCCAAAAAGTCTAATTCACAACAGTACCCCTACCTTAAGGAGGGGTCACCGAACCCTCATCAAGACCACCAGGACGATCAGGATGAGCAGCGTGAAAGGCACGAACTAAATCGGCCGCATGCACATCAGAGGCAACCACCCAGGAATTATCCTCCTGACCATAGCCCTTCCACTTGACCAGATACTGAAGCCTCCGCCTGGAGAGACGAGAATCCAAGATCTTCTCCACCACGTACTCCAACTCGCCCTCAACCAACACCGGAGCAGGAGGCTCAACAGAAGGAACCACAGGTACAACGTACCGCCGCAACAAAGACCTATGGAACACGTTGTGAATGGCAAACGACACCGGAAGATCCAAGCGAAAGGACACAGGATTAAGGATTTCCAATATCTTGTAAGGACCGATGAAGCGAGGCTTAAATTTAGGAGAGGAGACCTTCATAGGAACAAATCGAGAAGACAGCCATACCAAATCCCCAACACGAAGTCGGGGACCCACACCGCGGCGGCGGTTGGCAAAACGCTGAGCCTTCTCTTGTGACAACTTTAAGTTGTCCACCACATGATTCCAGATCTGCTGCAACCTATCCACCACAGAATCTACCCCAGGACAGTCAGAAGGCTCCACATGTCCCGAGGAAAAACGAGGATGGAAACCAGAGTTACAAAAAAATGGCGAAACCAATGTAGCGGAACTAGCCCGATTATTAAGGGCAAACTCAGCCAACGGCAAGAAGGTCACCCAATCATCCTGATCCGCAGAAACAAAACACCTCAAATAAGCCTCCAGAGTCTGATTAGTTCGCTCCGTTTGTCCATTAGTCTGAGGATGAAAGGCAGACGAAAACGACAACTCAATGCCCATCCTAGCACAAAAGGATCGCCAGAACCTGGAAACAAACTGGGATCCTCTGTCAGACACAATATTCTCAGGAATGCCGTGTAAACGAACCACATTCTGAAAGAACACAGGAACCAGATCGAAAGAGGAAGGCAGCTTAGGCAAAGGCACCAAATGGACCATCTTAGAAAAGCGATCACATACCACCCAGATGACAGACATGCCCTGAGACACCGGGAGATCTGAAATTAAATCCATGGAAATGTGTGTCCAAGGCCTCTTCGGGACAGGCAAGGGCAAGAGCAACCCGCTGGCACGAGAACAGCAAGGCTTAGCTCGAGCACAAGTCCCACAGGACTGCACAAACGACCGCACATCCTGTGACAAGGAAGGCCACCAAAAGGACCTAGCCACCAGATCTCTGGTGCCAAAAATTCCCGGATGCCCTGCCAACACCGAGGAATGAACCTCAGAAATGACTCTGCTGGTCCACTTATCAGGAACAAACAGTCTGTCAGGTGGACAAGAATCAGGTCTACCAGCCTGAAATCTCTGCAACACACGTCGCAAATCCGGAGAAATGGCTGACAAGATAACTCCCTCTTTAAGAATACCAACCGGTTCTGCGACTCCCGGAGAGTCAGGCACAAAGCTCCTTGAAAGAGCATCAGCCTTCACATTCTTTGAACCTGGTAAATACGAGACCACAAAGTCAAAACGGGAGAAAAACAATGACCAGCGGGCCTGTCTAGGATTCAGGCGTTTAGCAGACTCGAGATACATCAAATTTTTTGTGATCAGTCAAGACCACCACACGATGCTTAGCACCCTCGAGCCAATGACGCCACTCCTCAAATGCCCACTTCATGGCCAACAACTCCCGATTGCCAACATCATAATTCCGCTCAGCAGGCGAAAACTTCCTCGAGAAAAAGGCACAAGGTCTCATCACAGAACAACCAGGGCCTCTCTGTGACAAAACGGCCCCTGCCCCAATCTCAGAAGCATCCACTTCAACCTGAAAGGGAAGTGAGACATCAGGCTGGCACAAAACAGACGCCGAAGTAAACCGGCGCTTCAACTCCTGGAAAGCCTCCACGGTTGCAGGAGCCCAGTTAGCAACATCAGAACCTTTCTTGGTCATATCCGTCAAAGGTTTAACAATGCTAGAAAAATTAGCAATAAAACGACGGTAGAAGTTAGCAAAACCCAAGAACTTCTGAAGACTTTTAACTGACGTGGGTTGAGTCCAATCATGAATAGCTCGGACCTTGACTGGGTCCATCTCCACCGCAGAAGGGGAAAAAATAAACCCCAAAAAGGGAACCTTCTGTACTCCAAAGAGACACTTTGAGCCCTTAACAAATAAAGCATTCTCACGCAAAACCTGAAACACCATCCTGACCTGCTCCACATGCGAGTCCCAGTCATCAGAAAAAACCAGAATATCATCCAGATAAACGATCATAAATCTATCCAGATACTTCCGGAAAATATCACGCATAAAGGACTGAAACACTGAAGGAGCATTAGAGAGCCCAAAAGGCATCACCAAGTACTCAAAATGACCTTCGGGCGTATTAAATGCGGTTTTCCATTCATCTCCTCGCTTAATGCGCACAAGGTTGTACGCACCACGAAGATCTATCTTGGTGAACCACTTGGCACCTTTAATTCGGGCAAACAAGTCTGACAACAGAGGCAAAGGATACTGAAATTTAACAGTGATTTTATTCAAAAGCCGATAGTCAATACAAGGTCTCAAAGATCCGTCCTTCTTGGCCACAAAAAAGAATCCCGCACCAAGAGGGGAAGAGGAAGGACGGATATGTCCCTTCTCCAGAGATTCCTTGATATACGAACGCATTGCAGTATGCTCAGGTACAGACAGATTAAATAGTCTTCCCTTAGGAAATTTGCTACCTGGAATCAAATCTATGGCACAGTCACAGTCCCTATGAGGAGGCAAAGCACTGGACCTGGACTCGCTGAACACATCCTGATAATCAGACAAATACTCAGGAACTTCCGAAGGAGTAGAGGAAGCAATAGACACCGGCGGGGAATCACCATGAATACCCTGACAGCCCCAACTTGACACAGACATTGCCTTCCAATCCAAGACTGGATTATGAGTCTGTAACCATGGCAAACCCAAAACGACCAAATCATGCATCTTATGCAGAACAAGAAAACGAATCACCTCCCGATGTTCAGGAGTCATGCACATGGTTACCTGTGTCCAAAACTGCGGTTTATTTTCCGCCAATGGCGTAGCATCAATACCCCTCAGAGGGATAGGATTAACCAACGGCTCAAGAACAAAACCACAGCGCTTGGCAAATGACAGATCCATAAGACTCAGGGCAGCACCTGAATCCACAAATGCCATAACAGGGTAAGAGGATAATGAGCAAATTAAAGTCACAGACAAAATAAATTTAGGTTGCAAATTACCAATGGCGACAGGACTAACAACCCTTGTTAGGCGTTTAGAGCATGCTGATATAACATGTGTAGAATCACCACAGTAAAAACACAACCCATTCTGACGTCTATGATTTTTCCGCTCATTTCTGGTCTGAATTCTATCACATTGCATCAAATCAGGTGCTTGTTTAGACAACACTACCAGAGGATTAGCGGTTTTGCGCTCCCGCAAACGCCGGTCAATTTGAATAGCCAGCGCCATGGAATCATTCAGACTTGTAGGAATGGAGAAACCCACCATCACATTCTTAATGGCTTCAGAAAGGCCATTTCTGAAATTTGCGGCCAGAGCACACTCATTCCACTGAGTAAGCACGGACCATTTCCGAAATTTTTGGCAATACACTTCAACTTCATCCTGGCCCTGAGAAATAGCCAGCAAGGCTTTTTCTGTCTGAACCTCAAGATTGGGTTCCTCATACAGCAATCCGAGCGCCAGAAAAAACGCATCAATATTTGCCAATGCCGGATCTCCTGGCGCTAGCGAGAAGGCCCAATCCTGAGGGTCGCCCCGTAAAAAAGAGATAACAATTTTAACTTGCTGAGCTGAGTCTCCAGATGAACGGGGTCTCAGAGATAGAAACAATTTACAATTATCCCTGAAATTCCTAAACTTAAATCGGTCTCCAGAAAACAGTTCAGGAATAGGTATTTTAGGTTCAGACATAGAACTACTGGTAACAAAATCTTGTATGCTTTGCACACGAGCAGCAAGCTGGTCCACACTCGTAATCAAGGTCTGGACATTCATGTCTGCAGCAAGCTCAAGCCACTCAGAGGTAAAGGGGAGGAAGAGAGGAAAAAAAAAAAAAACCTCAGAATTTCCTTTCTTATTATCCTACTTCTGCAATGCATTAAACATTCAATATTGGCCTGGCATACTGTTATGACCCCAATGGCAGAGGGTCTCAGGAATAAATACCAAGTCTGCAAACATAAAAAAACAGCTCATAGGGCAGTGGTAACTGGGCTGACCATATATCTAATCCTAGCACCACAAATAGAAGTAGCCGGGGAACGTGCCTACGTTGGTTCTAGACGTCTCGCGCCAGCCGGAGAACTAACTAACCCTAGAAGGGAAAAGAAAGACCTTTCTTGCCTCCAGAGAAAAGACCCCCAAAGTTGGATACAAGCCCCCAACAAATAATAACGGTGAGGCAAGAGGAAAAGACAAACATAAGAATGAGCTAGGTATTTAGCAAAGAGAGGCCCACTAGCTAATAGCAGAATATAGTAAGATAACTTATATGGTCAGCAAAAACCCTATTAAAATATCCACGCTGGATATTCAAGAACCCCCGAACCATCTAACGGCCGGGGGGAGAACACCAGCCCCCTAGAGCTTCCAGCAAAGTCAGAAATCACATTTAGTACAAGCTGGACAAAAATAGAAGCAAAGCAAGTAACTCAAAAAACAAAGAAGCAGGACTTAGCTTAATTTTGCAAGAGCCAGGACCAGCAGACAGGAGCAACAGAAGGATCTGATTACAACGATGCCAGGCACTGGACTAAGGATCCAGGAAGTTTATATAGCGACACCCCTGGACTAACGACCCAGGTGAGTGCCAAACTGAAGAAAGACAATCCCAGAGTCATATCATTAGTGACCACAAGAGGGAGCCAAAAAGTCTAATTCACAACAGGACCAATTGGCTTTGCTGCAGTATCCAAGCATGTGACCCTCGATCTCCAATGAGAGATCTTACCCTGGGCATGCTCAGAAGGAGAAAAGCAAGACTTAGTCCCAAAAGCGTCTGCTCCCACTGCCCAGCACTGACTACAATAGCAGAAGCTGGAAGAGCAGCAGTTATCCTCCTCACAGAGTCAGATTGAGCGAGATGCTGAGACCGACGTCTCCACTGAGCAGCCTCCACTGCGGCAGGAGAAGAATGGGAGACTGCAGCGGAGATGGCCCGAGATTCCCCCTGTGCAGAGGCGGGAACTCGACCCCTAACATTGCCCCCCCTCCTAGGGCCCCCCTCTCCTTGGGCCTCGCTACGCTCGAAGGCAGCAATGAGCTGCGGAGCCCTAATGTGCTCAGCAGGCTCCCAAGACCTGTCCTCAGGACCATAACCCTTCCAGTCCACCAAATAAAGTTTTTTGCCACGTACCACCTTGCACCCCAAAATAGCGTTCACCTCGTAATCGTCCGTAGACGAACCCGATGTCCCAGCAGATGACTCGGAAAACTGGGACATGTGTACGGGTTTCAAGAGGGACACATGAAAGGTGTCAGTGATACCCCGGCGTGGCGGAAGGGCTAACCTGTTCGAGGACCTTGAAAGGACCCAAGTAGTGAGGTGCAAACTTAGTGGACTCAACTCACAGCCTGATGTTACGGGCGGAGAGCCACACCAAGTCACCAGGAGCAAAGGTCGGAGCGGGGCACCGATGTGCATCAACAGAAGACCTCATTCTCTCCTTGGAGGCCCGAATGGCATCCTGAGTGCGGTCCCAAATATCCCATGCCTCCACAGCCCAGTCTGCCACCCTGGAGTCGGTGGAAGACACGGGCATAGGCACAGGTACCCGCGGATGCTGACCACAGTTGAGGAGGAATGGGGTTTGTCCAGTGGAGTCGGCTACAGCATTGTTCAGTGCAAACTCCGCCCACGGTAGCAAGGAAGCCCAGTCATCCTGCCTGGCTGAGACAAAATGTCGCAGATATGCGACCAAGGTCTGGTTGGCCCTCTCTACCAACCCATTCGTCTCGGGATGATATGCGGAAGAGAGATTTAACTCAATGCTGAGAAGACGACAAAGCTCTCTCCAGAACCGAGACACAAACTGGGGACCCGGGTCACTGACAATTTTGTCTGGCATACCGTGTAGGCGGAAGATATGTTTTATGAACAACGCTGCCAAGGCCCGTGCAGAAGGTAACCGTTGAAGCGGCACCAAATGCACCATTTTGGAAAAAATGATCAGTGATGACCCTAATGATGGTACAGCCACGAGACTTTGGCAAACCCACCACAAAGTCCATCCCGACCATTTCCCAGGGCCTGTCTGCCACCGGCAAGGGATAGAGTAACCCAGCTGGCCGTTGTCGAGGAGACTTATTTTTGGCGCAGGAGACACATGCCTGAATATAATCTCTGACATCACGGACCATATGTGGCCACCAGTACGTTCTCGCCAACAGCTCAGATGTCCTCTTTGTCCCAAAGTGTCTACCCACCCTGGATGAATGAGCCCAAGAGAGAACCTCCGGTCACAAATTCATGGGCACAAAAGTCTTGCCCGGAGGCACAGACTCTAGCGAAACCGGAGCTACGGTTCTCAGACTCTCGGAAGGGACAATAAGCCGAGGCTCTCCTTCCTCCTCCTCAGATGACACAACAGAGTGAGAAAGGGCATCAGCACGAATGTTCTTCTCCCCAGCGAGATAATGGAGGGTGAAATGGAATCGGGAGAAGAACAAGGACCATCTGGCCTGGCGAGAATTTAGCCGCTGAGCTGTTTGCAAATATAATAAATTTTTGTGGTCCGTGAAGACTTGAAAGGGAAAACGAGCCCCCTCCAAGAGATGTCTCCACTCAGAGAAAGCCAACTTCATCGCTAGCAACTCCCTGTCCCCGATGGAATAATTCTTCTCCGCTGGTGTAAAGGTCTTGGAGAAAATGAAGCAAGGATGCTTCCGACCTTGAGCATCCTTTTGGAAAAGGACTGCTCCTGCACCAACGGATGAGGCATCCACCTCCATGATAAACGGCTTATCTACATTGGGACGATGTAGAATGGGAGCGCTAGCAAAATGAGACTTGATAGAAGAGAAGGCCCTGGAGACCTCTTCTGGCCACAATTTGGGATTTGCTCCCTTCTTGGTGAGGGCTACCAAGGGAGCTACCAAAGTTGAGAAGTGGGGAATGAACTGGCGGTAATAATTAATGAACCCCATGAAGCGCTGCACCGCTTTAAGAGAATGAGGTTCTTGCCAGTCCATCACAGCTTGTAGTTTGGCAGGATCCATAGCCAATCCCTGGGCTGAGATGATATAGCCCAGGAAAGGTAAAGACTCCTGCTCAAACATACACTTCTCCAACTTAGCATACAGGGAATTTGCCCGTAAGAGGTCGAAGACTCTGCCAACATCTCTCCGGTGGGAGTCAATATCAGGAGATAAAATGAGAATATCATCCAGATAGACTACAACCGAGGTGGAGAGCATATCCCGGAAAATGTCGTTGACAAAGTCTTGGAAAACGGCTGGGGCATTACAGAGCCCGAAGGGCATCACCAGATATTCATAGTGCCCATCTCTGGTGTTAAACGCAGTCTTCCATTCGTCCCCCTCACGGATGCGAATCAGGTTATACGCACCCCGCAGATCTAATTTGGTAAATTCCCTTGCTCCCCGTAACCTATCAAAAAGCTCAGAAATCAAGGGCAGCGGGTATTTATTCTTAACGGTGATGGCGTTAAGACCCCTGTAGTCTATGCAAGGACGTAACTCTCCATTCTTCTTCTGGACGAAAAAGAACCTCGCCCCTGCCGGTGACACTGACTTCCTAATGAACCCTCTTGCCAAGTTCTCCTGGATGTATAGGGACATAGCCTCAGTCTCCGGGAGAGAGAGGGGATGGACACGTCCCCTAGGAGGTTCTGCTCCAGGCAAGAGATCTATAGGACAGTCATAGGGACGGTGAGGCGGAAGGGTCTCAGCAGCCCTCTTGCAGAAAACGTCTGCATAGGACCGATAGCATTCGGGAAGAGAAGACAGATCTGCGGGTATCTCAGTGGTGGAAACCTGAACACACTCTTTCACACATCTGCCCTTACAAGACTCACTCCAACCCAATATCCTCCCAGAGGACCACTCAATATGTGGAGAGTGAAAACGGAGCCAGGGTATTCCCAGCAAAATCTCATCCATTCCCTCGGGAAGAACAAGAAGGGAAATAATCTCCTGGTGGGATGGGGACATGGCTAATGTGAAAGGGACAGTCTGGTGTGTGATTTGTAATGGAAGTGTCGACCCATTCACCACTCTAACAGTTACTGGTTTAATGAGCATCACCAGAGGTACATTGTGGCGCAGAGCAAAAGTAGAGGACATGAAATTTCCCTCAGCTCCTGAATCAACACAAAGCTCAACTGCAAGAGTGAATGAGTCCAACAGAATTGTCCCTTTAAAGGACAACTTGGAGGAAAAGGCCGCTGTGTCCAGTGAACCTCCTCCTATAGTCACTAGACGCGATCATTTACCTGACCGCTGTGGACACTTGTTAGCATAATGTCCCAGTTGCTGACAATTTCTACAGACCACAGGTACTCGAACGGTCTGAGACTTAGGTCCCGCTCGAGAAACCTCCATGGCCTCATGGGAGTCGGACGCCAGGACGGGAGATTCTAGAGGTTTGGCGAAGATGGGAGCCAGCCGAAACCTCTGCCTACATTGGGTCCGCTCCAACCTCCGCTCGTTAAAACGGAGGACGATGCGGGTAGAAATTGTAATGAGCTCCTCCAGTGTGGCAGGAATCTCCCTGGTGGCCAAGGCATCCTTTACATGATCAGCCAGTCCAGTACACCGGAATAAGGACTTTACCCGGCCATTCTAACTCAGAGGCTAGAGTCCAGAATTGAACGGCAAACTGGCTGACCATGGACGAACCCTGAGTAATTGCCAACAATTGGAGCGCGGTATCGTGAGTGACACGAGGTCCTAAAAAGACCTGCCTCAGAGCGTCCAGGAAGAGAGGAGCACTCTGCACTACACGATCATTGCGCTCCCAAAGCGGCATTGCCCACTCCAATGCCCTACCCGACAAAAGAGACAAAATGAATCCCACTCTCGCCCGTTCCAAAGGAAAACGTGCAGCCAGGAGCTAGAGATGTATGGAGCACTGGCTCATGAATCCGCAACATAGTTTACTGTCACCAGAAAACTTGTCTGGAGATTCCCCCTGTGCAGAGGCGGGAACTCGACCCCTAACACATGCTACACACGTACTGCATACATACTACGTACATACTACATACATGCTACATACATACAGTACAGACCAAAAGTTTGGACACACCTTCTCATTTAAAGATTTTTCTGTATTTTCATGACTATGAAAATTGTACATTCACACTGAAGGCATCAAAACTATGAATTAACACATGTGGAATTATATACTTAACAAAAAAGTGTGAAACAACTGAAATTAAGTCTTATAATCTAGGTTCTTCTAATTAGCCACCTTTTGCTTTGATGACTGCTTTGCACACTCTTGGCATTCTCTTGATGAAGCTCAAGAGGTAGTCATGGGAAATGGTTTTCACTTCACAGGTGTGCCCTGTCAGGTTTAATAAGTGGGAATTCTTGACTTATAAATGGAGTTGGGACCATCAGTTGTGTTGTGCAAAAGTCTGGTGGATACACAGCTGATAGACCTACTGAATAGACTGTTAGAATTTGTATTATGGCAAGAAAAAAGCAGCTAAGTAAAGAAAAATGAGTGGCCACCATTACTTTAAGAAATGAATGTCAGTCAGTCCGAAAAATTGGGAAAACTTTGAAAGTGTCCCCAAGTGCCGTGGCAAAACCCATCAAGCGCTACAAAGAAACTGGCTCACATGAGGACTGCCCCAGGAAAGGAAGACTAAGAATCACCTCTGCTTATGAGGATAAGTTTATCTGAGCCACCAGCCTCAGAAATCGCAGGTTAACAGCAGCTCAGATTAGAGACCAGGTCAGTGCCACACAGAGTTCTAGCAGCAGACACATCTCTACAACAACTGTTAGGCCGGGGTCACACTAGACCGTAATACGGACGAGTGCTATGCGATAAAAAATCGCATAGCACTCGGCCCAATGTTAATCTATGGTGCAGCTCCCATCATCCGATATTTTCTCCGCTGTATTCAGGATCCGAGTGAAATCGCAGCATGCTGCGATTGTCAGCGTATCTCGGCCGAGAATCGCCAATGCAAGTCTATGGGTGCGAGAAAAAATCGGATTACACACGGACCATGCGTGTGCATTGCGAGAAATACGGAAGTCTTTCCCAGGTGACAGGAAATTGAATCATCCATTATCAGGAAGCTTTGGCATGCTAATTTCTGGGCCACGCTGGATTGCAAAGCAGGAAGCACGCCTCCACGGAGTGTACTGTGTAGCAGCATGGCCAGGCATATAAATGTGGAGATGCTGATTGCTCTGGTCCATGATAGACCAGAATTATGGGACCAACGTGACGTACATTATGCGGACCGTGCACGTAAAGACGCAGCATGGAGGGCAATCTGTCGCCACATGTTCCCCGATTTTGATGAGCGACCTCCTGATGTTCAGCAAGAAATTTGTAAGTACCATCCTTTATCAAAATTGTGGTTAAAATTGGGTTCATGAGACAAATAACCATGAACATATCATATGTGGTGTGTTTATGAGTGATGTAAATGTTCAAAGCTCTTGGTTGCGGATGCCAAATCATCAACATGACACACAAATATGGTTGAAATGTAGTAGCTATAGCCCTTTAATATAGGCCAAAGGGATTATTATGTTCCCCTAGGCTCCAAGGCCCGTGTGTGATTGCAAACCCTGCACCTGTTGGAGTTATGTGCTTGATATTAAACCTAAATCCTGTGTTTCTTTGCAGTGAATGATGTCACTAGACGCTGGCGGAGTTGCCGGGACCAATACCGGCGTGAACGTCAACTTTCTGGGCGGAGTGGTGATGCTGCAACCAAGAAAAGAAAATATATTTATTTTGATCTGCTTAATTTTCTTGCACCGGTGATGGAGCTCAGACCGTAAGTGCATGCATGTCACATAATTTTAAACACATCTTATAACGTGAATATGTGTTAATTTTTTTTTCAAACATCCATTTTAAAATACAGAACAGAGTCTAATCTGACAGAAAGGGAGACTGCAGCTGACTCTGAGGAGGTGATTGACCCCGTTGGTGAAGGTGCCGAAATGGCTGGACCATCTGGCCAACCAACAAGCAGCAACCAACCACCACCACCAGCAGCAGCGTCTTCGGCCACACAGGAGGCCAATCCAGAGGTGGAGGAAGAAGCCCAGAGCAGCAGTCCAACCTTGGCTCTGGATACATCACCACAGCCTAATACAAGACCAAACCGTGGTCGGTGCAGAAGGGTGGCTTCTACCACTGGCACAAGGAGGCAAGTGGATACAGGGGTTTTGGACTATTTGTCCAGGGCTGCCCATGATGATGGGGAGGAAGCGTACTTTCGCAGTCTTGCACGCTATTTACGGCCCATTCCGCGCTCGCTCAGGCTGCGGACGAGAGGTTGTATCCAAATTGTGATAGATGCGGCAACACCCCCAAACAACCCAACTCATCTGTTTAACTACGTTGAACGGTGGCAAATGTCATCTACAAACCTTCTGGCGGTGCAAGACCCTTCACCGGAACAAACACAAACAGTCGCAGCACCACCCCCGCCACATATATCTCCACAACAACAGCCTGGCCAAAGCAACCAACAACCACAACTTAGGCCAATTTATGATTATCCAGCACCTGCCCAATCTGACCACTTGAACAGACACACATTTGGAGGCTGTTCCCAACATGTGTCTGCTCGACATGGCCATATTGGGGGGTATGACCAAATGGGACAATCCAGTACACAGGACTTGATGCACTTCTACCCTCAACATCAAGTTTTACCTCAGACATAGGATAGATCCTTGCACCAACACCCTCCATATATATCTGGCATACCACAGGTTGCCAGTCTGGTTGGTCAGCCACCTAGGCCAAGTTCCGCACATGCTGGACACCCGCCATCACCATCGCCACCCCCAACCTACCAGAACCTGTAATTTCTACAAACCAGTTTTTGGCCTGTCAGTTATGCTGTGTTATTTGTTAAGTTATTTGCGACCTTGGCATGTTATGCTTTCTTTTTGGCTCTGGTTTATATGCCAACAATGACATATGATGTTAATATGTTTTGGCATAAGATATATGCTTTGAGCAGTAAAAATGTTTGACCAAATATGAGTGTTATATATTGTTCTGACTACATACATGATGTGACAACTAGTGTTGAGCGATACCTTCCGATATCGGAAAGTATCGGTATCGGAAAGTATCGGCCGATACCGTCAAAGTATCGGATCTCGCCGATTCCGATACCCGATCCCAATGCAAGTCAATGGGACGAAAATATCGGAATTAAAATAAACCCTTTCTTTCCTTGTAGGTTCATTCTACATGAAGGAAAACAACTAAGAATAATGTAGGATGCATTGGGGGAGGTGGCGGAGACATTAAAGGCATAGAGGTTTAGCCCAATCAAATAGAATAGCAGGAATTTTAAAATTTTTTAAAGACGTTCGGAGTTACAAAGATATTGACTATGTTAAGATTTTTTTTATTTTGTCAGATATTGATGTTTCACTACTTCCACGCCCTTCACCCTCTTTTTTACTTCTCCCACACTTTCTTCTTCATCATCATCAGCATCTTTGACATCAACTTCTTCTTCACCTTATTCATCTTCTTCATCTTCTACCTATAATTTTTTTTTTACATTGTTCATATTCTTTTTATTTAACTCTTATTCTTCTTCATATTCAACTTCTTCATCATATTCTTATTTGTGACAGGCATTCCCGTAGTTGTTATCTATAAAAGTTTGAAGATTACACCTTCCGTTCTGCCTGTCACAAAAGAGTTACATTTGTCCGCGTTCAGTTTGGCCTGCAGCATCAGGCGTTTTTTCCAGGGGCACCACGAGGAGGAACGGACTCACCCCCATACACTGCTTAGTCTTCTTCTGCTTATAATTTAGATAATATCTTTTGCTCTGATATTTAGTGTTATGCTTAATGTTCTTCTGCTCTTTGTTCTGCAGCCTCTTGTTCTTCTGCTTCTCGGTCTCCCATGTCGTCGTCGTCTCCAGGGTCGTCGTCTCCAGGGTCGTCGTCTCCAGGGTCGTCGTCATCGGGGTGGTCTTCAGGGTCATCGTCTCCAGGGTCATCGTCATCTCAGTGGTTGTCGTCTCTGGTGTCGTCGTCATCTTAGGGGTGGTCTTCTGGGTCGTCGTCTTTAGGGTCTTGAACTTGGAAATGTAGCAGAAGGTACAAGAAGGCTGAGAAAATGCCGAGAAACAGCTGATGGAACTGGAACTCGGATGGCTACCCGAAGGTCCAAGAGCCAATGGAACTACCGAGGACCAGCTGACGTTACTGGAACCCGGTTACTAAGCAGGAGGTACCCGTGCCTGAAAGCACTACCAAGGACCACCTGACGTTGGTGGAACTCGGATACCCAGAGGGAGGCACCTAAGCCAAAGGCTCTGCTTGGAACCAGCTGACGGTACTGGAACCAGGATGGGGAGCAGAAGTTACAAGAGCAAAAGACACTGCCGAGAACCAGCTGACGGTACTGGAACCCGGATGGGTAGCCGAAGGTCCAAGAGCCAATGGAACTACCGAGGACCAGCTGACGTTACTGGAACCCGGTTACTAAGCAGGAGGTACCCGTGCCTGAAAGCACTACCAAGGACCACCTGACGTTGGTGGAACTCGGATACCCAGAGGGAGGCACCTAAGCCAAAGGCTCTGCCCAGAACCAGCTGACGGTACTGGAACCAGGATGGGGAGCAGAAGGTACAAGAGCAAAAGACACTGCCGAGAACCAGCTGACGGTACTGGAACCCGGATGGGTAGCCGAAGGTCCAAAAGCCAATGGAACTACCGAGGACCAGCTGACGTTACTGGAACCCGGTTACTAAGCAGGAGGTACCCGTGCCTGAAAGCACTACCAAGGACCACCTGACGTTGGTGGAACTCGGATACCCAGAAGGAGGCACCTAAGCTAAAGGCTCTGCCCGGAACCAGCTGACAGTGCTGGAACCAGGATGGGGACCTATTCAAGCTTGTCTTCCTAGAGCCCCAACTAGCGGTGTTGGAGCAAAGGGTCAGCAGGGGGACCAGAGTGTAGGCCGAAGCCTGCACTGGAGGCATTTGTAGGTCTGTTGTGTCTGCGTGGCGTTTGCAGGACACGTTGCCGGCTACACAGCAGGGGAACAGCTGGCGGTGCTGAACCCCACTGACACATTGGCGGGTGTTTTTCTCTGTGCAGCCAGCACTTCGGGGCACCAACTGGCGGTGTTAGAGCCCAGGCTCTGCAGGGGGAGCAGAGTGTAGGCCGAAGCCTAATTGAACCAATTTTAAAGGTAACCTTTAACCCCCCCTCAGGTGTTACAAACTAGAAGAGCCATGCCTTATGCAGCAGTAGTGCTGCACAAGTCAAAGGTTGCTCTTTTAATTTTGTTCCTTGCACAAGCAGAATGAAACACGTACAACATTTTGGCCCTTATACAGTCAATCTGTCTTGGAGGCGGGAGTTCCCTTCGTAATGAGACGCAGCACAGCTGGCAAAAATACCACCTTGGTGCTTGGCGCGGCCTCCTGAGCATCGCATTTTGCTGTACAGGAGTCTGCATTGTTGCGTTATCCCTTGGCCATGCGCTGACCATCTTCTGACATCATTTCATGTCGGCTGGTGCGGTTCGCGATGCCCATGAATCCCAGCCCCGCAGTGTCTTTACAGTGTTTCACACTGCGGGGCTGGGATTCATGGCCTGGCGCAGTACATATGTTCGCCTCTCGCTCGTGTCCTTAGACCTGCTACAGACTGTGCGGCGTCAGCTGATCCCTTATCGCATGCCACGGCCATGAAGCCGCACAGTCTGAAGAAGGCGGAAGGAGCTGAGTGACAGCCTGGCGAAGATATGCACTGCTCATGCCCGTCAATCACACCCTCGCAGTCAAAATAAATAAGACACCGAGGGGCGTTGTGTGGGGCAGGGTGGCCGCAGAGGCGCAGCCAGCCAAACAATGATGTCAGAAGAAGGGCTGCGCTACCAAGAAGGTCGCTGCGTGTCATTACAAAGGAAAGTCACACCTCAGGGACGTTTTAATGGTCTCAGGGGACACATTGTAGACGTGTTCTGTTCCACGTGTGCAAGGAGAATAAGTTTATGAGCCACCTTGCACACATGCAGCATTACTGCTGTACAAGGTGGCTGTAAAACATACAAACACCTGGGGGAGGGGCGACAGGTTCCCTTCAATTTCAGTTCTTGTGTCTGCTGTTGTGAAATTGGATTTTGGGCTCCCCCGGTGGCCACTGGTGGAATTGAACTGGTGTGCATCATCCCCTCTGTTCACCTGTTTCCATCAGGATGTGGGAGTCGCTATTTAACCTTGCTCCTCTGTCACTTCCATGCCGGTCAACATTGTAATCAGAAGCCTTTCTGTGCATGTTCCTGCTGCTAGACAACTCCCAGCTAAGTTGGACTTTAGTCCTCGTTTGTTTTTGCATTTTGTTCCAGTTCACAGCTGTAGTTTCGTTTCTGTGTCTGGAAAGCTCTTGTGATCTGAAATTGCCACTCTGATGTTATGAGTTAATACTAGAGTCTTAAAGTAATTTCAGGATGGCGTTTTGATAGGGTTTTCAGCTGACCATGAAAGTGCCCTTTCTGTCTTCCTGCTATCTAGTAAGCGGACCTCAATTTTGCTAAACCTATTTTCATACTACGTTTGTCATTTCATCATATCACCGCCAATATATGTGGGGGCCTCTGTCTGCCTATCGGGGAAATTTCTCTAGAGGTGAGCCAGGACTATATTTTCTTCTGCCAGGATTAGTTAGTCCTCCGGCCGGCGCTGGGCGTCTAGGGATAAAAAACGTAGGCAACGCTACCCGGCTACTGTTAGTTGTGCGGCAGGTTTAGTTCATGGTCAGTTTAGTTTCCATCCTTCCAAGAGCTAGTACTTATGTTTTGCTGGGCTATGTTCTCTTGCCATTGAGAACCATAACAGTTTGACCGGCCAAAAGGGTTAAATTAATTGACAGAGAAAGGAGAGAAAAGAGAAGTCTGCTGAAGATTTTATTTTTTTTTTCCCCTTCCCTTCAGTTCTGAGTGTGCTTGTAATTGAATCTCTTGCAAGTCTGCCTATATTGCAGCCTTTCTCTCTCTCTCTCTCCTTCTAATCCTGGAATGGCTCTGTGTTCACCTGTTTAAAATGGATATTCAGAGTTTAGCTGCAGGTTTGAATAATCTCACCACGAAAGTTCAAAATTTACAAGATTTTGTTGTTCATGTTCCTATATCTGAACCTAGAATTCCTTTGCCTGAATTTTTCTCGGGGAATAGATCTTGCTTTCAAAATTTCAAAAATAATTGCAAGTTGTTTTTGTCCCTGAAATCTCGCTCTGCTGGAGATCCTGCTCAGCAGGTCAGGATTGTGATTTCCTTGCTCCGGGGCGACCCTCAGGATTGGGCTTTTGCATTGGCTCCAGGGGATCCTGCGTTGCTCAATGTGGATGCGTTTTTTCTGGCCTTGGGGTTGCTTTATGAGGAGCCTCAGTTAGAGCTTCAGGCGGAAAAGGCCTTGATGTCCCTATCTCAGGGGCAAGACGAAGCTGAAATATACTGCCAGAAATTCCGTAAATGGGCTGTGCTTACTCAGTGGAATGAGTGCGCCCTGGCGGCGAATTTCAGAGAGGGTCTCTCTGATGCCATTAAGGATGTTATGGTGGGGTTCCCTGTGCCTGCGGGTCTGAATGAGTCCATGACAATGGCTATCCAGATCGATAGGCGTCTGCGGGAGCGCAAACCTGTGCACCATTTGGCGGTGTCTACTGAGAAGACGCCAGAGAATATGCAATGTGATAGAATTCTGTCCAGAAGTGAACGGCAGAATTTAAGACGAAAAAATGGGTTGTGCTTCTATTGCGGTGATTCAACTCATGTTATATCAGCATGCTCTAAGCGTACTAAGAAGCTTGATAAGTCTGTTTCAATTGGCACTTTACAGTCTAAGTTTATTCTATCTGTGACCCTGATTTGTTCTTTATCATCTATTACCGCGGATGCCTATGTCGACTCTGGCGCCGCTTTGAGTCTTATGGATTGGTCCTTTGCCAAACGCTGTGGGTATGATTTGGAGCCTCTTGAAACTCCTATACCCCTGAAGGGGATTGACTCCACCCCATTGGCTAGTAATAAACCACAATACTGGACACAAGTAACTATGCGGATTAATCCGGATCATCAGGAGATTATTCGCTTTCTTGTGCTGTATAACCTACATGATGTGTTGGTGCTTGGATTGCCATGGCTGCAATCTCATAACCCAGTCCTTGACTGGAAAGCTATGTCTGTGTTAAGCTGGGGATGTAAGGGGATGCATGGGGACGTACCTGTGGTTTCCATTTCATCATCTATTCCCTCTGAGATTCCTGAATTCTTGACTGAATATCGTGACGTTTTTGAAGAACCTAAGCTTGGTTCATTACCTCCGCACCGGGAGTGCGATTGTGCCATAGATTTGATTCCGGGTAGTAAATACCCTAAGGGTCGTTTATTTAATCTGTCTGTGCCTGAACATGCTGCTATGCGAGAATATATAAAGGAGTCCTTGGAAAAGGGACATATTCGTCCTTCGTCATCTCCCTTAGGAGCCGGTTTTTTCTTTGTGGCTAAGAAAGATGGCTCTTTGAGGCCGTGTATTGATTATCGGCTTTTGAATAAAATCACGGTTAAATATCAATATCCGTTGCCACTGCTGACTGATTTGTTTGCTCGCATAAAGGGGGCCAAGTGGTTCTCTAAGATAGATCTCCGTGGGGCGTATAATTTGGTGCGAATTAAGCAGGGGGATGAGTGGAAGACCGCATTTAATACGCCCGAGGGCCACTTTGAGTATTTGGTGATGCCTTTTGGTCTTTCAAATGCCCCTTCAGTCTTTCAGTCCTTTATGCATGACATTTTCCGTGATTATTTGGATAAATTTATGATTGTGTATCTGGATGATATTTTGATTTTTTCGGATGACTGGGACTCTCATGTCCAGCAGGTCAGGAGGGTTTTTCAGGTTTTGCGGTCTAATTCCTTGTGTGTGAAGGGTTCTAAGTGCGTTTTTGGGGTTCAAAAGATTTCCTTTTTGGGATATATTTTTTCCCCCTCTTCCATCGAGATGGATCCTGTCAAGGTTCAGGCTATTTGTGATTGGACGCAACCTTCTTCTCTTAAGAGTCTTCAGAAATTTTTGGGCTTTGCTAACTTTTATCGTCGATTTATTGCTGGTTTTTCTGATGTTGTTAAACCATTGACTGATTTGACTAAGAAGGGTGCTGATGTTGCTGATTGGTCCCCTGCTGCTGTGGAGGCCTTTCGGGAGCTTAAGCGCCGCTTTTCTTCCGCCCCTGTGTTGCGTCAGCCTGATGTTGCTCTTCCTTTTCAGGTTGAGGTCGACGCTTCTGAAATCGGAGCTGGGGCGGTTTTGTCGCAGAGAAGTTCCGATTGTTCCGTGATGAGACCTTGTGCCTTTTTCTCGCGTAAATTTTCGCCCGCCGAGCGGAATTATGATGTTGGGAATCGGGAGCTTTTGGCCATGAAGTGGGCTTTTGAGGAGTGGCGTCATTGGCTTGAGGGGGCTAGACATCAGGTGGTGGTATTGACTGACCACAAAAATCTAATTTATCTTGAGTCCGCCAGACGCCTGAATCCTAGACAGGCGCGCTGGTCGTTGTTTTTCTCTCGGTTTAATTTTGTGGTGTCCTACCTGCCGGGTTCTAAGAATGTTAAGGCGGATGCCCTTTCTAGGAGTTTTGAGCCTGACTCCCCTGGTAACTCTGAACCTACAGGTATCCTTAAGGATGGAGTGATATTGTCTGCCGTTTCTCCAGACCTGCGGCGGGCCTTGCAGGAGTTTCAGGCGGATAGACCTGATCGTTGCCCACCTGGTAGACTGTTTGTTCCTGATGATTGGACCAGTAAAGTCATTTCTGAGGTTCATTCTTCTGCGTTGACAGGTCATCCTGGAATCTTTGGTACCAGGGATTTGGTGGCAAGGTCCTTCTGGTGGCCTTCCCTGTCTCGAGATGTGCGAGGCTTTGTGCAGTCTTGTGACGTTTGTGCTCGGGCCAAGCCTTGTTGTTCTCGGGCTAGTGGATTGTTGTTGCCCTTGCCTATCCCGAAGAGGCCCTGGACGCACATCTCGATGGATTTTATTTCGGATCTTCCTGTTTCTCAGAAGATGTCTGTCATCTGGGTGGTGTGTGACCGTTTCTCTAAGATGGTCCATTTGGTTCCCCTGCCTAAGTTGCCTTCTTCTTCCGAGTTGGTTCCTCTGTTTTTTCAAAATGTGGTCCGTTTGCATGGTATTCCGGAGAATATCGTTTCTGACAGAGGAACCCAATTCGTGTCTAGATTTTGGCGAGCATTCTGTGCTAGGATGGGCATAGATTTGTCTTTCTCGTCTGCTTTCCATCCTCAGACTAATGGCCAGACCGAGCGGACGAATCAGACCTTGGAGACATATTTGAGGTGTTTTGTGTCTGCAGATCAGGATGATTGGGTTGCTTTTTTGCCTTTAGCGGAGTTTGCCCTCAATAATCGGGCCAGCTCTGCCACCTTGGTGTCTCCTTTTTTCTGTAATTCGGGGTTTCATCCTCGATTTTCTTCTGGTCAGGTGGAATCTTCGGATTGTCCTGGAGTGGATGCTGTGGTGGAGAGGTTGCATCAGATTTGGGGGCAGGTAGTGGACAATTTGAAGTTGTCCCAGGAGAAGACTCAGCTTTTTGCCAACCGCCGGCGTCGGGTTGGTCCTCGGCTTTGTGTTGGGGACTTGGTGTGGTTGTCTTCTCGTTTTGTCCCTATGAGGGTTTCTTCTCCTAAGTTTAAGCCTCGGTTCATCGGCCCGTACAAGATATTGGAGATTCTTAACCCTGTGTCCTTCCGTTTGGACCTCCCTGCATCTTTTTCTATTCATAATGTTTTTCATCGGTCATTGTTGCGCAGGTATGAGGTACCGGTTGTGCCTTCCGTTGAGCCTCCTGCTCCGGTGTTGGTTGAGGGCGAGTTGGAGTACGTTGTGGAAAAAATCTTGGACTCCCGGGTTTCCAGACGGAAACTCCAGTATCTGGTCAAATGGAAGGGATACGGTCAGGAGGATAATTCTTGGGTGACTGCCTCTGATGTTCATGCCTCCGATCTGGTCCGTGCCTTTCATAGGGCTCATCCTGATCGCCCTGGTGGTTCTGGTGAGGGTTCGGTGCCCCCTCCTTGAGGGGGGGGTACTGTTGTGAAATTGGATTTTGGGCTCCCCCGGTGGCCACTGGTGGAATTGAACTGGTGTGCATCATCCCCTCTGTTCACCTGTTTCCATCAGGATGTGGGAGTCGCTATTTAACCTTGCTCCTCTGTCACTTCCATGCCGGTCAACATTGTAATCAGAAGCCTTTCTGTGCATGTTCCTGCTGCTAGACAACTCCCAGCTAAGTTGGACTTTAGTCCTCGTTTGTTTTTGCATTTTGTTCCAGTTCACAGCTGTAGTTTCGTTTCTGTGTCTGGAAAGCTCTTGTGATCTGAAATTGCCACTCTGATGTTATGAGTTAATACTAGAGTCTTAAAGTAATTTCAGGATGGCGTTTTGATAGGGTTTTCAGCTGACCATGAAAGTGCCCTTTCTGTCTTCCTGCTATCTAGTAAGCGGACCTCAATTTTGCTAAACCTATTTTCATACTACGTTTGTCATTTCATCATATCACCGCCAATATATGTGGGGGCCTCTGTCTGCCTATCGGGGAAATTTCTCTAGAGGTGAGCCAGGACTATATTTTCCTCTGCCAGGATTAGTTAGTCCTCCGGCCGGCGCTGGGCGTCTAGGGATAAAAAACGTAGGCAACGCTACCCGGCTACTGTTAGTTGTGCGGCAGGTTTAGTTCATGGTCAGTTTAGTTTCCATCCTTCCAAGAGCTAGTACTTATGTTTTGCTGGGCTATGTTCTCTTGCCATTGAGAACCATAACAGTCTGCGTGGCTTTTGCAGGACACGATGCCGGCTACACAGCAGGGGAACAGCTGGCGGTGCTGAACCCCACTGACACATTGGCTGGTGTTTTTCTCTGTGCAGCTAGCAGTACCGGGCACCAACTGGCGGTGTTAGAGCCCAGGGTCAGCAGGAGGAGAGGGAGCAGAGTGTAGGCCGAAGCCTGCACTGGCGGCAGCTTTGTGTCTGCGTGGCTGTTGCAGGACACGGTGACGGCTACACAGCAGGGGAACAGCTGGCGGTGCTGAACCCCACTGACACATTGGCGGGTGTTTTTCTCTGTGCAGCCAGCACTTCGGGGCACCAACTGGTGGTGTTAGAGCCCAGGCTCTGCAGGGGGAGCAGAGTGTAGGCCGAAGCCTAATTGAACCAATTTTAAAGGTAACCTTTAACCCCCCCTCAGGTGTTACAAACTAGAAGAGCCACGCCTTATGCAGCAGTAGTGCTGCACAAGTCAAAGGTTGCTCTTTTAATTTTGTTCCTTGCACAAGCAGAATGAAACACGTACAACATTTTGTCCCTTATACAGTCAATCTGTCTTGGAGGCGGGAGTTCCCTTCGTAATGAGACGCAGCACAGCTGTCAAAAATACCACCTTGGTGCTTGGCGCAGCCTCCTGAGCATCGCATTTTGCTGTACAGGAGTCTGCGTTGTTGCGTTATCCCTTGGCCATGCGCTGACCGTCTTCTGACATCATTTCATGTCGGCTGGTGCGGTTCGCGATGCCCATGAATCCCAGCCCCGCAGTGTCTTTACAGTGTTTCACACTGCGGGGCTGGGATTCATGGCCTGGCGCAGTACATATGTTCGCCTCTCGCTCGTGTCCTTACACCTGCTACAGACTGTGCGGCGTCAGCTGATCCCTTATCGCATGCCATGGCCATGAAGCCGCACAGTCTGAAGAAGGCGGAAGGAGCTGAGAGACAGCCTGGCGAAGATATGCACTGCTCATGCCCGTCAATCACACCCTCGCAGTCAAAATAAATAAGACACCGAGGGGCGTTGTGTGGGGCAGGTGTTGTGAATCCGCTTTTTGGGCTCCCCTGGTGGTTGCTGGTGGTACTGGTGACTTGTGTGTGCTTTGCTGTCTCAGTTCACCTGCTCCCATCAGTGTCTGGGAGTTTCCTATTTAGCCTTGCTCTCCAGTCATTTCCTTGCCGGTCATCATTGTAACCAGAGCCTTCGGTTGCATGTTCCTGCTACTAGTCTGCTGATCAGCTAAGTGGACTTTGTCCTTTTGTTTTGTATCTTTTGTCCAGTTTGCAGTTTTTGTTATTCTCTGTAGCTGGAAGCTCTTGTGGGCTGAAATTGCCACTCCTGTGTCATGAGTTGACACAGGAGTCTTAAAGTAATTTCAGGATGGTTTTTTGAAAGGGTTTTCAGTTGACCGTGAAGTCCTCTTTTGTATCCTTCTGCTATCTAGTAAGTGGACCTCTCTTTGCTAAATCTACTTTCATACTGTGTATGTCTTTTCCTCTTAACTCACCGTTATTACATGTGGGGGGCTGCTATCATCTTTTGGGGTATTTCCCTAGAGGTAAGCCAGGTCTGTTCCTTCCTCTACCAGGCATAGTTAGTCCTCCGGCTGGCGCGTGGCATCTAGGAAGTCGTAGGTATGCTCCCCGGCTACTATTAGTTGTGTGGTAGATTTAGCTCACGGTCAGCTCGAGATTCCATCACCCAGAGCTCGTCCGTTATTTTTGTGTTCTGATTTTTCCCTGCCATTGGGAATCATGACAGTATGACCGGCCAAGGTTAAAGTTATTGGCAGAAGAAAGGAGAGAAAAAAGAAGTCTGTGGATTTTTTTTTTTTCCCCCCTATGCTTGCTCCATAGTTGGATCAGTTGTATTTCAGCTCTAATTACAGCCTTTGCCTTTCTCTCCTTCTAATCCTTGAATGGCTCTGATCTCACCTGTTTAAAGATGGACCCTCAGTGTTTGGCTGTAGGTTTAAATAATCTTGCTACCAAGGTTCAAAATTTACAAGATTTTGTTATACATACTCCGATGTCTGAACCTAAAATTCCTACACCAGAGGTGTTTTCCGGAGATAGATCTCGGTTCCTGAATTTCAAATATAATTGTAAATTGTTCCTTTCTCTCAGACCTCACTCCTCTGGAGATCCTGTCCAGCAGGTTAAGATTGTAATCTCTTTGCTGCGAGGTGACCCTCAAAATTGGGCATTTTCATTGACACCAGGGGATCCTGCGTTGCTCAATGTGGATGCGTTTTTTCTGGCTTTAGGGTTGCTTTATGAGGAACCTAATTTGGAGATTCAAGCTGAAAAAGCTTTGATAGCCCTATCTCAAGGGCAAGATGAAGCTGAGATATACTGCCAAAAATTTCGTAGATGGTCTGTGCTTACTCAGTGGAATGAGTGCGCCCTAGCCGCAAATTTCAGAGAGGGCCTTTCTGAGGCCGTTAAAGATGTTATGGTCGGGTTCCCTGCGCCCACAGGTCTGAATGAGTCCATGACAATGGCTATTCAGATTGATCGGCATTTGCGGGAGCGCAAACCCGTGCACCATTTGGCGGTATCTTCTGAAGAGACGCCAGAGAAAATGCAATGTGACAGAATTCTGTCCAGAAGCGAGCGGCAGAATTATAGGTGTAAAAATGGGTTATGCTTCTATTGTGGTGATTCTGCTCATGTCATATCAGCATGCTCTAAACGTACAAGGAAGGTTGACAAGTCTATTTCAATTGGCACTTTACAGTCTAAGTTTATTCTGTCTGTAACCTTGATTTGTTCATTATCAGTTATTACCGTGGATGCCTATGTGGACTCTGGCGCCGCTCTGAGTCTTATGGATTGGTCCTTTGCCAGGCGCTGTGGGTTTGATTTAGAGCCTCTGGAAGTCCCTATACCTCTGAAGGGTATTGATTCTACGCCTTTGGCTTGTAATAAACCACAATTCTGGACGCAAGTGACTATGCGTATGACTCCAGACCATCAGGAGGTGATTCGCTTCCTTGTGTTGTACAATTTGCATGATGTTTTGGTGCTTGGATTACCATGGTTACAATCTCATAACCCAGTCCTTGACTGGAAAACAATGTCTGTGTTAAGCTGGGGATGTCGGGGGGCTCATGGGGACACACCTTTGGTTTCCATTTCGTCATCTATTCCCTCTGAGATTCCGGCATTTTTGTCTGATTATCGTGATATTTTTGAGGAGCCAAAAATTGGTTCACTCCCTCCCCACAGAGATTGTGATTGCGCCATAGATCTGATTCCTGGCAGTAAATTTCCAAAGGGTCGTTTGTTTAACTTATCTGTACCTGAACATGCTGCTATGCGAGAGTATATTAAGGAGTCCCTGGAAAAGGGACATATTCGTCCTTCTTCATCTCCTTTAGGAGCTGGTTTTTTCTTTGTGTCTAAAAAGGATGGCTCTCTGAGGCCTTGTATTGATTATCGACTCCTGAATAAAATTACAGTCAAATATCAGTATCCGTTGCCTTTGCTGACTGATTTGTTTGCTCGCATAAGGGGGGCTAAGTGGTTCTCTAAGATTGATCTTCGTGGGGCGTATAATTTGGTGCGAATTAAGCAGGGGGATGAGTGGAAAACCGCATTTAATACGCCTGAGGGCCATTTTGAGTATTTAGTAATGCCTTTCGGCCTTTCTAATGCACCTTCAGTCTTTCAGTCCTTAATGCATGATATTTTCCGTGAATATTTGGATAAATTTATGATTGTGTATTTGGATGATATTTTGATTTTTTCTGATGACTGGGAGTCTCATGTTCAACAGGTCAGGAGGGTTTTTCAGGTTTTGCGGGAGCATTCTTTGTGTGTAAAGGGTTCAAAGTGTGTTTTTGGGGTTCAAAAGATTTCCTTTTTGGGGTACATTTTTTCCCCTTCTTCTGTTGAGATGGACCCTGTCAAGGTTCGGGCTATTTGTGACTGGACGCAGCCTACTTCTCTTAAGAGTCTTCAGAAATTCTTGGGCTTTGCTAATTTTTATCGTCGATTTATAACTGGTTTTTCTGGCGTTGCTAAACCTCTGACGGATTTGACCAAAAAGGGTGCTGATGTTGCCAATTGGTCCCCTGCTGCTGTGGAGGCCTTTCGGGAGCTTAAGCGCCGCTTTTTGTCTGCCCCTGTGTTGCGCCAGCCTGATGTTTCTCTTCCCTTTCAGGTTGAGGTCGATGCTTCCGAGATCGGAGCGGGGGCGGTTTTGTCGCAGAAAAGTTCCGACTGCTCAGTGATGAGACCTTGTGCGTTCTTTTCTCGAAAATTTTCGGCCGCCGAGCGAAACTATGATGTTGGTAATCGGGAGCTTTTGGCCATGAAGTGGGCATTTGAGGAGTGGTGTCATTGGCTTGAGGGTGCCAGACATCAGGTGGTAGTTTTGACTGATCACAAGAATCTGATTTATCTAGAGTCTGCCAGGCGCCTGAATCCTAGACAGGCACGATGGTCGTTGTTTTTTTCTCGGTTTAATTTTGTGGTTTCATACTTACCGGGTTCTAAAAATGTTAAGGCAGATGCTCTTTCTAGGAGTTTTGAGCCTGACTCTCCTGGGGATTCTGAACCTGCTGGTGTCCTTAAGGATGGGGTGGTTTTGTCTGCTGTCTCCCCAGATCTGCGACGTGCTTTGCAAGAATTTCAGGCGGATAGACCTGATCGTTGTCTGCCTGGCAGACTGTTTGTTCCTGATGATTGGACCAGTAGAGTCATCTCGGAAGTTCATTCTTCTTCGCTGGCAGGTCATCCTGGAATTTTTGGTACCAGAGATTTGGTGGCTAGATCCTTCTGGTGGCCTTCCCTGTCTCGGGATGTGCATGTTTTTGTGCAGTCTTGTGATGTGTGTGCTCGGGCCAAGCCTTGTTGTTCTAGGGCTAGTGGGTTATTGTTGCCCTTGCCTGTTCCGAAGAGGCCTTGGACGCATATCTCTATGGACTTTATTTCTGATCTCCCTGTTTCTCAGAAGATGTCTGTCATCTGGGTGGTGTGTGACCGTTTTTCTAAAATGGTTCATTTGGTACCATTGCCTAAGTTGCCTTCCTCATCTGAGTTGGTCCCTCTATTTTTTCAAAATGTGGTTCGCTTGCATGGTATTCCGGAAAACATCGTTTCTGACAGGGGAACCCAGTTCGTGTCTAGATTTTGGCGGGCATTCTGTGCCAGGTTGGGCATTGATTTGTCTTTTTCGTCTGCATTCCATCCCCAGACTAATGGCCAGACGGAGTGAACTAATCAAACTTTGGAGACTTATTTGAGGTGTTTTGTGTCTGCGGATCAGGATGACTGGGTTGCCTTTTTGCCGTTGGCAGAATTTGCTCTTAATAATCGGGCTAGTTCTGCCACTTTGGTTTCTCCTTTCTTTTGCAATTCAGGGTTTCATCCTCGTTTTTCATCTGGTCAGGTGGAATCTTCGGATTGTCCTGGAGTGGATGCGGTGGTGGATCGGTTGCATCAGATTTGGGGACAAGTGGTGGACAATTTGAAGTTGTCCCAGGAGAGGACTCAGCAGTTTGCTAACCGCCGTCGTCGTGTTGGTCCTCGCCTTCGTGTTGGGGACTTGGTGTGGTTGTCTTCCCGTTTTGTCCCTATGAGGGTTTCTTCTCCTAAGTTTAAGCCTCGGTTCATCGGTCCTTATAGGATTTTGGAGATACTTAACCCTGTGTCCTTTCGTTTGGACCTCCCGGCATCTTTCGCTATCCATAATGTATTCCATCGGTCGTTGTTGCGGAGATATGAGGTACCGGTGGTTCCTTCTACTGAACCTTCTGCTCCTGTGCTGGTGGAGGGTGAATTGGAGTACGTTGTAGAGAAGATCTTGGATTCCCGTATTTCCAGACGGAGACTTCAATATCTGGTTAAATGGAAGGGCTATGGTCAGGAAGATAATTCTTGGGTAACTGCCTCTGATGTTCATGCCTCGGATTTGGTTCATGCCTTTCATAGGGCTCATCCAGATCGCCCTGGCGGTTCTCGTGAGGGTTCGGTGCCCCCTCCTTAAGGGGGGGGTACTGTTGTGAATCCGCTTTTTGGGCTCCCCTGGTGGTTGCTGGTGGTACTGGTGACTTGTGTGTGCTTTGCTGTCTCAGTTCACCTGCTCCCATCAGTGTCTGGGAGTTTCCTATTTAGCCTTGCTCTCCAGTCATTTCCTTGCCGGTCATCATTGTAACCAGAGCCTTCGATTGCATGTTCCTGCTACTAGTCTGCTGATCAGCTAAGTGGACTTTGTCCTTTTGTTTTGTATCTTTTGTCCAGTTTGCAGTTTTTGTTATTCTCTGTAGCTGGAAGCTCTTGCTGGCTGAAATTGCCACTCCTGTGTCATGAGTTGACACAGGAGTCTTAAAGTAATTTCAGGATGGTTTTTTGAAAGGGTTTTCAGTTGACCGTGAAGTCCTCTTTTGTATCCTTCTGCTATCTAGTAAGTGGACCTCTCTTTGCTAAATCTACTTTAATACTGTATATGTCTTTTCCTCTTAACTCACCGTTATTACATGTGGGGGGCTGCTATCATCTTTTGGGGTATTTCCCTAGAGGTAAGCCAGGTCTGTTCCTTCCTCTACCAGGCGTAGTTAGTCCTCCGGCTGGCGCGTGGCATCTAGGAAGTCGTAGGTATGCTCCCTGGCTACTATTAGTTGTGTGGTAGATTTAGCTCACGGTCAGCTCGAGATTCCATCACCCAAAGCTCGTCCGTTATTTTTGTGTTCTGATTTTTCCCTGCCATTGGGAATCATGACAGGCAGGGCGGCCGCAGAGGCGCAGCCAGCCAAACAATGATTTCAGAAGAAGGGCTGTGCTGCTAAGAAGGTCGCTGCGTGTCATTACAAAGGAAAGTTACACCTCAGGGACGTTTTAATGGTCTCGGGGGACACATTTTATACGTGTTGAGTTCGACGTGTGCAAGGAGAATAACTTAGTGAGCCACCTTGTACAAATGCAGCATTACTGCTGTACAAGGTGGCTGTTATACATACAAACGCCTGGGGGGGACAGGTTCCCTTCAATTTCAGTTCTTGTGTCTGCGTGGCTTTTGCAGGACATGATGCCGGCTACACAGCAGGGGAACAGCTGGCGTTGCTGAACCCCACTGACACATTGGCGAGGTGTTTGGCTCTGTTCAGCCAGCACTTCTGGGCCCCAACTGGCGGTGTTAGAGCCCAGGGTCAGCAGGAGGAGTAGAGGGAGCAGAGTGTAGGCCAAAGCCTGCACTGGAGGCAGCTTTGTGTCTGCGTGGCGTTTGCAGGACACGTTGCCAGCTACACAGCAGGGGAACAGCTGGCGTTGCTGAACCCCACTGACACATTGGCGGGTGTTTTTCTCTGTGCAGCTAGCACTTTCGGGCGCAAACTGGCGGTGTTAGAGCCCAGGGTCAGCAGGAAGAGCAGAGTGTAGGCCGAAGCCTGCACTGGAGCAAGTTGAAAGGGAACCTTTAACCCCCCCCCAAGGCGTTTGTAGCTGAAGGAGCCATCTTGTACAGCACTAATGCTGAAAAAGCTAAACTTAGCTCTTTTAATTATGGTGCTTGCAAACGCTCAACTTGACACTTATGATATGTGTCCCCTCACACCGTTAAACCGTCCGGTAGGTGGAACTTTCATTTGTCATGTGACGCAGCACAGCCGTCATTCTTACCCCCTTGGCGCCGTGCGCCGCCTCCTCAGCGTTGTTTGAATCTGTCCCGGAGCCTGCGCTGTTATGTTAGCCCTTGGCCATCCACACATTTTGCGCTGCCCGTCTTCTGACATCATTTGGTGTCAGGCTGGCTGCGCCTGTGTGGCCACGCTGGCCAAGATCCCGCCTCGCTGTGTCATCTAATGTAATCACTCTGCGGACCTGTGATCCACGGGCATGAGCAGTGCATATCCTCGCCTCTCACTCCCCTCCCTACGCCTTCTTCAGACTGTGCGGCGTCATGGCCGTGGCATGCTATTAGGGATCAGCTGACGGCTCAGGGTCTGAATAAGGCGTAGTGAGATGAGTGAGAGGCGGAGGTTAAGATATGCACTGCGCATGTCCATGGATCACAGGCCCACAGTGGGATTAAATCAGAAGACACTACGAGGCGGGATCTCGTCCAGCGCGGCCGCACAGATGCAGCCAGCCTGACACCAAATGATGTCAGAAGACGGGCAGCGCAAAATGTGTGCATGGCCAAGGGCTAACATAACAGCGCAGGCTCCGGGACAGATTCAAACAACGCTGAGGAGGCGGAGCACGGCGCCAAGGGGGTAAGAATGACGGCTGTGCTGCGTCACATGACAAATGAAAGTTCCACCTACCAGACGGTTTAACGGTGTGAGGGGACACATTTCATAAGTGTTAGGTTCAGCATGTGCAAGGAGCACCACGAAAAGAGGCACTTTTTCCTTTTGCATCATTACTGCTGCACAAGGTGGCTCTTTCAGTAACAAACGCCTGGGGGGGGTACAGGTTCCCTTAAATTTAAGTTGTTGTGCCTGCGTGGCGGTCGCATGACACGTTGCTGTATACACAGCAGGGGAGCAGCAGGCATTACTGAACCCCACTAACACATTGGCGAGGTGTTTGGCTCTGTGCGGACAGCACTTCCAGGCAACAACTAGCGGTGTTGGAGCCCAGGGACAGAAGGAGGAGGAGGTGGAGGAGAGAGGAGGGATTGCCACACACACAGCTGGGGAACAGCTGACGTTACTGAACCCCAATAACAGAGGAGCGACTGTTGACTGTGCGGACAGCACTTCCGTACAACAACTAGCGGTGTTGGAGCCCAGGGTCAGAAGGAGGAGGAGGTGGAGGAGAGAGGAGGGATTGCCACACACACAGCTGGGGAACAGCTGACGTTACTGAACCCCAATAACAGAGGAGCGACTGTTGACTGTGCGGACAGCACTTCCGGACAACAACTAGCGGTGTTGGAGCCCAGGGACAGAAGGAGGAGGAGATGGAGGAGAGAGGAGGGATTGCCACACACACAGCTGGGGAACAGCTGATGTTACTGAACCCCAATAACAGAGGAGCGACTGTGGACTGTGCGGACAGCACTTCCAGACAACAACTAGCGGTGTTGGAGCCCAGGGACAGAAGGAGGAGGAGGTGGAGGAGAGAGGAGGGATTGCCACACACACAGCTGGGGAACAGCTGACGTTACTGAACCCCAATAACAGAGGAGCGACTGTGGACTGTGCGGACAGCGCTTCCGGACAACAACTAGCGGTGTTGGAGCCCAGGGACAGAAGGAGGAGGAGGTGGAGGAGAGAGGAGGGATTGCCACACACACAGCTGGGGAACAGCTGACGTTACTGAACCCCAATAACAGAGGAGCGACTGTTGACTGTGCGGACAGCACTTCCGGGCAACAACTAGCGGTGTTGGAGCCCAGGGACAGAAGGAGGAGCAGATAGGAGGTATTGCAGCACACACAGCAGGGGAGCAGCTGACGTTACTGAACCCAAAAATAACACGGCAGCAAGTGTTGACTGTGCGGACAGCACTTCCAGGCACCAACTAGCGGTGTTGGAGCCCAGGGACAGCAGGAGGAGCAGAGGAACACAGTGTAGGCCGAAGCCTGATTGGAGAAAGTCGAAAGGGAACCTTTAACCCCCCCCAAGGCGTTTGTAGCTGAAAGAGCCAGCTTGTGCAGCACAAAGGATGCAAAAGGAAAAGGTGGCTCTTTTCATTATGCTCCTTGCAAACACAGAACTAAACACTTATAAAATGTGTCCCCTGATACTGTGAGACCGTCCCGGAGGTGGGACTTTCCTTCGTAATATGACGCAGCACAGCCGTCATTCCTACCCCCTTGGCGCCGTGCCCCGGCTCCTCAGCGTTGTTTGATTCTGTCCCGAAGCCTGCGCTGTTATGTTATCCCTTGGCCAGGCACACTTAGCGCTGCCCATCTTCTGACATCATTTGGTGTCAGTCTGGCTGCACCTGTGCGTCCGCGCTGGCCGAGATCCCGCCTCGCAGTGTCGTCTAATGTAATCCCACCGCGGGCCTGGGATCCATGGCCATGCGCAGTGCATATCCTCGCCTCTCACTCCCCTCCCTCCGGCTTCTTCAGACTGTGCGGTGTCACGGCCGTGGCATGCTATTAGGGATCAGCTGACGGCGCACAGTCTGAAGAAGGCGAAGGGAGATGAGTGAGAGGCGGAGGTGAAGATATGCACTGCGCATGCCCATGGATCCCAGGCCCGCAGTGTGATTAAATCAGAAGACACTGCGAGGCGGGATCTCGGCCAGCGCGGACGCACAGGCGCAGTCAGACTGACACCAAATGATGTCAGAAGATGGGCAGCGCTAAGTGTGCCTGGCCAAGGGATAACATAACAGCGCAGGCTTCGGGACAGAATCAAACAACGCTGAGGAGCCGGGGCACGGCGCCAAGGGGGTAGGAATGACGGCTGTGCTGCGTCACATTACGAAGGAAAGTCCCACCTACGGGACGGTTTTACGGTATCAGTGGACACATTTTATAAGTGTTAAGTTCTGCGTGTGCAAGGAGCTAAACAAAAATAGCTACCTTTTCCTTGTGCAGCATTACTGCTGCACAGGGTGGCTCTTTCAGTAACAAACGCCTGGGGGGGGGACAGGTTCCCTTACATTTCAGTTGTTGTGTCAGCATGGCGGTCGCAGGACACATTGCCGGCTACACAGCTGGGGATCAGCTGACGTTACTGACACCCAATAACACTGGGTCGTATGTTTTGGCTGTGCAGACGGCACTTCTGAGCCTCAACTGGCGCTGTTGGAGCCCAGGAATTAAAGTTCAGGTGGTAGAAAGATGAACACAACAGGAGACCTGGATACTGTAGACAGTCACCTAATTATTTAATCAGGAAGAGGAGTGGCAAATTCCTGCGAGATCCAGGCCTGGTTCATTTTCAGGAAAGACGGTCAGTTAGTACACCACCTGCAGCACTAAAGACGCGTTCCGATAATACACTAGCCGCAGGGCAAGCCAGCACCTCCAATGCATACTGGCTTAGCTCTGGCCATGTATCCAGCTTTGAGACCCAAAACTTGAAAGGTGAAGAGCCGTCTGGGGGTACAGCAAGAGGGCAAGACATGTAGTCTGTCACCATCTGATGGAACCGTTGCCTCCTGCTGACTGGAGCCGTCTGTGATGGTGTAGACTTTTGTGGCAGGCACACAAAAGTGTGCCACAGTTGGGCCATACTGGTCTTGCCTTGGGCAGAGGCACTGCTTCTGCTCCCTCTTTGTGCAGAGCCTCCTCCACTGCCTGGACGCACTGAGCTGCTTTGTAATGCACTAGCAGCACTTCTCAGTTGGACTGGAGAAGATGATGGAATTCACCAGTGTGTCTTGGTACTCCTGCATTTTTCGCTCCCGCCGGTTCAACGGTGTGATGAGGCTTTCTACGTTGTCCCGGTAGCGAGGATCGAGGAGGGTGAACACCCAATAATCAGACATGTTGAGAATGTGGGCGATGCGGCGGTCGTTTCTCAGGCACTGCAGCATGTAATCCACCATGTTCTGCAGACTGCCAACTGGCCAAGAAACGCTGTCCCAAGCTTGAGGCGTGATCTCTGCCCGCTCGTCATCACCCCACCCTCGCTGTACACACTGACTACTGGTCAATTGTGTAACTCCCTCCTCTGGACGGATGTCTTCCTCCTCCATTGACTCCTCCTCATCCTCCTCACAAACTGTCCCCTGCCTACGCGTTTGTGAGGAACCACGTGGCGCTGACTGTCCAGAAGATGATGGAAATGGTGAATCCTCATCCTCCACCTCTTCCACAACATCATCCCTTAGCGCTTGCAGTGATTTTTCAAGCAGGCAGATAAGGGGGACAGTCATGCTGACTAGTGCATCATCTGCACTCGCCATCCATGTGGAATAATCGAAGGGATGCAAAACCTGGCAGACGTCCTTCATAGTGGCCCACTCTGTGGTTGTGAAGTCTGAACGGCGCGGAGTGCGACTTCTTTGCTCCTGATGCAGCTGGTACTCCATTACTGCTTGCTGCTGCTCACACAACCGTTCCAACATATGTAACGTGGAATTCCACCTGGTAGGTAGGTCACATATGATGCGATGTTCCGGAAGGCGGAATCGGCGCTGCAGAGCCGCAATGCGTGATTTTGCCGTGCTGGAACGCCGCAAGTGAGCACACTCTAGGCGGGCCTTGTGCAGCAGTGCATCAAGATCCGGATAGTCCCTCAAAAAACTCTGCATGACCAAATTGAGCACATGTGCCAGACATGGGATGTGAGGGAGGTTGCTGAGGCCCAGAACTGCCACCAGATTTCGGCCATTATCACACACTACCATGCCTGGCTGGAGATTCGCTGCCACAAACCAAACATCGCTCTTCTGCTTGATGGCATTCCAGAGCTCCTGCGCTGTGTGGCTTCGATTCCCCAAAGAAATTAATTTCAAGACGGCCTGTTGACGTTTGGCCACGGCTGTGCTCATGTCGGTCGTAACAGGTAAACGTTCACGGGTCCATGTGGAGGTGGACTGTGACGGCTCCTGCAGCGACGATTCTGAGGAACTTGTGTAAGAGGAGGAGTCAATGCGTACAGACTGGATTCCTGCAATCCTTGGAGTGGGCAGGATACGTCCTGCGCCACTCGCACGATCTGTACCCGGCTCAACAACATTAACCCAATGGGCAGTGAGGGAAAGGTATCGCCCCTGTCCATGTTGACTGGTCCACGCATCGGTGGTGAGGTGGACCTTGCTACTGACGGCGTTCAGTAGCGCGTGTTTTATGTGTCCCTCCACATGCTTGTGCAGGGCAGGGATGGCTTGCCTGCTGAAATAAAAGTGGCTGGGCACATTGTACTGTGGGACTGCCAATAACATCAAGTCATGGAAGCTGTCAGTCTCCACCAGCCTGAATGACAGCATTTCCAGTGACAGAAGTTTGGCAATGCCTGCAGTCAGAGCCTGTGCTCGTGGGTGGTTTGCCGAGAAAGGCCGCCTTTTCTCCCATGCCTGTACTACCGATGGCTGTAGACTGGCCTGGGAGTGTGAGGATAACTGGGAACGTGGTGCTGCGGGTGGAATTACAGTGGGTCTCTGGACAACAGTGCCAGAGGTTCTTCCACAGCGATCCTGGGAGGAAGCCGAACCAGCTGCATGTGAGCTGGAGGAAGAGGCAACACGAGCTGGAGAGGTGGTAGCTGCCGCTGTTGGTTGGCCTAGCTCTTCAGTGCGTTTCTGTAACTCCACCGCGTGCTTGGTCCGCACATGTTTCCACATGTTGGAGGTATTGAGGTTGTTGACATTTCTCCCTCTTTTGACTTTGTGATGATACACCTTGCATTTGACATAGCAAATGTCATCTGCAACTGTGTCAAAAAAGGACCAGGCACTGCAAGTCTTGGGAGAGCCCTTCTTGGCTGTTGGAAGAGACACGCTCCTAACGGGTGCCAAAGTGGAGGCTACAGGATCCGCAGTCTTCCCCCTCCCTCTCCCTCTTTGGCCCGTTCGGGGAATCTGTTCCTCAGAGCTGCTCCCACCACCTTCCTGTCCCTCACGCCACGATGGGTCAAGGACCTCATCATCTACACTACCCTCTGCCACCAACTGCTCCTCCTGGGTAGTCTCAGCAGCAGAGCACGCACCAGAAAGTGGCACCTGAGTGTCATCAGCGGATGCGTTCTGCGGTGTGGTGACCGGAGGCACTGGCCCACCCACCTCTTCAGACTCAGAGAGAAACAGCTGTTAGGCATCACTGCACACTGCCTCTTCTTCCATTTCTCCAATGCTGCTTGGCTGGCCCCCTGTTTCCAAGCCAAGAGATTCAGAGAACAGAAGTAGAGACGGCTCCTGTCCTGGGCTCTCTGTCTGCCTGGGCAATTTGGCAGGTGGTGAAGAGACAGATGGCTGCTCTCCAGTGCTCTGTGTCTGAGAGGATGTGGCACTAATTGAAGTCGATGCGTTAGCTGCCATCCATCCGACAACGGCTTCAATTTGTTCTTCACGCAGCAGCGGTGTACGGCGCTCTCCGACAAAGCTGCGCATGAAGGACTGTTCCCTGGTGAAACTGGGTGCTGATGAGTCACCGGTGCCTGCAGCAGGCACAGAATCCCCACATCCTCTCCCTGCTCCGCGCCCATGCCCACGTGCCTTACTCCCTGCCTTCTTCATCTTGGTTGACTGATAAAGATAAGCAGAAAAGTATTAACGGCTTTGTGTGCTTATTCCTGAACAGCTCCTAACAGGTATAAGAAACAATAATTTTCTAAAGTGTGGACTAGACTTTAATATCAGCTAATGTGGCCTACACAACTGTAAAGTGGTGTGTTTGGTGAACTTTATTATTTATTTATTTTTTGGGGGCTGAACTGACAACAGGGAGAGCTGCAGTCACACGGAGACCGTGCAGACAGCCGTAAACGGGGCTGCAAGGCCCCAAAAACCTCCTCTACGTTATCCTATGTAGTCTTTTTCCACAATTTAGCTGGATACGGGTGGAAAGACACTAATAGGAATTTTTAGAAAAAATGTGCAGCAACCTGCACTACTTAGAAAAAAGGAAATTGGATTTCACGGTATGACGCAGTGATTTACCCTGAGCTGGATACAACCGGCTATGGCTGCACACAGACTACAAGGCGAGCTGCAGTCACACGGAGACCGTGCAGACAGCCGTAAACGGCGCTGCAAGGCCCCAAAAACCTCCTCTACGTTATCCTATGTAGTGTTTTTCCACAATTTAGCTGGATACGGGTGGAAAGACACTAATAGGAATTTTTAGAAAAAATGTGCAGCAGCCTGCACTACTTAGAAAAAAGGAAATTGGATTTCACGGTATGACGCAGTGATTTACCCTGAGCTGGATACAACCGGCTATGGCTGCACACAGACTACAGGGCGAGCTGCAGTCACACGGAGACCGTGCAGACAGCCGTAAACGGCGCTGCAAGGCCCCAAAAACCTCCTCTACGTTATCCTATGTAGTGTTTTTCCACAATTCAGCTGGATACGGGTGGAAAGACACTAATAGGAATTTTTTGAAAAAATGTGCAGCAGCCTGCACTACTTAGAAAAAAGGAAATTGGATTTCACGGTATGACGCAGTGATTTACCCTGAGCTGGATACAACCGGCTATGGCTGCACACAGACTACAGGGTGAGCTGCAGTCACACGGAGACCGTGCAGACAGCCGTAAACGGCGCTGCAAGGCCCCAAAAACCTCCTCTACGTTATCCTATGTAGTGTTTTTCCACAATTTAGTTGGATACGGGTGGAAAGACACTAATAGGAATTTTTAAAAAAAATGTGCAGCAGCCTGCACTACTTAGAAAAAAGGAAATTGGATTTCACGGTATGATGCAGTGATTTACCCTGAGCTGGATACAACCGGCTATGGCTGCACACAGACTACAGGGTGAGCTGCAGTCACACGGAGACTGTGCAGACAGCCGTAAACGGCGCTGCAAGGCCCCAAAAACCTCCTCTACGTTATCCTATGTAGTGTTTTTCCACAATTTAGCTGGATACAGGTGGAAAGACACTAATAGGAATTATTAGAAAAAATGTGCAGCAGCTTGCACTACTTGAAAAAAAAATAAAAAAATAGAACAGTATGAGGCAGTGAACCACCCTCCCTGAACTGAATACAACCAGCTATGGCCTATGGCTGCACACAGACTAGAGAGTGGGCTGCACACACACACACACACACACAGAGACCTTGCAGATCGCTGTGAAAACAGCGCTGCAAGGCAAAAGCAAGGTGATTAGTAGGTGAACACAGCGGTTGCTAAATTAGCCTTGGAAAAGAACAATAAAGCAAATCGCTATCTCAACTGGCCCTCAGTCAGCACACAGCATCCTGTCACTAACTGAATTCACAGCAGAGTGAGCGCAAAATGGCGCCAGCGACTTTTAAACTGCAGCATGACATCATTTCAGCAGCCAATCCCAGCCTTGCCAGTAGTTTCATGCCCACCATGCTGAACAGGATGTGCCCACACTCAGAATCATTCCTCATTGGCTGAATTCGTGCAGTTTGAATCCTGGGAACTTCCGATTCTGGTATCCGATACGCGGCAAGTATCGGATCTTGGTATCGGAATGCTCAACACTAGTGACAACTTAAAATAAGATTTTTTTAATGACAAACATACTACACAATTCAAACAGGAACATTATGCTATTTATGAAGTTACAATATAACTAAAGATTAAACCAAAACAGCATTGTCTTGCCAGACAGTCGATCCCTCTGGTGACACAAAATAATTAGTTAAGACATCACGAACTTTTAGGCCCGAGGACTGACGACGTGAAGGAAGAACACGTGTATTAGACAAGACAGTATTTGCATAATCAACTTCATCATCAGATGATGGGCAATCATGGCTTCTTGTAAAGTTGTGAAGAACAACACATGCTTTGATCACGCCATTGACATTGCCTTCACTCAGTTGTATTGCGGACTGAAGTACCCGCCATTTTGCAGTGAGAATGCCGAATGAACACTCTACCAGACGGCGGGCACGGGAAAGACGTAAATTAAAAATTCGCCGCAGGTAGTCCAGGCCTCTCCGTGGACATGGCCTCATGATGTTCCTTGATAATTGAAAGGCCTCATCTGCTACCATCATGTAAGGCACCGCATCCAAATTAGCCCCTGGTATGTGACTTGGGGGTGGGAGATCCAAATCATTGTTGCGCAGCCGCCGACCCATAATGGAAGAACTGAAGACTCTCGAGTCTCCAGTTCTCCCATAGGCCCCAATATATACAATTATAAACCTGTAGTTGCTGTCAACCAGGGCAAACAGCACTACAGAGAAAAACTGTTTATAATTATAGAATTGGGTCCCTGAGCCCGGCGGCTTACGCACACGGATGTGCTTTCCGTCCAGAGCCCCAATACAGTGCGGAAACTGGCAGGTGTCCTGAAATCCTTGTGCAATACGTAACCAGTCTGACATTTTAGGCTCAGTCATCACCTCTTGATGGAGTCTGGTCCGGATTTCAGTGCATGTATCCCACACAATTCCAGAAATTGTTGATTTGCCCAGTAAAAACTCTAAATGCAGTGCCACATATGAAAGGCCAGTGGCAAGGAAACTAAAAAAAAAGAGAGTATGTGTAAAATACAAAAATACAAAAAAAAAACAACAGTGTTATATTGACAAAAACTAAGATTAGATAACTAAGATGCCATGTTTTATCAAACATTAAGGACATGCGATGTCTTTGATGTTCTATAAACACAAATATTATAAGAGATGCTCAAATGATGTGGAATTTACCGAACAATTTTAATGAGATAATTTAAAAAAGGGTAAGACCATGAAAGTACAAACAGTATTTGGACAAAGATGATTTATACATACTGTAACGTAAGGATAAGGCGCTCCTCTGCAGAAATAGATTTGCGCATCCTGGTGTCCTTGGTAATCCCTGGTCGCAAAATCTCCAACAAAATATCAAACGTTTGTATCCTCATCCGACAATAGTTGAAGAACTTGTCTGGATTTGTCCTCAGAGCTGCATACAGACGGTTGAAATGGCCTTTATTGATCCGTTGCTTCAAAAGTGGATGTACCCACATCCGTCTCCGCCTCCTCGGAGCTACAATAACTGGGTATGGCTCCCCAAAACGTTGGGAAAGTACCCAGTTGTAAAGCACACGCTCTGTGGTGTTAAAAGTCAGTAGATCAGACATGTTGCTCAGCAAGTACAAATGCAGCAACACAAGCAGGGACTCTATTGCATAGATTGGTGGCTACCACCTGCTTTCTGGCCATTAAATAGTGTTTTTGGTGATGATTTAAATTTTTTTCAGGTGAAAAAAACGTTATATGTAGTGTTGAGCGATACCTTCCGATATCGGAAAGTATCGGTATCGGAAAGTATCGGCCGATACCGTCAAAGTATCGGATCTAATCCGATACCGATACCCGATCCCAATGCAAGTCAATGGGACGAAAATATCGGAATTAAAATAAACCCTTTCTTTCCTTGTAGGTAAATTCTACATGAAGGAAAACAACTAAGAATAATGTAGGATGTATTGGGGGAGGTGGCGGAGACATTAAAGGCACAGAGGTTTAGCCCAAACAAATAGAATAGCAGGTTTTTATAGTTTTTTTTTATGACGTTCCGCGTTAGAAAGATTTTGACTATGTTATTTATTTTTTTTTTTTCAGATATTGATGTTTCACTACTTCCACGTCCTTCACCTTCTTTTTTACTTCTCCCACTTTCTTCTTCATTATCCTCATCATCAGCTTCTTTGACATCAACTATCTTCACCTTATTCATCTTCTTCTTCTACCTATATATATATTTTTTTACATTGTTCATATTCTTTTTATTTAACTATTATCTTTTTCATATTCAACTTCTTCATCATATTCTTATTTGTGACAGGCATTCCCGTAGTTGTTATCTATAAAAGTTTGAAGATTACACCTTCCGTTCTGCCTGTCACAAAAGAGTTACATTTGTCCGCGTTCAGTTTGGCCTGCAGCATCAGGCTTTATCCAGGGGCACCACGAGGAGGAACGGACTCACCCCCATACACTGCTTAGTCTTCTTCTGCTTATAATTTAGATAATATCTTTTGCTCTGATATTTAGTCTTATGCTTAATGTTCTTCTGCTCTTTGTTCTGCAGCCTCTTGTTCTTCTGCTTCTCGGTCTCCCATGTCGTCGTCGTCTCCAGGGTCGTCGTCTCCAGGGTCGTCGTCTCCGGGGTCGTCGTCATCGGGGTGGTCTTCAGGGTCATCGTCTCCAGGGTCGTCGTCATCTCAGTGGTCGTCGTCTCTGGTGTCGTCGTCATCTTAGGGGTGGTCTTCCGGGTCGTCGTCTTTAGGGTCTTGAACTTGGAAATGTAGCAGAAGGTACAAGAAGGCTGAGAAAATGCCGAGAAACAGCTGATGGAACTGGAATTCGGATGGCTACCCGAAGGTCCAAGAGCCAATGGAACTACCGAGGACCAGCTGACGTTACTGGAACCCGGTTACTAAGCAGGAGGTACCCGTGCTGAAAGCACTACCAAGGACCACCTGACGTTGGTGGAACTCAGATACCCAGAGGGAGGCACCTAAGCCAAAGGCTCTGCCTGGAACCAGCTGACGGTACTGGAACCAGGATGGGGAGCAGAAGGTACAAGAGCAAAAGACACTGCCGAGAACCAGCTGACGGTGCTGGAACCCGGATGGGTAGCCGAAGGTCCAAGAGCCAATGGAACTACCGAGGACCAGCTGACATTACTGGAACCCGGTTACTAAGCAGGAGGTACCCGTGCCTGAAAGCACTACCAAGGACCACCTGACGTTGGTGGAACTCGGATACCCAGAGGGAGGCACCTAAGCCAAAGGCTCTGCCCGGAACCAGCTGATGGTACTGGAACCAGGATGGGGAGCAGAAGGTACAAGAGCAAAAGACACTGCCGAGAACCAGCTGATGGTACTGGAACCCGGATGGGTAGCCGAAGGTCCAAGAGCCAATGGAACTACCGAGGACCAGCTGACGTTACTGGAACCCGGTTACTAAGCAGGAGGTACCCGTGCTGAAAGCACTACCAAGGACCACCTGACGTTGGTGGAACTCGGATACCCAGAAGGAGGCACCTAAGCCAAAGGCTCTGCCCGGAACCAGCTGATGGTGCTGGAACCAGGATGGGGACCTATTCAAGCTTGTCTTCCTAGAGCCCCAACTAGCAGTGTTGGAGCAAAGGGTCAGCAGGAGGAGGAGAGGGAGCAGAGTGTAGGCCGAAGCCTGCACTGGCGGCAGCTTTGGGTCTGTTGTGCCTGCGTGGCAGTTGCAGGACACGTTGCCGGCTACACAGCAGGGGAACAGCTGGCGGTGCTGAACCCCACTGACACATTGGCTGGTGTTTTTCTCTGTGCAGCTAGCAGTACCGGGCCCCAACTGGCGGTGTTAGAGCCCAGGCTCTACAGGGGGAGCAGAGTGTAGGCCGAAGCCTAATTGAACCAATTTTAAAGGTAACCTTTAACCCCCCCTCAGGTGTTACAAACTAGAAGAGCCACAGCTTATGCAGCAGTAGTGCTGCACAAGTCAAAGGTTGCTCTTTTAATTTTTCTCCTTGCACACGCTGAATGAAACACGTATAACATTTAGCCCTTTATACAGTCAAACTGTGTTGGAGGCGGGAGTTCCCTTCGTAATGAGACGCAGCACAGATGTCAAGAATCCCACCTTGGTGCTGGGCGCAGCCTCCTGAGCGTTGTTATTTGCTGTACAGGAGTCTGCGCTGTCGTTTTATCCCTTGGCCTTGCGCTGTTAGCGCTGCCCATCTTCTGGCATCATTTAATGTCGGCCGGTGCGGTTCGCGATGACCATGAATCCCAGCCCCGCAGTGTCTTTACATAGTTAAAACACTGCGGGGCTGGGATTCATGGCCTGGCGCAGTACATATGTTGGCCTCTCACACTCGGGTCCTTACACCCGCTTCAGACTGTGCGGCGTCAGCTGATCCCTTATTGCATGCCGCGGCCATGAAGCCGCACAGTCTGAGGAAGGCGGAAGGAGATGAGGGACAGGCGAACATATGCACTGCTCATGCCCATCAATCACACCCTCGCAGTCAAAATAAATAAGACACCGAGGGGCGTTGTGTCGGGCAGGGCTGCCGCAGAGGCGCAGCCAGCCAAACAATGATGTCAGAAGAAGGGCAGTGCTACCAAGGGGGTTGCTGCGTGTCATTACAAAGGAAAGTCACACCTCAGGGACGTTTTAATGGTCACACAGAGGACACATTTTAGACGTGTTTTCAGTTCCACATGTGCGAGGACAATAAGTTTATGAGCCACCTTGCACACATGCAGCATTACCGCTGTACAAGGTGGCTGTAAAACACACAAACACCTGGGGTGGAGCTACAGGATCCCTTCAATTTCAGTTCTTGTGTCTGCGTGGCTTTTGCAGGACACGATGCCGGCTACACAGCAGGGGAACAGCTGGCGGTGCTGAACCCCACTGACACATTGGCTGGTGTTTGGCTCTGTGCAGCCAGCACATCTGGGCCCCAACTGGCGGTGTTAGAGCCCAGGGACAGCAGGAGGAGGAGAGGGAGCAGAGTGTAGGCCGAAGCCTGCACTGGCGGCAGCTTTGGGTCTGTTGTGCCTGCGTGGCAGTTGCAGGACACGTTGCCGGCTACACAGCAGGGGAACAGCTGGCGGTGCTGAACCCCACTGACACATTGGCTGGTGTTTTTCTCTGTGCAGCTAGCAGTACCGGGCCCCAACTGGCGGTGTTAGAGCCCAGGCTCTGCAGGGGGAGCAGAGTGTAGGCCGAAGCCTAATTGAACCAGTTTTAAAGGTAACCTTTAACCCCCCCTCAGGCGTTACAAACTAGAAGAGCCACAGCTTATGCAGCAGTAGTGCTGCACAAGTCAAAGGTTGCTCTTTTAATTTTTCTCCTTGCACACGCTGAATGAAACATGTATAACATTTAGCCCTTTATACAGTCAAACTGTGTTGGAGGCGGGAGTTCCCTTCGTAATGAGACGCAGCACAGATGTCAAGAATCCCACCTTGGTGCTGGGCGCAGCCTCCTGAGCGTTGTTATTTGCTGTACAGGAGTCTGCGCTGTCGTTTTATCCCTTGGCCTTGCGCTGTTAGCGCTGCCCATCTTCTGGCATCATTTAATGTCGGCCGGTGCGGTTCGCGATGACCATGAATCCCAGCCCCGCAGTGTCTTTACATAGTTAAAACACTGCGGGGCTGGGATTCATGGCCTGGCGCAGTACATATGTTGGCCTCTCACACTCGGGTCCTTACACCCGCTTCACACTGTGCGGCGTCAGCTGATCCCTTATTGCATGCCGCGGCCATGAAGCCGCACAGTCTGAGGAAGGCGGAAGGAGATGAGGGACAGGCGAACATATGCACTGCTCATGCCCATCAATCACACCCTCGCAGTCAAAATAAATAAGACACCGAGGGGCGTTGTGTCGGGCAGGGCTGCCGCAGAGGCGCAGCCAGCCAAACAATGATGTCAGAAGACGGGCAGTGCTACCAAGGGGGTTGCTGCGTGTCATTACAAAGGAAAGTCACACCTCAGGGACGTTTTAATGGTCACACAGAGGACACATTTTAGACGTGTTTTCAGTTCCACATGTGCGAGGAGAATAAGTTTATGAGCCAACTTGCACACATGCAGCATTACCGCTGTACAAGGTGGCTGTAAAACACACAAACACCTGGGGGTGGAGCTACAGGATCCCTTCAATTTCAGTTCTTGTGTCTGCGTGGCTTTTGCAGGACACGATGCCGGCTACACAGCAGGGGAACAGCTGGTGGTGCTGAACCCCACTGACACATTGGCTGGTGTTTGGCTCTGTGCAGCCAGCACATCTGGGCCCCAACTGGCGGTGTTAGAGCCCAGGGACAGCAGGAGGAGGAGAGGGAGCAGAGTGTAGGCCGAAGCCTGCACTGGCGGCAGCTTTGGGTCTGTTGTGTCTGCGTGGCAGTTGCAGGACACGTTGCCGGCTACACAGCAGGGGAACAGCTGGCGGTGCTGAACCCCACTGACACATTGGCGAGGTGTTTGGCTCTGTGCAGCCAGCACATCTGGGCCCCAACTGGCGGTGTTAGAGCCCAGGGTCAGCAGGAGGAGGAGAGGGAGCAGAGTGTAGGCCGAAGCCTAATTGAACCAATTTCAAAGGTAACCTTTAACCCCCCCTCAGGGGTTACAAACTAGAAGAGCCACAGCTTATGCAGCAGTAATGCTGCACAAGGTAAAGGTTGCTCTTCTAATTTTGCTCCTTGCACACGCTGAAAGGAACACGTATAACATTTTGGCCCTTACACAGTCAAACTGATTTTGAGGCGTGAGTTCCCTTCGTAAAGAGACGCAGTACAGCTGGCAAAAATGCCACCTTGGTGCTTTGCGCGGCCTCCTGAGCATCGTTATTTGTTGCACAGGAGTCTGCGCTTTTGTGTTATCCCTTGGCCTTGCGCTGTTAGCGCTGCCCATCCTCTGACATCATGTTATGTCGGCCGTTGCGGTTTGCGATGACCATGAATCCCAGCCCCCCAGTGTCTTAACATTGTTAAAACACTGCGGGGCTGGGATTCATGGCCTGGCGCAGTACATATGTTCGCCTCTCGCTTGGGTTCTTACACCCGCTTCAGACTATGCGGCGTCAGCTGATCCCTTATCGCATGCCACGGCCATGAAGACGCACAGTCCGAAGAAGGCGGAAGGAGATGAGGGACAGGCGAAGAAATGCACCGTTCATGCCCATCAATCACACCCTCGCAGTCCAAATAAATAAGACACCGAGGGGCGTTGTGTGGGGCAAGGCGGCCGCAGAGGCGCAGGCAGCCAAACAATGATGCCAGAAGACGGGCAGCGCTACCAAGGAGCTTGTTGCGTGTCAATACAAAGGAAAATCACACCTGAGGACATTTTAATGGTCGCAGAGGACTCATTTTAGACGTGTTCAGTTCAACATGGGCAAGGAGAATAAGTTTCTGAGCCACCTTGCACACATGCAGCATTACTGTCGTACAAGGTGGCTGTAAAACGTAAAAACGCCTGGGGGAGGGGGGACAGGTTTCCTTCAATTTCAGTTCTTGTGTCTGCGTGGCTGTTGCAGGACACATTGCCGGCTACACAGCAGGGGAACAGCTGGCGGTGCTGAACCCCACTGACACATTGGCTGGTGTTTGGCTCTGTGCAGCTAGCACATCTGGGCCCCAACTGGCGGTGTTAGAGCCCAGGGTCAGCAGGAGGAGGAGAGGGAGCAGAGTGTAGGCCGAAGCCTGCACTGGTGCAAGTTGAAAGGGAAACTTTAACCCCCCCCAGGCATTTGTAGCTGAAAGAGCCATCGTGTACAGCACTAATGCTGGAAAAGGTAAACTTAGCTCTTTTAATTATGGTCCTTGCACATGCTGAACCCAACACTTATGAAAAGTGTCCCCTCCTACCGTGATACCGTCCGGTTGGTGGAACTTTCCTTTGTGATGTGACGCAGCACAGCCGTCATTCTTACCCCCTTGGCGCCGTGCGCCGCCTCCTCAGCGTTGTTTGAATCAGTCCCGGAGCCTGCGCTGTTAGGTTAGCCCTTGGCCATGCACACATTTTGCGCTGCCCGTCTTCTGACATCATTTGGTGTCAGACTGGCTGCGCCTGTGCGGCTGCGCTGGCCGAGATCCTGCCTCGCAGTGTCGTCTAATGTAATCCCACCGCGGGCCTGGGATCCGTGGCCATGCGCAGTGCATATCCTCACCTCTCACTCCCCTCCCTACGGCTTCTTCAGACTGTGCGGTGTCACGGCCGTGGCATGCTATTAGGGACCAGCTGACACCGCACAGTCTGAAGAAGCCGTAGGGAGATGAGTGAGAGGTGGAGGTTCAGATATGCACTGCACATGTCCATGGATCTCAGGCCCCCAGTGGGATTAAATCAGAAGACAGTACGAGGCGGGATCTCGTCCAGCGCGGCCGCACAGGCGCAGCCAGCCTGACACCAAATGATGTCAGAAGACGGGCAGCGCAAAATGTGTGCATGGCCAAGGGCTAACCTAACAGCGCAGGCTCCGGGACTGATTCAAACAACGCTGAGGAGGCGCCAAGGGGGTAAGAATGACGGCTGTGCTGCGTCACATCACAAAGGAAAGACCGCCACGAAAAGAGGCACTTTTTCCCTTTGCTTCATTACTGCTGCACAAGGTGGCTCCTTCAGTAACAAACGCCTGGGGGGGGGGACAGGTTCCCTTAAATTTAACTTGTTGTGCCTGCGTGGCAGTCGCAGTACACGTTGCCGTATACACAGCAGGGGAACAGCTGGCGGTGCTGAACCCCACTAACACATTGGCGAGGTGTTTGGCTCTGTGCGGACAGCACTTCTGGACAGCAACTAGCGGTGTTGGAGCCCAGGGACAGGAGGAGGAGGAGGAGGTGGAGGAGGAGATAGGAGGGATTGCCACACACACAGCTGGGGAACAGCTGACGTTACTGAACCCCAATAACAGAGGAGGGACTGTTGGGACTGTGCGGACAGCACTTCTGGACGGCAACTAGCGGTGTTGGAGCCCAGGGACAGGAGGAGGAGGAGGAGGTGGAGGAGGAGGTGGAGGAGATAGGAGGGATTGCCACACACACAGCTGGGGAACAGCTGACGTTACTGAACCCCAATAACAGAGGAGGGACTGTTGGGACTGTGCGGACAGCACTTCTGGACGGCAACTAGCGGTGTTGGAGCCCAGGGACAGGAGGAGGAGGAGGAGGTGGAGGAGATAGGAGGGATTGCCACACACACAGCTGGGGAACAGCTGACGTTACTGAACCCCAATAACAGAGGAGGGACTGTTGGGACTGTGCGGACAGCACTTCTGGACGGCAACTAGCGGTGTTGGAGCCCAGGGACAGGAGGGGGAGGAGGAGGTGGAGGAGATAGGAGGGATTGCCACACACACAGCAGGGGAACAGCTGACGTTACTGAACCCCAATAACAGAGGAGCGACTGTTGGGACTGTGCGTACAGCACTACCAGGCAACAACTAGCGGTGTTGGAGCCCAGGGACAGGAGGAGGAGGAGGTGGAGGAGATAGGAGGGATTGCCACACACACAGCAGGGGAACAGCTGACGTTACTGAACCCCAATAACAGAGGAGGGACTGTTGGGACTGTGCGGACAGCACTTCTGGACGGCAACTAGCGGTGTTGGAGCCCAGGGACAGGAGGGGGAGGAGGAGGTGGAGGAGATAGGAGGGATTGCCACACACACAGCAGGGGAACAGCTGACGTTACTGAACCCCAATAACAGAGGAGGGACTGTTGGGACTGTGCGGACAGCACTTCTGGACGGCAACTAGCGGTGTTGGAGCCCAGGGACAGGAGGAGGAGGAGGAGGTGGAGGAGATAGGAGGGATTGCCACACACACAGCTGGGGAACAGCTGACGTTACTGAACCCCAATAACAGAGGGGGGACTGTTGGGACTGTGCGGACAGCACTTCTGGACGGCAACTAGCGGTGTTGGAGCCCAGGGACAGGAGGGGGAGGTGGAGGTGGAGGAGATAGGAGGGATTGCCACACACACAGCAGGGGAACAGCTGACGTTACTGAACCCCAATAACAGAGGAGCGACTTTTGACTGTGCGTACAGCACTACCAGGCAACAACTAGCGGTGTTAGAGCCCAGGGACAGCAGGAGAAGCAGAGGAACACAATGTAGGCCGAAGCCTGATTGGAGAAAGTCGAAAGGGAACCTTTAACCCCCCCAAGGCGTTTGTAGCTGAAAGAGCCAGCTTGTGCAGCAAAAAAGATGCAAAAGGAAAAGGTGGCTCTTTTCATGATGCTCCTTGCAAACACAGAACTAAACACTTATAAAATGTGTCCCCTGAAACCATGAGACGGTCCCGGAGGTGGGACTTTCCTTCATAATATGACGCAGCACAGCTGTCATTCCTACCTCCTTGGCGCCGTTCCCCAGCTCCTCAGCGTTGTTTGATTCCGTCCCGGAGCATGCGCTGTTATGTTATCCCTTGGCCAGGCACACTTAGCGCTGCCCATCTTCTGACATCATTTGGTGTCAGGCTGGCTGCGCCTGTGCGGCCGCGCTGGCCGAGAGCCCGCCTCGCAGTGTCGTCTAATGTAATCCCACCGCTGGCCTGGGATCCGTGGCCATGCGCAGTGCATATCCTCGCCTCTCACTCCCCTCCCTACGGCTTCTTAAGACTGTGCGGTGTCACGGCCGTGGCATGCTATTAGGGACCAGCTGACACCGCACAGTCTGAAGAAGCCGTAGGGAGATGAGTGAGAGGTGGAGGTTCAGATATGCACTGCGCATGTCCATGGATCTCAGGCCCCCAGTGGGATTAAATCAGAAGACACTGCGAGGCGGGCTCTCGGCCAGCGCGGCCGCACAGGCGCAGCCATCCTGACACCAAATGATGTCAGAAGACGGGCAGCGCTAAGTGTGCCTGACCAAGGGATAACATAACAGCACAGGCTCCGGGACGGAATCAAACAACGCTGAGGAGCCGGGGCACGGCGCCAAGGGGGTAGGAATGACGACTGTGCTGCGTCATATTACGAAGGAAAGTCCCACCTCCGGGACGGTTTTACGGTATCAGTGGACACATTTTATAAGTGTTAAGTTCTGCGTGTGCAAGGAGCTAAACAAAAATAGCTACCTTTTCCTTGTGCAGCATTACTGCTGCACAAGGTGGCTCTTTCAGTAACAAATGCCTTGGGGGGGGGACAGGTTCCCTTACATTTCAGTTGTTGTGTCAGCGTGGCGGTCGCAGGACACATTGCCGGCTACACAGCTGGGGATCAGCTGACATTACTGAAACCCAATAACACTGGGTCGTATGTTTTGACTGTGCAGACGGCACTTCTGAGCCTCAACTGGCGGTGTTGGAGCCCAGGAATTAAAGTTCAGGTGGTAGAAAGATGAACACAACAGGAGACCTGGATACTGTAGACAGTCACCTAATTATTTAATCAGGAAGAGGAGTGGCAAATTCCTGCGAGATCCAGGCCTTGTTCATTTTCAGGAAAGTAAGCCGGTCAACGTTATCGGAGGATAGTCGCATGCGACGGTCAGTTAGTACACCACCTGCAGCACTAAAGACACGTTCCGATAATACACTGGCCGCAGGGCAAGACAGCACCTCCAATGCATACTGGCTTAGCTCTGGCCATGTATCCAGCTTTGAGACCCAAAACTTGAAAGGTGAAGAGCCGTCTGGAAGTACAGCAAGAGGGCAAGACATGTAGTCTGTCACCATCTGACGGAACCGTTGCCTCCTGCTGACTGGAGCCGTCTGTGATGGTGTAGACTTTTGTGGCGGGCACAGAAAACTGTGCCACAGTTGGGCCATACTGGTCTTGCCTTGGGCAGAGGCACTGCTTCTGCTCCCTCTTTGTGCAGAGCCTCCACCACTGCCTGGACGCACTGAGCTGCTTTGGAATGCACTAGCAGCACTTCTCTCAGTTGGAATGGAGAAGATGATGGAATTCACCAGTGTGTCTTGGTACTCCCGCATTTTTCGCTCCCGGTTCAATGGTGTGATGAGGCTTTCTACGTTGTCCCGGTAGCGAGGATCGAGGAGGGTGAACACCCAATAATCAGACATGTTGAGAATGTGGGCGATGCGGCGGTCGTTTCTCAGGCACTGCAGCATGTAATCCACCATGTGCTGCAGACTGCCAACTGCCCAAGAAACGCTGTCCCCTGCTGGAGGCGTGATCTCTGCCCGCTCGTCATCACCCCACCCTCGCTGTACACACTGAGTACTGGACAATTGTGTAACTACCTCCTCTGGACGGATGTCTTCCTCCTCCATTGACTCCTCATCCTCCTCCTCACAAACTGTCCCCTGCCTACGCGTTTGTGAGGAACCACGTGGCGCTGACTGTCCAGAAGATGATGGAAATGCTGAATCCTTATCCTCCACCTCTTCCACAACATCATCCCTTAGCGCTTGCAGTGATTTTTCAAGCAGGCAGATAAGGGGGACAGTCATGCTGACTAGTGCATCATCTGCACTCGCCATCCGCGTGGAATAATCAAAGGGACGCAAAACCTGGCAGACGTCATTCATAGTGGCCCACTCTGTGGTTGTGAAGTCTGTACGGAGTGCGACTTCTTTGTGCCTGATGCAGCTGGTACTCCATTACAGCTTGCTGCTGCTCACACAACCGCTCCAACATATGTAACGTGGAATTCCACCTGGTAGGTAGGTCACATATGATGCGATGTTCAGGCAGGCGGTGTTGGCGCTGCAGAGCCGCAATGCGCGCTTTTGCCGTGCTGGAACGCCGCAAGTGAGCACACTCTAGGCGGACCTTGTGCAGCAGTGCATCAAGATCCGGATAGTCCCTCAAAAAACTCTGCACGACCAAATTGAGCACATGTGCCAGACATGGGATGTGAGTGAGGTTGCCGAGGCCCAGAGCTGCCACCAGATTTCGGCCATTATCACACACTACCATGCCTGGCTGGAGATTCGCTGGCACAAACCACACATCGCTCTCCTGCTTGATGGCATTCCAGAGCTCCTGCGCTGTGTGGCTTCGATTCCCCAAATAAATTAATTTCAAGACGGCCTGTTGACGTTTGGCCACGGCTGTGCTCATGTCGGTCGTAACAGGTAAACGTTCATCACGGGTCCATGTGGAGGTGGACTGTGACGGCTCCTGCAGCGATGATTCTGAGGAACTGGTGTATGAGGAGGAGCCAATGCGTACAGAATGGATTCCTGCAATCCTTGGAGTGGGCAGGACACGTCCTGCGCCACTCGCATGATCTGTACCCGGCTCAACGACATTAACCCAATGGGCAGTGAGGGAAAGGTATCGCCCCTGTCCATGTTGACTGGTCCACGCATCGGTGGTGAGGTGGACCTTGCTACTGACGGCATTTAGTAGCGCGTGTTTTATGTGTCCCTCCACATGCTTGTGCAGGGCAGGGACGGCTTGCCTGCTGAAGTAAAAGCGGCTGGGCACATTGTACTGTGGGACTGCCAATGACATCAAGTCACGGAAGCTGTCAGTCTCCACCAGCCTGAATGACAGCATTTCCAGTGACAGAAGTTTGGCAATGCCTGCAGTCAGAGCCTGTGCTCGTGGGTGGTTTGACGAGAAAGGCCGCCTTTTCTCCCATGCCTGTACTACCGATGGCTGTAGACTGGGCTGGGAGTGTGTGGATGACTGGGAAAGTGGTGCTGCGGGTGGAATTACAGCGGGTCTCTGGACAACAAGGCCAGAGGTTCTTCCACGGCGTTCCTGGGAGGAAGCCGAACCAGCTGCGTGTGAGCTGGAGGAAGAGGCAACACGAGCTGAAGAGGTGGTAGCTGCCGCTGTTGGTTGGCCTAGCTCTTCAGTGTGTTTTTCTAACTCCGCCGCGTGCCTGGTGCGCACATGTTTCCACATGTTGGAGGTATTGAGGTTGCTGACATTTTTCCCTCTTTTGAATTTTTGATGACACACCTTGCATTTGACATAGCAAATGTCATCTGCAACTGTGTCAAAAAAGGACCAGGCACTGCAAGTCTTGGGAGCGCCCTTTTTGGCTTTTGGAAGAGACATGCTCCTAACGGGTGCCAAAGCGGAGGCTGCAGGATCCGCAGTCTTCCCCCTCCCTCTCCCTCTTTGGGCCGTACGGGGAATCTCTTCCTCAGAGCTGCTCCTACCACCTTCCTGTCCCTCACGCCAAGATGGGTCAAGGACCTCATCATCTACACTACCCTCTGCCCCCAACTGCTCCTCCTGGGTAGTCTCAGCAGCAGAGCACGCACCAGTAAGTGGCACCTGAGTGTCATCATCAGCTGATGCGGCCTGCGATGTGGTGAACGGAGCCACTGGCCCACCCGCCTCTTCAGAGGAAGAGAGAAAAAGCTGTTGGGCATCACTGCACCCTGCCTCTTCTTCCATTTCTCCAATGCTACTTGGCTGGCCCCCTGTTTCCAAGCCAAGAGATTCAGAGAACAGAAGTAGAGACGGCTCCTGTCCTGGGCTCTCTGTCTGCCTGGGCAATTTGGCAGGTGGTGAAGAGACAGATGGCTGCTCTCCAGTGCTCTGTGTCTGAGAGGATGTGGCACTAATTGAAGTTGATGCATTAGCTGCCATCCATCCGATAACGGCTTCAATTTGTTCTTCACGCAGCAGCGGTGTACGGCGCTCTGCGACAAAGCTGCGCATGAATGACTGTTCCCTGGTGAAAGTGGGTGCTGATGAGTCACCGGTGCCCGCAGCAGGCACAGAATCCCCACGTCCCCTCCCTGCTCCGCGCCCACGCCCACGCCCACGTGCCTTACTCACTGCCTTCTTCATCTTGGTTGACTGATAAAGATAAGCAGAAAAGTACTAACGGCTTTGTGTGCTTATTCCTGAACAACTCCTCCTAACAGGTATAAGAAACACTAATTTTCTAAAGTGTGGACTAGACTTTAATATGAGCTAATGTGGCCTACACAAATGTAAAGTGGTGTCACTGGTGTGTTTGGTGAACTTTATTATTTATTTATTTTTGGGGGGCTGAACTGACAACAGATAGAGCTGCAGTCACACAGAGACCGTGCAGACAGCCGTAAACGGCGCTGCAAGGCCCAAAAACCCTCCTCTACGTTATCCTATGTAGTGTTTTTCCACAAGTTAGCTGGAGACGGGTGGAAAGACACTAATAGGAATTTTTTGAAAAAATGTGCAGCAGCCTGCACTACTTAAAACAAAATGAAAATTGATTTTGCGGTATGACGCAGTGAAGAACCCTGAGCTGGAGACAACCAGGCTATGGCTGCTCACAGACTACAGGGCGAGCTGCAGTCACACGGAGACCGTGCAGACAGCCGTAAACGGCGCTGCAAGGCCCAAAAACCCTCCTCTACGTTATCCTATGTAGTGTTTTTCCACAAATTAGCTGGAGACGGGTGGAAAGACACTAATAGGAATTTTTTGAAAAAATTAGCAGCAGACTACACTACTTGGAAAAAAAAAAAAAAAAAGAACAGTATGAGGCAATGAACCACCCTCCCTGAACTGAATACAACCAGCTATGGATGGCCTATGTGGCTGCACTCAGACTAGAGAGTGGGCTGCACTCACACACACACACACACAGACCTTGCAGATCGCTGTGAAAACAGCGCTACAAGGCAAAAGCAAGGTGAATAGTAGGTGAACACAGCGGTTGCTAAATTAGCCTTTGAAAAGTACAAAGAAGCAAATCGCTATCTCTGGCCCTCAGTCAGCAAACAGCGTCCTGTCACTAACTGAATTCACAGCAGAGTGAGCGCAAAATGGCGCCAGCGACTTTTAAACTGCATCATGACATCATTTCAGCAGCCAATCACAGCCATGCCAGTTGTTTCATGCCCTCCATGCTGAACAGGATGTGCCCACACTTGGAATCATTCTCATTGGCTGAATTTGTGCAGTTTGAATCTGTGAGCTTCCGATTCCGGTATCCGATACGCGGCAAGTATCGGAATCCCGGTATCGGAATTCCGATACCGCAAGTATCGGCCGATACCCGATACTTGCGGTATCGGAATGCTCAACACTAGCTATATGTCCATTTTGCAAGCCTGCGAGAAAATCTCGGCATACGGATGCCATACGGATGTCACACGGATGTCAAAAGGATCATTTGATGCGAGGAAATTGCATCCTCGCACTGCACACAGATCACTGTTTTGGAAACATTTGTGCGATTCTCGTCCCTGAAAAACGGACCGTTTTTTTATACGTTGTGTGTGTCCCCGGCCTTAAGAGGAGACTTTGTGCAGCAGGCCTTCATGGTAAAATCTTATTGACGCCTCTCCGTTATTGACCCGGCTTAATGTCACCTTACAATAGCAAGGTGACATTAACCCCTTATTACTCCATATCCCACCGCTACACGGGAGTGGGAAGAGAGGGGCTAAGTGCCGGAATTGGCGCATCTTACAGATGTGCCATTTCTGGGGCAGCTGCGGACTGGTATTTGTAGCCGGGGGGGGGGGCAATTTCCATGGCCCCTCTCTAGGCTATGAATATCAGCCCGCAGCTGTCTGTGTAGCCTTTCTGGCTATAAAATATAGGGGGACCCCACGTAATTTTTTTTGGGGTCCCCCTATTTTAACAGCCAGTAAAGGCTACGCAGACAGCTGCAGGCTGATTTTCATAGCAGGCTACAAATATTGGCCCCCGGTCATCGGCTTTCCCCCTCTGGCGCAGAAAATTGCGCGGGAGCCCACGCCGTTTTTTTTTTTTTTTAAATTCAACGCTCATAAAGGCCTCTTTCACACTTGCGTCGGTACGGGTTCGTCGCTATGCGTCGGGCCGACGTACAGACGCACGTTGTGAAATTTGTGCCGCAGCGGATGCAGTTTTTCAACGCATATGCTGCCCATTCTGAAGTCCGGGGAGGAGGGGGCGGAGTTTCTGAAGCGCATGCGCGGTAGAAAATGGCGGATGCGATGGACAAAAAAACATTCAATAAGACGCCTATCCGTTATTAATCCAATAGTAAGAAAGGGTTAATAAAATACGCACACATTAGGAAAAAGTATTTTAATATTCTTCATTTCACCATACTTACCATACTTCAGCGCCTGCAAAAAACGTAAAATAATAAACCGTATACTACCTGTCCGCCGTAGTCCAATTAATAACGAGTGTCCCACGACGATCTCCCCTATAGAACAGTGACATCGGGTGATGTCACTGCTCTATAGGACCCTCATCCAAACTGAAGAAAAGGACAGCGCCACACCGGATAGTGAAAAGCAGCTCACATATTTATTCTGCCTCCTGCGGCAATGTTTCGGTCCAAAGACCTTTGTCAAGGCTTGACAAAGGTCTTTGGACCGAAACGTTGCCGCAGGAGGCAGAATAAATATGTGAGCTGCTTTTCACTATCCGGTGTGGCGCTGTCCTTTTCTTCAGTTTGGATTTGGATGTTCTATCTGGGATGGACCCCCTGGTGAGGACGTGCACCCCGATGTCCATAGAGACTATATAATTATAGGGTGCGGCTTTACTGCTTTTTTTGAAACTTGCACTATAGGACCCTCAGTGACACACTGACAGGAGACAATGGCTCCTGCAGTGCATCACTGAGGTTACCTGAGTTCAAAGTCTCACTTTATGCCAATTGCTGCCTGCGAAAATTTCTCATACAGCAATGCCATAAAGTGAGACTAGGGACTTTTCTTTACAGTGGCGGAGGAATACCTTCCTCCCGTCATATTGTTCCTGGGGCCCCTGGAGAGCGGTTACAACAGCTGTTGCTGCCGTTCTCCACAGGAGATCGTTGTGGGACACTCGTGGATTTCTGCGGACAGGGAGTATATTGGTTGTTTGTTTTTTTCATATTTTTTACAGATGACACTGGCTTCGGGGAACAAAGTGACAAGTAATGGTGAGTATGTAATCTATGTTTAATGTACTGTATGTCTATATGTATGGATTGTATGTAATGTATGAATGTATTGTATGTAGTATGTATGTAGTATGTATGTATGTATGTAGTATGTATGTAGCATGTATGTAGCATGTATGGATGTATGTATGTAGTATATATGCAGTATGTATGTATTGTGACAAAACACTTCGGGATCGCCTTTGCTGGGGTCAAAGGTCATGTGGTTTGTGCATTGAATCTGAGGCGTACAGCAGGTTTCTTAGCAGACTGACTTCAGGTCAGATTTATTAAGGTGAAAGCAACATAGATAAAACAAAGCATAAAAATAAATCCTAGCCTGTCCTGCACTAACTAAACAAATACGCTGCTATCTAACAACTGGGGGGGCTTCTCCCACCCAGCTAACAACACACAGTGCTTGAGCACGGCTCTCACTCACGTTTGTCTCACACAGACAGGCAATCTGTGTGCCCCAGGCTGACACCAGAAACCCTCAGCTGGTCATCCTTTATTCCCGAACTCATTAACCCATCATTATCCTGAAGATACTGAGCGGCCTAATTCACATAGGACAAATACCTGGGCGAGATATACCTGCCCCCAACTACCAGACCGATATGATTCTTACATATCCTCCCCCCCTGCTCAGACCACTCAGGTCGAGCAAGAACACTCTCGAAACAGTGCACTCGGGACAGGGCATCAGCGTTCCCCATCTGCACCCCGGGGCGGTGCTCCACCGTGAAAGAGTAAGCCTGCAGGGCAAGGAACCACCGGGTTACCCGACTATTACGGTCTTTGTGGAGGTGCATCCACTTGAGAGGGGCATGGTCCGTGACCAGCTTAAACTTCCTACCTGCCAGGTAATACTTGAGGGAGTCGAGAGCCCATTTAATGGCTAGGCACTCTTTTTCAACCACGGCATACCTCTGCTCATGTACATTCAGTTTCCGGCTGAGGTAGAGGACCGGGTGTTCCACTCCGTCCCTCACCTGGGAAAGTACAGCTCCGACACCAGTATCAGAGGCATCAGTTTGGACAACAAACTCGCTGCTGAAATCAGGAGTCACTTATACGGGCTGAGAGCACAAAGCTCGTTTCAGGCTGTGGAAGGCCTCTCCAGCCGCTGAGGTCCATTTTACCATGACGGAACCCTCCCCTTTGGTAAGAACCGTCAAGGGGGTAGCCATGGCTGCAAAATTGGGTATGAACCGGCGATAATAGCCGGCGATCCCCAGGAAAGCTTGTACTTGTTTCTTGTTCACTGGTTGCGGCCAGCCCTGAATTGCCTGTATTTTGTCGATCTGTGGTTTAACCACTCCTCTGCCAATCATGTAGCCCAAGTAGCGGGCTTCTTCAAGCCCGATGTGACATTTCTTGGGGTTTGCCGTTAAGCCTGCGTCTCGTAGGTCATCAATCACCGCCTGTACCTTCCGGAGGTGAGTTTCCCAGTCCAAACTGTAAATTACGATGTCATCCAGGCCGAAGCGTACTGCCTGTGGGGCCTCAAGACCCGATCCATCAACCTCTGGAACGTTGCTGGAGCTCCGTGAAGTCCAAACGACATGTAGACATACTGGAACAGACCTTCCGGTGTAGCAAATGCTGTCTTCTCTCTGGCCGCCTTGGCCAGAGGGATCTGCCAGTACCCCTTTGTTAGATCCAGGGTCGTAATGTATCGGGCTTTACCCAGCCGGTCGATTAACTCATCGACCCGAGGCATAGGGTACGCATCAAATTTAGAAACCGCATTCAGTTTCCTAAAGTCATTACAAAACCGTATAGAGCCATCCGGCTTAGATATCAGCACGATTGGACTGGACCAGGCGCTGTGTGACTCCTCAATGACTCCTAAGTCCAACATTGCCACCACCTCCCGGGAGACGGCTTCACGGCGTGCTTCCGGAATCCGGTATGGCTTCACATGAACTGTGACACCGGGCTCTGTAACAATCTCATGTTTCACCAGCTTAGTCCGGCCAGGTTTTTCCGAGAAAAACTGTTGGTTCTGTAACAAAAATTGCTTAACCTCCGATTTTTGCTGTTCCGAGAGAGTCTCGGCAATCTGCACCTCCGGTACGGTAGGTGCGCAAACCGGACGGGGCAGATCCGCCGTTAGGGCAGAGCGGTCTTTCCAGGGTTTTATTAGATTCACATGATACATCTGTTCTGGTTTTCTCTTACCGGGCTGGTACACTTTATAGTTCACCTCACCCACTCTTTCCATGACCTCAAAGGGGCCCTGCCATTTCACCAGAAATTTACTATCCACTGTAGGGATTAGGACCAACACCCTATCCCCGGATGCAAACGTACGGACCTTAGCACCTCTATCATAACTTTGCCTCTGGGCTCCCTGGGCCTGTAACATATGGTCCCTAACAATGGGCATAACAGCGGCAATACGGTCCTGCATTTGTGTTACATGGTCGATCACCGTTTTAAAGGGAGTGACTTGACCTTCCCAGGTTTCTTTTGCGACGTCCAACAGTCCCCGGGGATGATGGGCGTACAACAGTTCGAAAGGCGAAAACCCTGTGGAAGACTGGGGAACTTCCCTAATGGCAAACAGCAAATAGGGTAGCAAGTAATCCCAGTTCTTCCCATCTTTGTGTATCGCCTTCCGGAGCATCTGTTTTAAGGTTTTGTTGAACCGCTCAACCAGGCCATCTGTTTGAGGGTGATAGACAGACGTACGCAACTGGTCTATATGTAAGAGTCTGCAGAGCTCCTTCATCACCCTTGACATAAAGGGAGTCCCCTGGTCGGTGAGTATCTGTTTTGGAATTCCCACCCAACTAAACACTTGTACCAACTCTTTGGCGATCGTTTTGGTAGCAGTGTTACGTAAAGGGACGGCTTCTGGGTAACGAGTGGCATAATCCATGATAACGAGGATATGTTGGTGCCCACGTGTGGACCGGGGAAGGGGCCCAACCAGATCCATCCCAATTCTATCAAAAGGGACTCCAATGATAGGGAGGGGTACCAAAGGGCTACAGAACCAAGTTTTAGGCGCAGAGATTTGGCACTCTGGACAGGACTCACAATAATTACGTACATCACTGTTGTGAACTCTGTTTTCGGGCTCCCTCTTGTGGTCACTGGTGGTATTGTGTGACTTTTGCTTTGGGCTCCCCCTGGTGGCTTTGTTTGTTATCCTGCTGGTCTCTGGCTATCAGCTGGTTCGTTATCCTCTGGGAGGTTCCTATATAGCTCTGTTTTACTTCCACTTGTGGCCGGCTGTCGATGTAATCAGTGCTACTCAGATTCCTTCTGACTACCTTGCTCCCAGTCCATCCAGGATAAGCTAAGTTTTGTTTGCTCATTTTTTGATCAGCAGTGTTTATCATGTTTTCTGTTCCAGCTTGCTAAAATGTAATTCCCTCGCTTGCTGGTTGCTCTAGTGGGCTGAGTTTCTCCCCACACACCGTTAGTTGGTGTGTGGGTTCTTGAAATCTCAGGATGGATATTTTGTAAGGGTTTTTTATTGATCGCATAGACCCCTGCTCTATTTTCTGCTTTCTAGTACTAGTGGGCCTCTTTTGCTGAATCTGATTTCATCCCTATGTATGTGCCTTCTTCTTACTTCACCGTTAATATTTGTTGGGGGCTTCTATATCTTTGGGGATTATTTCTCTGGAGGCAAGCGAGGTCTTTCTTTCTCTTTAGGGGTAGCTAGTTCCTCAGGCTGGCTCGAGACGTCTAAGAATTTTTTAGGCACGTTCACCGGCTACCTCTAGTTGTTTTGGATAGGTTCAGATTTGCGATCAGTCCAGTTACCATCTCCCTAGAGCTCGTCCTTAGTTTAATCACTTGCTGATCTATTTGTGATCCTCCGCCACTAGGGATCATAACACATCACTATGTATTCCAGGCCACACAAAACAATGCGATATCCTTTCTGTGGTTTTCTGTACCCCCAGATGTCCCCCCATTATATGTCCGTGGGCCAGGTCCAGTACCTTCCGCCGATAAGGTTTGGGTACCACTAACTGTTGCACAGTGTCTTCTCCTTTTTTCTCTACCTGGTAGAGCAAATCATTTTCAAGAACCATGTACGGGTACGCTAGCCTAGTGTCAGGTTCTACGGGTACCCCATCTATCATTTTTACATTTTTCCTAGCCGGAATCAGGGTAGGATCTTTCATTTGCTTGCTGTGAAAGTCATCCAACTGGACTCCCAAATCTGGCAGGCCAGGTGCTGGATGACTGTCTGTCTCCGCCTCTCGCTGAGTTTCCTCAGTTTCCTCAGTTTCCTCAGTTTCCCTTGCCAGAACTGAGAAGGGGAACTGAAGGTTAGTTTCAATAACCTCCCCAGCAACGTCTTCCTGTGGGACCTCCTCTAGAAGTTCGGGACCTCCAGATGGCATGGGAAAAGACTCACAGCTACCGTGAAGGAGCAACTGATTCTCCCACAACTGCCAGAAATGGGGAAAATCCCTGCCCAGGATTACATCCTGTAACAATGCGGGAACGAGTCCCACATTGTGTTGCACAGACCCATAGGGAGTGTAAATCGATATGACCGCTGTTAGGTACGAGCGGGTGTCACCATGCACACACGTTACAGAAAATTTGTCAGACGAACCAGATGGAAGTGCCACCAGACTAGCTTTCACCAGAGTCACCACACTTCCAGAGTCTAGTAATGCCACAACACTTTTCCCATCAACAGATAATTCACACAGGTGTTTCGCTATATCATTTTGACCCGCATTCACATTCACTAGCCGTGTAACCAAAGACATGCGTTTCTTAGAGTCTGTAATATCGCACTGCATGGGTTCAGTGGTAACAGGACAGTTCGCAGAGATATGGCCCTTCTCATGGCAGCGAAAACACCTAACAGGCCCCCTACTGAGACCACCGTCCCACCCTCTCGGTCTCGGAGTACGAGCAGTCCCGTGTTCCTCCCCCACAGTTTTTGGCAATTTTCCTTCACCCGTAGTCACTGGAACAGTCTTACCGGTTCCACGAGGAGAAGGCACAGACCGGGTGCTAGCGGTTTCGTCGGGAAGTCCTTCTGTCATGGAATAACGCTCGACCAACTCCACAAGTTGATCTGCTGTCGTGGGATTTCATTGGCTTACCCACTTTTTCAGCGCTGGTGGTAGTACTCTCAGGTACTTGTCCAAGACAATCCGCTGGATTATTTCGGGTGTTGTCAGTACCTCGGGTTGCAGCCATTTCTTTGTCAAGCAGATCAGGTCGAACATCTGAGACCGCACCGGTTTATCTTGCTGGTATGTCCACTGGTGTACCCTCTGTGCACGGACAGCCGTCGTTACACCCAGCCGGGCCAGGATCTCAACTTTCAGCTTCTCGAAGTCCTGAGCGACTTCCGGGTCCAAGTCATGGTAAGCTTTTTGGCCTCGCCGGAGAGAAACGGAGCAATCAAATCGGCCCAGCGTGCCTTCGGCCACTTCTCCCTCAATGCCGTCCGCTCAAACGTTGTCAGGTAGGGTTGAGCGAAACGGGTCGATCATTTTCAAAAGTCGCCGACTTTTGGCTAAGTCGGCGTCTCATGAAACCCGATCCGACCCCTGTGCTTGTCGGCCATGCGGTACGCGACTTTCGCGCCAAAGTCGCGTTTCAATGACGCGAAAAGCGCCATTTCTCAGCCAATGAAGGTGAACGCAGAGTGTGGGCAGCGTGATGACATAGATCCTGGTCCCCACCATCTTAGAGAAGGGCATTGCAGTGATTGGCTTGCTGTCTGCGGCGTCACAGGGGCTATAAAGGGGCGTTCCCGCCGACCGCCATCTTACTGCTGCTGATCTGAGCTTAGGGACAGGTTGCTGCCGCTTCATCAGAAGCAGGGAGAGCGTTAGGCAGGGTCCACTAACCACCAAACCGCTTGTGCTGCAGCGATTTCCACTGTCCAACACCACCTTCGGTGTGCAGGGACTGTGGAAGCTATTTTTTTTTTTTTTTCCCCTCAGCGCTGTAGCTCATTGGGCTGCCCTAGAAGGCTCCGTGATAGCTGTATTGCTGTGTGTACGCCACTGTGGAAACCAACTGCTTTTTTCAAAGCACATATCCTCTTGTTCCTTCCTTTCTGCACAGCTATCTTTTTTGTTTGTCCACACTTTTTATTTAATTTGTGCATCAGTCCACTCCTATTGCTGCCTGCCATACCTGGCTTACATTACTGCAGGGAGATAGTAATTGTAGGACAGTTTTTTTTTTTTTTTTGTTTTTTTTTTGTGGGAGATTAAGATTGGCATTTCTGCTACAGTGCCATCCCTGTGTGTGCCATCTCTCACTGAGTGGGCCATAGAAAGCCTATTTATTTTTTCCGTGATTTGTGTTCTAAAATCTACCTCAACACAAAAACACTACATCAATCAGTGGGAGAAAAATATTGGCCTCAGTCAGGGCTTGTGTGCCACTGCTGTGTGTGCTATCTCTCATTCAGTGGGCTATAGCAAGCCTATTTTTTTTTTTTTTTTAATATTATTTGGTTTCTAAAGTCTCCCTGAAAAAAAAAAAAAAACCTAAAAAAACAGTGGGAGAGTAATATTGCCCTTTCAGCTTGTGTGCCAGTCTTGACTCCTGGGTGTGCCACCTCTCTCCCTCTCATTCAGTGGGCCATAGAAAGCCTATTTTTTTTTTTTTTTAATATTATTTGGTTTCTAATTCTCCCTGAAAAAAAAAAAAAAACCTAAAAAAACAGTGGGAGAGTAATATTGCCCTTTCAGCTTGTGTGCCAGTCTTGACTCCTGGGTGTGCCACCTCTCTCCCTCTCATTCAGTGGGCCATAGAAAGCCTATTTTTTTTTTTTTTTTAATATTATTTGGTTTCTAATTCTCCCTGAAAAAAAAAAAAAAACCTAAAAAAACAGTGGGAGAGTAATATTGCCCTTTCAGCTTGTGTGCCAGTCTTGACTCCTGGGTGTGCCACCTCTCTCCCTCTCATTCAGTGGGCCATAGAAAGCCTATTTATTTTTTTTTTTTTAATATTATTTGGTTTCTAATTCTCCCTGAAAAAAAAAAAAAAAACCTAAAAAAACAGTGGGAGAATAATATTGCCCTTTCAGCTTGTGTGCCAGTCTTGACTCCTGGGTGTGCCACCTCTCTCCCTCTCATTCAGTGGGCCATAGAAAGCCTATTTATTTTTTTTTTTAAATATTATTGGGTTTCTAAAGTCTCCCTGAAAAAACAAAAAATACATAAAAAAACAGTGGGAGAGTAATATTGCCCTTTCAGCTTGTGTGCCAGTCTTGACTCCTGGGTGTGCCACCTCTCTCCCTTTCATTCAGTGGGCCATAGAAAGCCTATTTATTTTTTGGTTTTTTTAATATTATTTGGTTTCTAAAGTCTCCCTGAAAAAAACAAAAAAAACATAAAAAACAGTGGGAGAGTAATATTGCCCTTTCAGCTTGTGCGCCAGTCTTGAGTCCTGGTTGTGCCACTTCTCTCTCTCTAATTGTGGGCCATAGAAAGCCTTTTTTTTTTTTTTTTTTTAATATTATTTGGTTTCTAAAGTCTCCCTGAGAAAAAAAAAAAAATAAATTAGGTGGGAGATTAATATTGACATTAGTGCTTGAGTGACAGTCCTGCGTGTGTGTCATCTCTGTGATTTTGTGCCACAGAAAACAGAGTGTGTAACATTGTGCCTGATTTTCCTTGGGGTCTCACCAACCTGTTAAGGGATATTGAAATCATACTGAAGTTATAGCTCACCGTGTAAGTTGTTTGACAGCAACAAATAAAGTTACTTTGGTTAAGATTTTAAAACAATGAGGAAGTCTGGTGCAAGAGGTCGTCGTGGGCGTTCATTGTCAGCTGGTAATGATGGTAGTGGTAGTGGAGCATCAGGTGGTCGTGGGGATAAAAATATTCCACCTAAGTCTGGAGCTGTGGAGCCAGTTTCGTCGTCAGGCTACACAAGGCCTCGAACGCTCTCTTTTCTGGGAGTAGGAAAACCGCTTTTAAAGGCGGAGCAGCAACAGCAAGTTTTGGCTTACATTGCAGACTCAGCCTCTAGCTCTTTTGCCTCCTCTTCCGAAACTGGTAAATGTAAAAGCAGCGCGTCGCTTGTGGATGTTCACGGTCAGGGACAAGTCGCTTCCTTGTCCTCCTCAGCAAAAACTACAACAAGAGAGAAGGATGCAGCAGGCGACACAACGGGTCACTCCATGGAGCTCTTTACACATACCGTCCCTGGCTTAGAAAGTGAAACATTTAACAGGCCATGCCCATTACAAGTATATTCTGACATGGAGTGCACTGATGCACAGCCACAGCCAGAGTACTATGCTGCTCCTTTGACTCAGACCACCACATTGCCCTCTCAGGGTACAGATCCACAATCAGACCCTGATGAGACTATGTTGCCCCGCCACGAACGCTATACCACCGACCGACACAGTGACACAGACGAAGTTGCACACGAGCTCGAAGAGGAGGTAATAGATGACCCAGTTATTGACCCCGATTGGCAGCCATTGGGGGAACAGGGTGCAGGCGGCAGTAGTTCAGAAGCGGAGGTGGAGGAGGGGCCGCAGCAGGCATCAACATCGCAACAGGTTCCATCTGCCGGGCCCGTATCTGGCCCAAAACGCGTGTCAAAGCCAAAACCTGTTGGAGCACAGCGTTGCCATCCGGTTAAAGCTCAGTCTGCAATCCCTGAAAAGGGATCCGAGTCTAGGAAGAGTGCAGTCTGGCATTTTTTTAAACAACATCCAACTGATCAGCGCAAAGTCATCTGTCAAAAATGTTCAACTAGCTTAAGCAGAGGTCAGAATCTGAAAAGTCTAAATACTAGTTGCATGCATAGACACTTAACCACCATGCATTTTCAAGCCTGGACTAACTACCAAACGTCCCTCAAGGTTGTAGCACCCTCGGCCAATGAAGCTAGTCAGCAACGCAACATCCCTTCCGTCACTGTAAGGCCACCATTTTCCGCACCACCGGCAGTATCTGTGCAGGTTTCTTTGCCAGCCAAAAGCAGTCAGGGTCAGGGAATCACCAGTTTTGTAGGAGGAAATATTGCATCTAGGGCACCGGCGGAAACAATACCGTCTCCAACCGTCTCTCAGTCTGCCATGTACACCGGCACACCCGAAAGTTCCACGATCTACAGCTCTCCAGTCCAGCTCACCCTACATGAGACTCTGGTTAGAAAAAGGAAGTACTTATCCTCGCATCCGCGTACACAGGGTTTTAACGCCCACATAGCTAGACTAATCTCGTTAGAGATGATGCCCTACCGGTTAGTTGAAAGCGAAGCTTTCAAAGCCCTGATGGAGTACGCTGAACCACGATACGAGCTACCCAGTCGACACTTTTTTTCCAGAAAAGCCATCCCAGCCCTGCACCAGCATGTTAAACAGCGCATCGTCCATGCACTCAGGCAATCTGTGAGTACAAAGGTGCACCTGACTACAGATGCATGGACCAGTAGGCATGGCCAGGGACGTTATGTGTCCATCACGGCACACTGGGTGAATGTGGTGGATGCAGGGTCCACAGGCGACATCAATTTAGGGACAGTTGTGCCTAGCCCACGGTCTAGGAAACAGTTGGCTGTAGGCGTTCGCACCCCCTCCTCCTCCTCCTCGTCCTCCTGCAGAAGCTACAGCTCTTCCACAGAACGCAGTCGGCCAACCACTCCATCGGCAGATGACACTGTTGCACACCAGTTGTCCCATTATGGGCCAGCTACTGCCAAGCGTCAGCAGGCTGTATTGGCTATGAAGTGTTTGGGCGACAACAGACACACCGCGGAAGTTCTGTCCGAGTTCTTGCAACAAGAAACGCAGTCGTGGCTGGGCACAGTAGATCTTGAGGCAGGCAAGGTAGTGAGTGATAATGGAAGGAATTTCATGGCTGCCATCTCCCTTTCCCAACTGAAACACATTCCTTGCCTGGCTCACACCTTAAACCTGGTGGTGCAGTGCTTATTGAAAACTTATCCTGGGTTCTCCGACCTGCTCCTCAAAGTGCGTGCACTTTGCTCACATATCCGACGTTCGCCTGTACACGCCAGCCGTATGCAGACCTATCAGCGGTCTTTGAACCTTCCCCAGCATCGCCTAATCATAGACGTTGCAACAAGGTGGAACTCAACACTGCACATGCTTCAGAGACTGTGCGAACAGAGGCGTGCTGTTATTTATTTGTGGGAGGATACACGGGCAGGCAGTAGGATGGCAGACATGGAGTTGTCAGGTGTGCAGTGGTCGAAGATACAAGACATGTGTCAAGTCCTTCAGTGTTTTGAGGAATGCACACGGCTGGTTAGTGCAGACAACGCCGTAATAAGCATGAGCATCCCCCTAATGCGTCTGCTGATGCAAAGTTTGACGCACATAAAGGAGCAGGCGTCTGCACCAGAGGAAGAGGGAAGCCTTGATGACAGTCAGCCATTGTCTGGTCAGGGCAGTGTACAGGACGAGGTAGCGGGCGAAGAGGAGGTGGAGGATGAGGAGGATGATGGGGATGAGTATATTTTTAATGCGGAAACTTTCACGGGGGCACAGGAAATTGGTTGCGTGTCACGGCCGGGTTCTGGTTTTTTGAGGGACACAAGTGACGTAGATTTGCCTGCAACTGCCCCTCAACCAATCACAACCGGAGATTTGACAAGTGGAACTTTGGCCCACATGGCGGATTATGCCTTACGTATCCTACAAAGGGACACACGCATTACGAAAATGATGAACGATGACGATTACTGGTTGGCCTGCCTCCTTGATCCACGCTATAAAGGCAAATTGCAAAATATTATGCCACATGAGAACTTGGAACTAATATTAGCAACCAAACAATCAACTCTTGTTGACCGTTTGCTTCAGGCATTCCCAGCACACAGCGCACGTGATCGTTCTCACACGAGCTCCAGGGGGCAGCAGACTAGGAGTGTTAGGGGTGCACACATCAGAAGTGGCGTTGGACAGAGGGGTTTTCTGACCAGGTTGTGGAGTGATTTTGCTATGACCGCAGACAGGACAGGTACTGCTGCATCAATTGAAAGTGACAGGAGACAACATTTGTCCAGTATGGTTACTAACTATTTTTCATCCCTTATCGATGTTCTCCCTCAACCGTCATTCCCATTTGATTACTGGGCCTCCAAATTAGACACCTGGCCAGAATTGGCAGAATATGCATTGCAGGAGCTTGCTTGCCCGGCAGCAAGTGTCCTATCAGAAAGAGTATTCAGTGCTGCAGGTTCAATATTAACCGAAAAAAGGACTCGTCTGGCTACCCAAAATGTTGACGATCTAACATTCATTAAAATGAACCACAACTGGATTTCGAAATCTTTTGCCCCACCTTGCCCGGCCGACACCTAGCTTTCCTATGAAAAGCTCTTGCCTGTGAATTACTTTTCTAATGTCTAATTTGCTGCAGCTGATTGTACAGCATACGACATGTTTACACCTCCCTAAATGGCAAAACTCCCCACACGGGGCCGTGGTATCGCGACTTGGCGCAAGCACCCGTGAGACTGCTGTTTGTCTGAAGAGGTGGGTGTGCTCGCTTTTGGTTGACGGCATTGCTACTGGGTCCCTCATAGTACAATGTAGTGTCTCTGGCGGTGGTGGTGCGCACCCAACGTCAGACACACCGTTGTAACATGAGGGGCCCTGGGGCGGTCCCGCCGGCCTCAAGAGAGTTCCCCCCTACCCCAGCTCAAAATGTGCTCTACCACGTGCAAAATTATGTCGCACAGCTCCACCAATCTTTAGTCTATTCGCTGACATCATTCAATGTCTGGCACTGACAATACAAATTTGTAGACATCTATGATGCAACTTAAAGTAGTCTGTGTCTGTGTCCTATATTGGCACCATTAAATAGTTACTGCCAAATTACTATGTCAGAAACTCAGTAGATGAGCCCACCCCTGTACCTAAGTATGCCACCTTTTTTTTTTGTTTTGGTTGTTTTGCGAGACATTAACATCTATTTATATTTTGGGAGTACTGGGACAGACACTCCTTGCACTACTCCTCCACTCACCACCAAGCTGCCTGTGTATCCATGTAACCGCTGTAAAACTGCCATGAGCCTATTGTTTGTTATTTTAGGCCTTTGATAGCCTGTCTGCGGTCCCTACTTTAAATACTCCTCCACTGACCACCAAGCTGCCTGCCCGTGTATCCATGTAACCGCTGTGAAACTGCCATGAGCCTATTGTTTGTTATGTTAGGCCTTTGATAGCCTGTCTGCGGTCCCTACTTTAAATACTCCTCCACTGACCAGACCACTGCTGCCCGTGTACCCCTGGAACCAATTATAAAGTGCCTACAGCCAGCCCATTTTCTTATGTTAGGCCTTTGAAGCCTGTCTGCGGTCCCTACTTTAAATACTCCTCCACTGACCAGACCACTGCTGCCCGTGTACCCCTGGAACCAATTATAAAGTGCCTACAGCCAGCCCATTTTCTTATGTTAGGCCTTTGAAGCCTGTCTGCGGTCCCTACTTTAAATACTCCTCCACTCACCACCACCAAGCTGCCTGCCCGTGTATCCATGTAACCGCTGTGAAACTGCCATGAGCCTATTGTTTGTTATGTTAGGCCTTTGATAGCCTGTCTGCGGTCCCTACTTTAAATACTCCTCCACTGACCAGACCACTGCTGCCCGTGTACCCCTGGAACCAATTATAAAGTGCCTACAGCCAGCCCATTTTCTTATGTTAGGCCTTTGAAGCCTGTCTGCGGTCCCTACTTTAAATACTCCTCCACTCACCACCACCAAGCTGCCTGCCCGTGTATCCATGTAACCGCTGTGAAACTGCCATGAGCCTATTGTTTGTTATTTTAGGCCTTTGATAGCCTGTCTGCGGTCCCTACTTTAAATACTCCTCCACTGACCACCAAGCTGCCTGCCCGTGTATCCATGTAACCGCTGTGAAACTGCCATGAGCCTATTGTTTGTTATGTTAGGCCTTTGATAGCCTGTCTGCGGTCCCTACTTTAAATACTCCTCCACTCACCACCACCAAGCTGCCTGCCCGTGTATCCATGTAACCGCTGTAAAACTGCCATGAGCCTATTGTTTGTTATTTTAGGCCTTTGATAGCCTGTCTGCGGCCCCTACTTGCAATACTCCTCCACTGACCACAATGCTGCCTGGAGTGCCTGCCTGTGTATCCATGTAACCGATGTAAAACTGCCATGACTGCCTACTGTTTGTTATTTTAGGCCTTTGATAGCCTGTCTGCAGCCCCTACTTGCAATACTCCTCCACTGACCACACCAATGCTGCCCGTGTACCCCTGGAACCTATTTAAAAGTTCATAGAGCCTAGTTATATATTTTATTTACTATTAATAAGGCCATGATGGACTACGCTGTACCACGCTACAAGCTAACCAGTCGACACTTCTTTTGCGAGAAAAGCCATCCCAACCCTCCACCAGCATGTAGAAGACCGCATTGTCCATGCACTCTGGCAATCTGTGAGTACAAAGGTGCACCTGACAACAGACGCATGGACCTGTAGGCATGGCCACGGAAGATTACGTGTCCATTACGGCGCAATGGGTTAATGTGGTGGATGCATGGTCCACAGGGGACAGCCTACTAAGTCTGTCTGCAGTCCCTAATTCAAATTGTCCTCCACTGTCTAAATCGGAACTTCCACCTTCTGGCTTTCGGCCTATAGTATCAGAAATTAAACTGCATTTGGCCTTCAACTTTGGTTAGGGCCTACTAACGGCTTCTGCCCCTCCCTGGTGTTGCCCTCAACTAAATAAAGCTGAGCTTCAACCTTCTGCTCCAAATTACCATTTTGAAAAATGCAATAGGCTTTTCAGGCCTACTAAAGGAGTCTGTCTGTGTGCCCCTGCCTGGTGTTGTCCTCAACTAAATAAAGCTGAGCTTCAACCTTCCGGCTCTCATTAAGTGGTTTTAAAAAAAAAATGGTGGTTAGGGCCTACTAACGGCTTCTGCCCCTCCCTGGTGTTGCCCTCAACTAAATAAAGCTGAGCTTCAACCTTCTGCTCCAAATTACCATTTTGAAAAATGCAATAGGCTTTTCAGGCCTACTAAAGGTGTCTGTCTGTGTGCCCCTCCCTGGTGTTGTCCTCAACTAAATAAAGCTGAGCTTCAACCTTCCGGCTCTCATTAAGTGGTTTTAAAAAAAAAAAATGGTGGTTAGGGCCTACTAACGGCTTCTGCCCCTCCCTGGTGTTGCCCTCAACTAAATAAAGCTGAGCTTCAACCTTCTGCTCCAAATTACCATTTTGAAAAATGCAATAGGCTTTTCAGGCCTACAAAAGGTGTCTGTCTGTGTGCCCCTCCCTGGTGTTGTCCTCAACTAAATAAAGCTGAGCTTCAACCTTCCGGCTCTCATTATGTGGTTTTAAAAAAAAAAATGGTGGTTAGGGCCTACTAACGGCTTCTGCCCCTCCCTGGTGTTGTCCTCAACTAAATAAAGCTGAGCTTCAACCTTCCGGCTCTCATTATGTGGTTTTAAAAAAAAAAATGTTGGTTAGGGCCTACTAACGGCTTCTGCCCCTCCCTGGTGTTGTCCTCAACTAAATAAAGCTGAGCTTCAACCTTCCGGCTCTCATTATGTGGTTTTAAAAAAAAAAATGGTGGTTAGGGCCTACTAACGGCTTCTGCCCCTCCCTGGTGTTGTCCTCAACTAAATAAAGCTGAGCTTCAACCTTCCGGCTCTCATTATGTGGTTTTAAAAAAAAAAATGTTGGTTAGGGCCTACTAACGGCTTCTGCCCCTCCCTGGTGTTGTCCTCAACTAAATAAAGCTGAGCTTCAACCTTCCGGCTCTCATTATGTGGTTTTAAAAAAAAAAATGGTGGTTAGGGCCTACTAACGGCTTCTGCCCCTCCCTGGTGTTGTCCTCAACTAAATAAAGCTGAGCTTCAACCTTCCGGCTCTCATTATGTGGTTTTAAAAAAAAAAATGGTGGTTAGGGCCTACTAACGGCTTCTGCCCCTCCCTGGTGTTGTCCTCAACTAAATAAAGCTGAGCTTCAACCTTCCGGCTCTCATTAAGTGGTTTTAAAAAAAAAATGGTGGTTAGGGCCTACTAACGGCTTCTGCCCCTCCCTGGTGTTGTCCTCAACTAAATAAAGCTGAGCTTCAACCTTCCGGCTCTCATTAAGTGGTTTTAAAAAAAAAAAAAATGGTGGTTAGGGCCTACTAACGGCTTCTGCCCCTCCCTGGTGTTGTCCTCAACTAAATAAAGCTGAGCTTCAACCTTCCGGCTCTCATTAAGTGGTTTTAAAAAAAAAATGGTGGTTAGGGCCTACTAACGGCTTCTGCCCCTCCCTGGTGTTGCCCTCAACTAAATAAAGCTGAGCTTCAACCTTCCGGCTCTCATTAAGTGGTTTTAAAAAAAAAAAATGGTGGTTAGGGCCTACTAACGGCTTCTGCCCCTCCCTGGTGTTGCCCTCAACTAAATAAAGCTGAGCTTCAACCTTCTGCTCCAAATTACCATTTTGAAAAATGCAATAGGCTTTTCAGGCCTACTAAAGGTGTCTGTCTGTGTGCCCCTCCCTGGTGTTGTCCTCAACTAAATAAAGCTGAGCTTCAACCTTCCGGCTCTCATTAAGTGGTTTTAAAAAAAAAAAAAATGGTGGTTAGGGCCTACTAACGGCTTCTGCCCCTCCCTGGTGTTGTCCTCAACTAAATAAAGCTGAGCTTCAACCTTCCGGCTCTCATTAAGTGGTTTTAAAAAAAAAATGGTGGTTAGGGCCTACTAACGGCTTCTGCCCCTCCCTGGTGTTGCCCTCAACTAAATAAAGCTGAGCTTCAACCTTCCGGCTCTCATTAAGTGGTTTTAAAAAAAAAATGGTGGTTAGGGCCTACTAACGGCTTCTGCCCCTCCCTGGTGTTGCCCTCAACTAAATAAAGCTGAGCTTCAACCTTCTGCTCCAAATTACCATTTTGAAAAATGCAATAGGCTTTTCAGGCCTACTAAAGGTGTCTGTCTGTGTGCCCCTCCCTGGTGTTGTCCTCAACTAAATAAAGCTGAGCTTCAACCTTCCGGCTCTCATTAAGTGGTTTTAAAAAAAAAAAATGGTGGTTAGGGCCTACTAACGGCTTCTGCCCCTCCCTGGTGTTGCCCTCAACTAAATAAAGCTGAGCTTCAACCTTCTGCTCCAAATTACCATTTTGAAAAATGCAATAGGCTTTTCAGGCCTACAAAAGGTGTCTGTCTGTGTGCCCCTCCCTGGTGTTGTCCTCAACTAAATAAAGCTGAGCTTCAACCTTCCAGCTCTCATTATGTGGTTTTAAAAAAAAAAATGGTGGTTAGGGCCTACTAACGGCTTCTGCCCCTCCCTGGTGTTGTCCTCAACTAAATAAAGCTGAGCTTCAACCTTCCGGCTCTCATTATGTGGTTTTAAAAAAAAAAATGGTGGTTAGGGCCTACTAACGGCTTCTGCCCCTCCCTGGTGTTGTCCTCAACTAAATAAAGCTGAGCTTCAACCTTCCGGCTCTCATTAAGTGGTTTTAAAAAAAAAATGGTGGTTAGGGCCTACTAACGGCTTCTGCCCCTCCCTGGTGTTGTCCTCAACTAAATAAAGCTGAGCTTCAACCTTCCGGCTCTCATTAAGTGGTTTTAAAAAAAAAATGGTGGTTAGGGCCTACTAACGGCTTCTGCCCCTCCCTGGTGTTGCCCTCAACTAAATAAAGCTGAGCTTCAACCTTCTGCTCCAAATTACCATTTTGAAAAATGCAATAGGCTTTTCAGGCCTACAAAAGGTGTCTGTCTGTGTGCCCCTCCCTGGTGTTGTCCTCAACTAAATAAAGCTGAGCTTCAACCTTCCGGCTCTCATTATGTGGTTTTAAAAAAAAAAATGGTGGTTAGGGCCTACTAACGGCTTCTGCCCCTCCCTGGTGTTGTCCTCAACTAAATAAAGCTGAGCTTCAACCTTCCGGCTCTCATTATGTGGTTTTAAAAAAAAAAATGGTGGTTAGGGCCTACTAACGGCTTCTGCCCCTCCCTGGTGTTGTCCTCAACTAAATAAAGCTGAGCTTCAACCTTCCGGCTCTCATTATGTGGTTTTAAAAAAAAAAATGGTGGTTAGGGCCTACTAACGGCTTCTGCCCCTCCCTGGTGTTGTCCTCAACTAAATAAAGCTGAGCTTCAACCTTCCGGCTCTCATTAAGTGGTTTTAAAAAAAAAATGGTGGTTAGGGCCTACTAACGGCTTCTGCCCCTCCCTGGTGTTGTCCTCAACTAAATAAAGCTGAGCTTCAACCTTCCGGCTCTCATTATGTGGTTTTAAAAAAAAAAATGGTGGTTAGGGCCTACTAACGGCTTCTGCCCCTCCCTGGTGTTGTCCTCAACTAAATAAAGCTGAGCTTCAACCTTCCGGCTCTCATTATGTGGTTTTAAAAAAAAAAATGGTGGTTAGGGCCTACTAACGGCTTCTGCCCCTCCCTGGTGTTGTCCTCAACTAAATAAAGCTGAGCTTCAACCTTCCGGCTCTCATTAAGTGGTTTTAAAAAAAAAATGGTGGTTAGGGCCTACTAACGGCTTCTGCCCCTCCCTGGTGTTGTCCTCAACTAAATAAAGCTGAGCTTCAACCTTCCGGCTCTCATTATGTGGTTTTAAAAAAAAAAATGGTGGTTAGGGCCTACTAACGGCTTCTGCCCCTCCCTGGTGTTGTCCTCAACTAAATAAAGCTGAGCTTCAACCTTCCGGCTCTCATTATGTGGTTTTAAAAAAAAAAATGGTGGTTAGGGCCTACTAACGGCTTCTGCCCCTCCCTGGTGTTGTCCTCAACTAAATAAAGCTGAGCTTCAACCTTCCGGCTCTCATTAAGTGGTTTTAAAAAAAAAAAAAATGGTGGTTAGGGCCTACTAACGGCTTCTGCCCCTCCCTGGTGTTGTCCTCAACTAAATAAAGCTGAGCTTCAACCTTCCGGCTCTCATTAAGTGGTTTTAAAAAAAAAATGGTGGTTAGGGCCTACTAACGGCTTCTGCCCCTCCCTGGTGTTGCCCTCAACTAAATAAAGCTGAGCTTCAACCTTCCGGCTCTCATTAAGTGGTTTTAAAAAAAAAATGGTGGTTAGGGCCTACTAACGGCTTCTGCCCCTCCCTGGTGTTGCCCTCAACTAAATAAAGCTGAGCTTCAACCTTCTGCTCCAAATTACCATTTTGAAAAATGCAATAGGCTTTTCAGGCCTACTAAAGGTGTCTGTCTGTGTGCCCCTCCCTGGTGTTGTCCTCAACTAAATAAAGCTGAGCTTCAACCTTCCGGCTCTCATTAAGTGGTTTTAAAAAAAAAAAATGGTGGTTAGGGCCTACTAACGGCTTCTGCCCCTCCCTGGTGTTGCCCTCAACTAAATAAAGCTGAGCTTCAACCTTCTGCTCCAAATTACCATTTTGAAAAATGCAATAGGCTTTTCAGGCCTACTAAAGGTGTCTGTCTGTGTGCCCCTCCCTGGTGTTGTCCTCAACTAAATAAAGCTGAGCTTCAACCTTCCGGCTCTCATTAAGTGGTTTTAAAAAAAAAAAAAATGGTGGTTAGGGCCTACTAACGGCTTCTGCCCCTCCCTGGTGTTGTCCTCAACTAAATAAAGCTGAGCTTCAACCTTCCGGCTCTCATTAAGTGGTTTTAAAAAAAAAATGGTGGTTAGGGCCTACTAACGGCTTCTGCCCCTCCCTGGTGTTGCCCTCAACTAAATAAAGCTGAGCTTCAACCTTCCGGCTCTCATTAAGTGGTTTTAAAAAAAAAATGGTGGTTAGGGCCTACTAACGGCTTCTGCCCCTCCCTGGTGTTGCCCTCAACTAAATAAAGCTGAGCTTCAACCTTCTGCTCCAAATTACCATTTTGAAAAATGCAATAGGCTTTTCAGGCCTACTAAAGGTGTCTGTCTGTGTGCCCCTCCCTGGTGTTGTCCTCAACTAAATAAAGCTGAGCTTCAACCTTCCGGCTCTCATTAAGTGGTTTTAAAAAAAAAAAATGGTGGTTAGGGCCTACTAACGGCTTCTGCCCCTCCCTGGTGTTGCCCTCAACTAAATAAAGCTGAGCTTCAACCTTCTGCTCCAAATTACCATTTTGAAAAATGCAATAGGCTTTTCAGGCCTACAAAAGGTGTCTGTCTGTGTGCCCCTCCCTGGTGTTGTCCTCAACTAAATAAAGCTGAGCTTCAACCTTCCGGCTCTCATTATGTGGTTTTAAAAAAAAAAATGGTGGTTAGGGCCTACTAACGGCTTCTGCCCCTCCCTGGTGTTGTCCTCAACTAAATAAAGCTGAGCTTCAACCTTCCGGCTCTCATTATGTGGTTTTAAAAAAAAAAATGGTGGTTAGGGCCTACTAACGGCTTCTGCCCCTCCCTGGTGTTGTCCTCAACTAAATAAAGCTGAGCTTCAACCTTCCGGCTCTCATTAAGTGGTTTTAAAAAAAAAATGGTGGTTAGGGCCTACTAACGGCTTCTGCCCCTCCCTGGTGTTGTCCTCAACTAAATAAAGCTGAGCTTCAACCTTCCGGCTCTCATTAAGTGGTTTTAAAAAAAAAATGGTGGTTAGGGCCTACTAACGGCTTCTGCCCCTCCCTGGTGTTGTCCTCAACTAAATAAAGCTGAACTTCAACCTTCCGGCTCTCATTATGTGGTTTTAAAAAAAAAAATGGTGGTTAGGGCCTACTAACGGCTTCTGCCCCTCCCTGGTGTTGTCCTCAACTAAATAAAGCTGAGCTTCAACCTTCCGGCTCTCATTAAGTGGTTTTAAAAAAAAAATGGTGGTTAGGGCCTACTAACGGCTTCTGCCCCTCCCTGGTGTTGTCCTCAACTAAATAAAGCTGAGCTTCAACCTTCCGGCTCTCATTAAGTGGTTTTAAAAAAAAAATGGTGGTTAGGGCCTACTAACGGCTTCTGCCCCTCCCTGGTGTTGCCCTCAACTAAATAAAGCTGAGCTTCAACCTTCCGGCTCTCATTAAGTGGTTTTAAAAAAAAAATGGTGGTTAGGGCCTACTAACGGCTTCTGCCCCTCCCTGGTGTTGCCCTCAACTAAATAAAGCTGAGCTTCAACCTTCTGCTCCAAATTACCATTTTGAAAAATGCAATAGGCTTTTCAGGCCTACTAAAGGTGTCTGTCTGTGTGCCCCTCCCTGGTGTTGTCCTCAACTAAATAAAGCTGAGCTTCAACCTTCCGGCTCTCATTAAGTGGTTTTAAAAAAAAGAAATGGTGGTTAGGGCCTACTAACGGCTTCTGCCCCTCCCTGGTGTTGCCCTCAACTAAATAAAGCTGAGCTTCAACCTTCTGCTCCAAATTACCATTTTGAAAAATGCAATAGGCTTTTCAGGCCTACAAAAGGTGTCTGTCTGTGTGCCCCTCCCTGGTGTTGTCCTCAACTAAATAAAGCTGAGCTTCAACCTTCCGGCTCTCATTAAGTGGTTTTAAAAAAAAAAAATGGTGGTTAGGGCCTACTAACGGCTTCTGCCCCTCCCTGGTGTTGTCCTCAACTAAATAAAGCTGAGCTTCAACCTTCCGGCTCTCATTAAGTGGTTTTAAAAAAAAAATGGTGGTTAGGGCCTACTAACGGCTTCTGCCCCTCCCTGGTGTTGTCCTCAACTAAATAAAGCTGAGCTTCAACCTTCCGGCTCTCATTATGTGGTTTTAAAAAAAAAAATGGTGGTTAGGGCCTACTAACGGCTTCTGCCCCTCCCTGGTGTTGTCCTCAACTAAATAAAGCTGAGCTTCAACCTTCCGGCTCTCATTAAGTGGTTTTAAAAAAAAAATGGTGGTTAGGGCCTACTAACGGCTTCTGCCCCTCCCTGGTGTTGTCCTCAACTAAATAAAGCTGAGCTTCAACCTTCCGGCTCTCATTAAGTGGTTTTAAAAAAAAAATGGTGGTTAGGGCCTACTAACGGCTTCTGCCCCTCCCTGGTGTTGCCCTCAACTAAATAAAGCTGAGCTTCAACCTTCCGGCTCTCATTAAGTGGTTTTAAAAAAAAAATGGTGGTTAGGGCCTACTAACGGCTTCTGCCCCTCCCTGGTGTTGCCCTCAACTAAATAAAGCTGAGCTTCAACCTTCTGCTCCAAATTACCATTTTGAAAAATGCAATAGGCTTTTCAGGCCTACTAAAGGTGTCTGTCTGTGTGCCCCTCCCTGGTGTTGTCCTCAACTAAATAAAGCTGAGCTTCAACCTTCCGGCTCTCATTAAGTGGTTTTAAAAAAAAAAAATGGTGGTTAGGGCCTACTAACGGCTTCTGCCCCTCCCTGGTGTTGCCCTCAACTAAATAAAGCTGAGCTTCAACCTTCTGCTCCAAATTACCATTTTGAAAAATGCAATAGGCTTTTCAGGCCTACAAAAGGTGTCTGTCTGTGTGCCCCTCCCTGGTGTTGTCCTCAACTAAATAAAGCTGAGCTTCAACCTTCCGGCTCTCATTATGTGGTTTTAAAAAAAAAAATGGTGGTTAGGGCCTACTAACGGCTTCTGCCCCTCCCTGGTGTTGTCCTCAACTAAATAAAGCTGAGCTTCAACCTTCCGGCTCTCATTATGTGGTTTTAAAAAAAAAAATGGTGGTTAGGGCCTACTAACGGCTTCTGCCCCTCCCTGGTGTTGTCCTCAACTAAATAAAGCTGAGCTTCAACCTTCCGGCTCTCATTAAGTGGTTTTAAAAAAAAAATGGTGGTTAGGGCCTACTAACGGCTTCTGCCCCTCCCTGGTGTTGTCCTCAACTAAATAAAGCTGAGCTTCAACCTTCCGGCTCTCATTAAGTGGTTTTAAAAAAAAAATGGTGGTTAGGGCCTACTAACGGCTTCTGCCCCTCCCTGGTGTTGTCCTCAACTAAATAAAGCTGAGCTTCAACCTTCCGGCTCTCATTATGTGGTTTTAAAAAAAAAATGGTGGTTAGGGCCTACTAACGGCTTCTGCCCCTCCCTGGTGTTGTCCTCAACTAAATAAAGCTGAGCTTCAACCTTCCGGCTCTCATTAAGTGGTTTTAAAAAAAAAATGGTGGTTAGGGCCTACTAACGGCTTCTGCCCCTCCCTGGTGTTGTCCTCAACTAAATAAAGCTGAGCTTCAACCTTCCGGCTCTCATTAAGTGGTTTTAAAAAAAAAATGGTGGTTAGGGCCTACTAACGGCTTCTGCCCCTCCCTGGTGTTGCCCTCAACTAAATAAAGCTGAGCTTCAACCTTCCGGCTCTCATTAAGTGGTTTTAAAAAAAAAATGGTGGTTAGGGCCTACTAACGGCTTCTGCCCCTCCCTGGTGTTGCCCTCAACTAAATAAAGCTGAGCTTCAACCTTCTGCTCCAAATTACCATTTTGAAAAATGCAATAGGCTTTTCAGGCCTACTAAAGGTGTCTGTCTGTGTGCCCCTCCCTGGTGTTGTCCTCAACTAAATAAAGCTGAGCTTCAACCTTCCGGCTCTCATTAAGTGGTTTTAAAAAAAAAAAATGGTGGTTAGGGCCTACTAACGGCTTCTGCCCCTCCCTGGTGTTGCCCTCAACTAAATAAAGCTGAGCTTCAACCTTCTGCTCCAAATTACCATTTTGAAAAATGCAATAGGCTTTTCAGGCCTACAAAAGGTGTCTGTCTGTGTGCCCCTCCCTGGTGTTGTCCTCAACTAAATAAAGCTGAGCTTCAACCTTCCGGCTCTCATTATGTGGTTTTAAAAAAAAAAATGGTGGTTAGGGCCTACTAACGGCTTCTGCCCCTCCCTGGTGTTGTCCTCAACTAAATAAAGCTGAGCTTCAACCTTCCGGCTCTCATTATGTGGTTTTAAAAAAAAAAATGGTGGTTAGGGCCTACTAACGGCTTCTGCCCCTCCCTGGTGTTGTCCTCAACTAAATAAAGCTGAGCTTCAACCTTCCGGCTCTCATTAAGTGGTTTTAAAAAAAAAATGGTGGTTAGGGCCTACTAACGGCTTCTGCCCCTCCCTGGTGTTGTCCTCAACTAAATAAAGCTGAGCTTCAACCTTCCGGCTCTCATTAAGTGGTTTTAAAAAAAAAATGGTGGTTAGGGCCTACTAACGGCTTCTGCCCCTCCCTGGTGTTGTCCTCAACTAAATAAAGCTGAGCTTCAACCTTCCGGCTCTCATTATGTGGTTTTAAAAAAAAAATGGTGGTTAGGGCCTACTAACGGCTTCTGCCCCTCCCTGGTGTTGTCCTCAACTAAATAAAGCTGAGCTTCAACCTTCCGGCTCTCATTAAGTGGTTTTAAAAAAAAAATGGTGGTTAGGGCCTACTAACGGCTTCTGCCCCTCCCTGGTGTTGTCCTCAACTAAATAAAGCTGAGCTTCAACCTTCCGGCTCTCATTAAGTGGTTTTAAAAAAAAAATGGTGGTTAGGGCCTACTAACGGCTTCTGCCCCTCCCTGGTGTTGTCCTCAACTAAATAAAGCTGAGCTTCAACCTTCCGGCTCTCATTATGTGGTTTTAAAAAAAAAAATGGTGGTTAGGGCCTACTAACGGCTTCTGCCCCTCCCTGGTGTTGTCCTCAACTAAATAAAGCTGAGCTTCAACCTTCCGGCTCTCATTATGTGGTTTTAAAAAAAAAAATGGTGGTTAGGGCCTACTAACGGCTTCTGCCCCTCCCTGGTGTTGTCCTCAACTAAATAAAGCTGAGCTTCAACCTTCCGGCTCTCATTAAGTGGTTTTAAAAAAAAAATGGTGGTTAGGGCCTACTAACGGCTTCTGCCCCTCCCTGGTGTTGCCCTCAACTAAATAAAGCTGAGCTTCAACCTTCCGGCTCTCATTAAGTGGTTTTAAAAAAAAAATGGTGGTTAGGGCCTACTAACGGCTTCTGCCCCTCCCTGGTGTTGCCCTCAACTAAATAAAGCTGAGCTTCAACCTTCTGCTCCAAATTACCATTTTAAAAAATGCAAAAGGCTTTTCCGGCCTACTAAAGGTGTCTGCCCCTCCCTGGTGTTGTCCTCAACTGAACAAAGCTGAGCTTCCACATTCTGGCTTTCGCCCTATACTATCAGATATTAAACTGCATTTGGCCTACTAGTGTGGTTAGGCCCTTGAAACAGTGTCTGCTGCTCTTGGGTTTGCTACTCCACTGAACAAAGCAATGCCGCCTGTTTAGTCCTGTTACCAATTTTGAACTGCATGTAGCCTACTTTATTCTTTGGCCCTATATCTGTTTCCTCCTCATCCTGCCCATTGCCCAGCCACTGCTAAATGAGTCTGCTGGTACATTGACCTAGACCACTACATTCCCCTTGTACTCTACACAGCCAGAATCTGTCCCTGCTGAAAGTAAGGTTCCCCTTCCCGCATGTTATACCACCTTACACAGGGACAAAGAGGAAGGTGCAGATGAAAGTGCAGGTTCCTTCATCAGGTGGGGGGGCATACTCGTTGGCGACGTCACTGGCACAGGGCCCCTCAGAGTACGCAAAAGTGTCGCTGCTGGTGGGAGGCGCCCCCGCCATGCAAACACACCGCCGTACTTTGAGGGGCCCTGTGCCAGTGGCAATGCGAACGAGTGGGCCCCCCCCCTGCTTGCTCAGGATCACAGCACTTGCAACTTTTAAATACTTACCTTTCCCTGCAACACCGCCGTGACGTAGTCCGCATTTCCTGGGCCCACGAAAAACTTGAGCCAGCCCTACTCCCCCCACAACTTTCCCCCAATTCCCTATGCCCAACTATTATTATACAGTTAATTAAGATTGGCAAGCTTCAGAAACAAGAATGGATGTTTTTGGCATTAAAATGGGCACTGTAGGTGTTTTCCTGGCCTCCACTCACTGCCGACTATGCTTCCCCATTGACTTGCATTGGGTTTCGTGTTTCGGTCGATCCCCGACTTTTAGCGATAATCGGCCGACTGCACTCGACTCGACTCTGGACAAAATCGGGTTTCCCAAAACCCTACTCGATCTTAAAAAAATGAAAGTCGCTCAACCCTATTGTCAGGTATGCCTCAACGTCATCTTCTGCAGTCAACTTTTGCCAGTATCGACTCACATGGATCCTTCTGGACTCTGCTTCCGGGTTTGCCTCAGGCATGCTCACCAGGCGCTGCGCCACCTGTTGGAGGAGCTGGCGGTCTGCAACCGTCATGTCCATTAACTCCTTCAGCTGTGCGGCCATCAAGCGATTAGCTTCATGCTGTGCGGCAGTGGCCTGCTGCTGTACGGCAGTGGACTGTACTAGGGCTTTCACCACGTCTTCCATACTGTCGCCTGTGCCACGTAACTGCCCACGTTCTCCACCACAATGTGACAAAACACTTCGGGATCGCCTTTGCTGGGGTCAAAGGTCACATGGTTTGTGCATTGAATCTGAGGCGTACAGCAGGTTTCTTAGCAGACTGACTTCAGGTCAGATTTATTAAGTTGAAAGCAACATAGATAAAACAAAACATAAAAATAAATCCTAGCCTGTCCGGCACTAACTAAACAAATACGCTGCTAACTGGGGGGGGCTTCTCCCACCCAGCTAACAACACACAGTGCTTGAGCACGGCTCTCACTCACGTTTGTCTCACACAGACAGGCAATCTGTGTGCCCCAGGCTGACACCGGAAACCCTCAGCTGGTCATCCTTTATTCCCAAACTCATTAACCCATCATTATCCTGAAGATACTGAGCGGCCTAATTCACATAGGACAAATACCTGGGTGAGATATACCTGCCCCCGACTACCAGACCGACATGATTCTTACAGTATGTAGTATGTATGTATGTATGTAGCATGTATGTAGTATGTATGCATGTAGCATGTATGTTGCATGTATGTAGCATGTATGTAGCATGTAGCATGTATGTAGCATGTATGTAGCATGTAGCATGTATGTAGCATGTATGTAGCATGTATGTATGGAGTATTTTTTTTTTTCATTCAACATATTAGCCGGATGATGGGACTACTACTGTCCCATCATTGGCTAATGTGTCAATCACTGTCAGTGTAGCAGGCATCGTCCGATGGGACTTGTAGTCCCATCGGACGATGCCTGCACACACGCACAGAGCCCCAGCACGCTGCAGAGACCCCCCATGCCGCACAGAGACCCCCCACACCACACAGAGACCCCCCCACGCCGCACAGAGCCCCCACGCTGCACAGAGACCCCCCACGCCACACAGAGACCCCCCCATGCTGCACAGAGACCCCCCCACGCTGCACAGAGACCCCCCACGCCACACAGAGACCCCCCCACACCGCACAGAGACCCTCCAGACACCGCACAGAGACCCCCCATGCCGCACAGAGACCCCCCACGCCACACAGAGACCCCCCACGTTACATAGAGCCTGGGCAGCCCACATACAGCCCCAACACGCCACATCGAGCCCCAGCATGCTGCATCGAGCCCTGGCATGCCGCATAGAGCCTGGGCAGCCCGGATACAGCCCTGCATAGAATTAGATGCCTGGCAGGCCCGCACAGACCCCGCCCACACACACAGACACTCACAGTGTCCGCCCATGCACCGCCCACGCACCGCCCACACTCTTCCCCCCTCCGGAACAGCATATAGAAGGACAGAAAGGGCTTATTTACGTTCCTATATTTGTGTCCCATTGACTTGCATTGGTATGGGTTATCGGTATCGGCGATATCCGATATTTTTCGGATATCAGCCGATCCAATCCGATACCGATACTTTTGAATATCGGAAGGTATCGTCAACACTAGAAATGAGCGATAGCTATCTGTGTCACCTGTACCATCACCTGCTCCTTCATAGGAGGTGGGGAAACCCAAGGAGAGTCAGATCTCTCAGGGGTGGTTGCCACCACAAGGACTCTTGCCCCTCCATTTTGAGGAACGTGACCCTGATTACAGCCTTCAGATCTTGCAGCGTTCGAGGAAATTGTCTGGTCTTTACTGACTGCTGGTTGAATGAGATATTATGATGGGTGCCAACTCTTCTATGGAGTCCCATTTCCACTGCTGGTCATACATAATGACACCCACAGGATGCCATCTCTCAGTGCCTTGTGGCTAGTGGGCTCACTAACATTTCTTTAGCCCTGGTTCTGGCACACCTCCTTCTCTCTTCCAATCATCTTAGGCCCCACAGTCCGGTCACTAGTTGCTGGATACTGGTTCTTCCTTCTGCAGTCTGCAAGAACCCCGGGAGTGAAGGCTGCAGCTTGGGTTCGGACATTGGTTGTTCTGGGAAAGCTGCTGGTTCCGGTCAACAGGCCCCTGCCACCTCCACTGTCACATCAGCCTGATGTGGCTCCGATATTCCTCTGGTCGCTCCTTCGGGAGTCTTCCGGGATTCTGCCATCTCTGTGCCCTTGCCACCCACTAAGTACATAATACTTTATTGATGACTAATTAAATCTAGACATTTTTTTCAACGCTTTTTTGAGTGTTATATTCCAACAAAATTTAACAGAAAGCACGTAATACTTCATGGATGACTAATTGAATCCAGAAAAAATTTTGAATGCTTTTTTGGTGTGTTCTATAGCACCAAAATGTACTACAAAACACGTAACAGTCTATGGATGACTAACTGAATCCAGAAAATTTTTTCAATGCTTTTTTGGAGTGTTAAATAGCACCAAAATTTAGCAGAAAACACCAAATATTCTATGGATGACTAATTGAATCCAATAAAATGTTTCAATGCTTTTTGGAGTGTTGTATACCACTGAAATGTACCACAAAACAAGTAATACTCTATGTGTAACTAATTGAATCCAGAAAATGTTTTTAACCATTTTTAAGAGTGCTATAAATCACCAAACTGTACCTCAAGGCACGTGATACTCTATTGATGACTAATTGAATTAAAATAAATGTTTTAGTGCATTTTTGAGTGTTATATACCATTGAAATGTACCAGGAAGCACTTAATACTCTATGGATGACTAATTAAATCCAGAACAGTTTTTAACACCTTTTGGAGTACTATATCCAGCCAAAATTTAGCAGAAAGCACGTAATACTCTATGGATGACAATATAGTAAATATTTTCACGTCCAAAAAAGAATGTGGTCACGTGCAGCAGATATATATTTAGGAATAAACTGCATAGCCCTATGCCTTGCCTAGCGGCTGTATTCAGCCACTCTCTTGCCACAGCAGTTGTCTCTAGGCTAAATGCAGATTGTTTCTCATAGAAACAGAAAAAGAACAAGATGGACTGTTAGGCTGCCGTCACACTAGCAGTATTTGGTCAGTATTTTACATCAGTATTTGTAAGCCAAAACCAGGAGTGGAAAAGGAAAAGTATAATAGAAACATATGCACCACTTCTGTATTTATCACCCACTCCTGGTTTTGGCTTACAAATACTGATCTAAAATACTGACCAAATACTGCTAGTATCAACACTTCAGGACTCTTAGTCGCTAAACTGTGCAAACATAGGCCTGGACAAGCACTCTCTCCCTCAAAGAGGAACTGCCCGTGAGCTGTGTAATGGTGTCAGTGCGCCTAGCATGGTGGTGCCTGTCCTTTATAACTTCTGATGAGGTAATGCGGCCCGCCAATCATAGTAATGCCAGTATCAAGATAGCTATGGCATTACAGTGACTGTCAGGCAATCCTCACATGTTTATTGGCTGTGTAACAGGCACCAAGCATGCGGGGTGGGGATTTTAGCTTCAAATCTGAGCACCGGTTAATGCTCACCAAATGGTGAGCATATCCAAGCACCCAGATACTTGAGCGATATCCAAGTATCACCAAACACTTTCGCCCATCCATACACAATACTTATCCATATCTATGGGTATAGAGGATGGTCTAATTAGAATTTTTACTTTGGGGATACATGATTTCTATGTTTTTCCTGCATGGTCCCCTTATTTTTAACAATACTTTTAAAAGTGTAATGGGAATTGAATAAATATGGGTATTGTTTAATAAAAAAGGAGCTTGAGATGAAAGGTAAACTTTATGGCTGAAGTGGACAACTGTATTGTGTCATTTTAATGGGGCAGCGAAGGATAGCAGCATATGTTAATGGTTGGTGATATAATATAAATTATGACTCAAATAAAGATAAAAAATTGATTTTATTTAAGCAGAAAATATTATGGGCATTTTGTCAAATATTTTAAACAGTGCTATTTTAAAGGAATACAAGATTTTTTGCGCTCACAGATACACAGCACAAAAACTGTTACATTCAGAGTCATCAATGTTGAATTCATGAAATAACTCTGTAGTAACTGCTTACAACTTTTCTTTAATGACATCTCATATATTAAGAACATTTACAAATATGGCCGTGTTATATAAACCCTTATAATTGATAATTTCCAGTAATCATGACAACACTCACATTTCATTTGCAGTTTAAATCTCAATATTTCAGGTATACAAAACACAATTTTACTTCTCTCTCAAATAGATTCTGTGATTTAAATTTGTGATTGCAACAGCCAGTGACTGAAGCAGCAGTGATGGAATTTAAGGGTGTTGAAAGTAAAGCTAATTATAGGGAAATACATCAGGCAGAGGCATAGATTGTCTCCTAAGGTTTAGTCATACCACTAATTTTGAAGACAGATTGGTCACCTTTTACTTGCCACAGTGGCTTTCTAGAATGAAATAAAGTCTTTTGTTGAAAAGTGTCATAACAGGAGTCGTAACTCATTATGAGAATATGTAATTTAGGTCTTCTTTTTCTCAAATCATATAACTCATATTAATATAAAAATGTGTTAGAATTTGCGATATGAATTTAAAAATTTTTTTTTTTACACTGTATTGTCATTGAAAAACATGGCTGGCTCCAACAGTCACAGAAAAGTATATATTTTTTGTCTTACAATTTTAAATAAAAAAATACAGCAAACATTATGAATTAATTTGTCACAGAACATTCTATCAACCAAAAATAGTAGTCGTAATAACAAAAGCTTAGACTAAGGGTGGAAACAGCAATAATTTTTGATATATGTGGAACAAAAATATAATAATAATAATAATAATAAGAATAATATTATATATATATATATATATATATATACATATATATATATATATATATATATATATATATATATATATATATATATATATATATATATCTATATATCTACTACATAATTGTCTAAGGGTCACTTCTGTCTTTTTGTCCATCTGTCTGTCTGTCTGTCTGTCACGGATATTCATTGGTCGCAGCCTCTGCCATGGAAATCCAAGTCGCTGATTGATCGCGGTAAAACATCCACGACCAATCAGCGACGGGCACAGTCGGGCAGCAAAATGGTCGCTCCTTCCTCCCCGCAGTCAGTGCCCGCTCCATAATCCCCTCCAGTCAGCGCTAACACAGGGTTAATGGCAGCGCTAACGGACCGCGTTATGCCGCGGTGTAATGCACTCCGTTAACGCTGCTATTGATGCTGCCTATGCAGCATCAATAGTAAAAAGATCTAATGTTAAAAATAATAATAAAAAAAAAAATCGTTATATACTCACCGTCCGTCGGCTCCCGCATCCAAAACAGGCATTTCCCGCTCCTCACGACGCTCCGGTGACCACTCCATGCATTGCGATCTCGCGAGATGATGACGTAGCGGTCTCGCGAGATCGTTACATCATCATCTCGCAAGACCGCAATGCACTCTTAAGACCGGAGCGTGCGAGGAGCGTCGGTAACCACTTTGCCTGGATCCGGGGGCCAACGGAAGGTGAGTATATAACTATTTTTTATTTTAATTCTTTTTTTAACAGGGATATGATGCCCACATTACTATATACTATGTGGGCTGTGCAATATACTACATGGGCTGTGCAATATACTACGTGGCTGTGCAATATACTACGTGGGCTGGGCAATATACTATGTGGGCTGTGCAATATACTATGTGGGCTGTGCAATATACTGCGTGGTCTGTGCAATATACTGCATGGGCTGTGTGATATACTACGTGGGCTGTGAGATATACTACGTGGGCTGTGCGATATACTACGTTGACTGTGCGATATACTTCGTGGGCTGTGCAATATACTGCGTGGTCTGTGCAATATACTGCGTGGCCTGTGCGATATACTACATGGGCTGTGTGATATACTACATGGGCTGTGCAATATACTACGTGGGCTGTGCGATATACTACGTGGGCTGTGCGATATACTACATGGGCTGTGCGATATACTATGTGGGCTGTGCGATATACTACGTGGGCTGTGCGATATACTGCATGGGCTGTGCGATATACTGCGTGGGCTGTGCGATATACTACATGGGCTGTGCGATATACTATGTGGGCTGTGCGATATGCTACGTGGGCTGTGCGATATACTGCATGGGCTGTGCGATATACTGCGTGGGCTGTGTGATATACTGCGTGAGCTGTGCTATATACTGCGTGGGCTGTGCTATATACTGTGTGGGCTGTGCTATATACTACATGGGCTGTGCAATATACTGCGTGGGCTGTGCAATATACTGCGTGGGCTCTGCAATATACTGCTTGGGCTGTGCTATGTACTGCGTAGGCTGTGCTATGTACTGCGTGAGTTGTGCGATATATTGCATGGGCTGTGCAATATACTGCATGGGCTGTGCAATATACTACGTGGGCTGTGCGATATACTACGTGGGCTGTGCGATATACTACGTGGACTGTGCGATATACTACGTGGGCTGTGCAATATACTGCGTGGTCTGTGCAATATACTGCGTGGCCTGTGCGATATACTACATGGGCTGTGTGATATACTATATGGGCTGTGCGATATACTACGTGAGCTGTGCGATATACTACGTGGGCTTTGCGATATACTACATGGGCTGTGCGATATACTATGTGGGCTGTGCAATATACTACATGGGCTGTGCGATATACTGTGTGGGCTGTGCGATATACTCTGTGGGCTGTGCGATATACTGCGTGGGCTGTGCGATATACTATGTGGGCTGTGCGATATGCTACGTGGGCTGTGCGATATACTGCATGGGCTGTGCGATATACTGCGTGGGCTGTGCGATATACTGCGTGGGCTGTGCGATATACTGCGTGGGCTGTACGATATACTGCGTGGGCTGTGCGATATACTGCGTGGGCTGTGCTATATACTGCGTGGGCTGTGCTAAATACTGTGTGGGCTGTGCAATATACTACATGGGCTGTACAATATACTGCGTGGGCTGTGCAATATAGTGCGTGGGCTGTGCAATATACTGCGTGGGCTGTGCAATATACTGCTTGGGCTGTGCTATATACTGCGTGGGCTGTGCTATGTACTGCGTGAGCTGTGCGATATATTGCATGGGCTGTGCAATATACTGCATGGGCTGTGCAATATACTGCATGGGCTGTGCAATATACTGCGCGGGCTGTGCTATATACTGCGTGGGCTGTGCAATATACTGCGTGGGCTGTGCTATATACTGCGTGGGCTGCTGTGCAATACACTACGTGGCCTGTGCTATATACTACATGGGCTGTGCAATATACTACGTGGGCTGTGCAATATACTACGTGGGCTGTGCAATATACTACATGGCTGTGCTATATACTACTTGGGCTGTGTTATACACTACGTGGGCTGTGTTATACACTACGTGGCCTGTGCTATACACTACGTGGCCTGTGTTATATACTGCGTGCGTGGGCTGTTATATACTACGTGGCTGTCTTATATGCTATGTGGGCTGTTATACACTCCATGGGCTGTGCTATATACTACATGGCTGTGCTATATACTCCGTGGGCTGTGTTATATTATACGTGGCTGTGCTATATACTCCGTGGGCTGTGCTATATACTCTGTGGGCTGTGCTATATACTTCGTGGCTGTGCTATATAATACGTGGCTGTGCAATATACTATGTGGCTGCTATTTACTACGTGGGCTGTTATATACTATGTGGCTGTGCTATATACTATGTGGCCGGCCGTGAACAATCAGCGACAGGTGCAGTCCGGCCGCGTATTGGCACGGGATTTGAACCACGCTTCGCTAATTGGTCGCGGCCGGCCGAATCCTGTGTATTCAATGTATTATTCTAAAATCTTCATAAATAAACTACATACAGTACATATTCTAGAATACCCGATGCATTAGAATCAGGCTACCATCTAGCATGCATATATATATACACTCACTGGCCACTTTATTAGGTACACCTGTCCAACTTCTTGTTAACACTTAATTTCTAATCAGCCAATCACATGGCGGCAACTCAGTGCATTTAGGCATGTAGACATGGTCAAGACAATCTCCTGCAGTTCAAACCGAGCATCAGTATGGGGAAGAAAGGTGATTTGAGTGCCTTTGAACGTGGCATGGTTGTTGGTGCCAGAAGGGCTTGTCTGAGTATTTCAGCAACTGCTGATCTACTGGGATTTTCACGCACAACCATCTCTAGGGTTTACAGAGAATGGCCCAAAAAAGAAAAAAAATCCAGTGAGCGGCAGTTCTGTGGGCGGAAATGCCTTGTTGATGCCAGAGGTCAGAGGAGAATGGGCAGACTGGTTCGAGCTGATAGAAAGGCAACAGTGACTCAAATCGCCACCCATTACAACCAAGGTAGGCCTAAGAGCATCTCTGAACGCACAGTGCGTCGAACTTTGAGGCAGATGGGCTACAGCAGCAGAAGACCACACCGGGTACCACTCCTTTCAGCTAAGAACAGGAAACTGAGGCTACAATTTGCACAAGCTCATCGAAATTGGACAGTAGAAGATTGGAAAAACGTTGCTTGGTCTGATGAGTCTCGATTTCTGCTGCGACATTCGGATGGTAGGGTCAGAATTTGGCGTAAACAACATGAAAGCATGGATCCATCCTGCCTTGTATGGAGCATCTTTGGGATGTGCAGCCGACAAATCTGCGGCAACTGTGTGATGTCATCATGTCAATATGGACCAAAATCTCTGAGGAATGCTTCCAGCACCTTGTTGAATCTATGCCACGAAGAATTGAGGCAGTTCTGAAGGCAAAAGGGGTCCAACCCGTTACTAGCATGGTGTACCTAATAAAGTGGCCGGTGAGTGTATATATATATATATATATATATATATATATATTTATTATGGTAGGTCGCCTCACTTGGCTTCTTTAAGGTAGACACAGGAGCCATTTCTATTTAAGGGTCCACCTGGTTTGTTGCAATCTTCATAAACCACGTCAACAGAAAACGTAGATACAGCTTTTGTCCAGCAGAAGGTAAAACATAATGTAATAAGTCCATACAATTTTGTTGGTTAGCCTACCTGCCTTAGATCCCAGCTTCCATGTCCTTCAGCAAAAGACATTTAATCCAGGAGACCTGAAATAGCCATATGTCCAGCTTTCCTTAATCTTCAGGCCCACCCACACTCAAAGTATATAAAAAGCTGGGTATCTATCCTTTTGATTCCTCCCACTCTACAATCATCATAACACTAAAAATGGCTGATTAACCCCTCTAGTACTTTGCCAGTGACTTTGTCACAGAATTTATATACAATATATTTTTCTTGCTTTTTATTTGAATATATATATACAATGGGGAGAAAAAGTAATTAGTCAGCCACCAATTATGCAAGTTCACCCAAGATGAGAGAGGCCTGTAATTGACATCATAGGTAGACCACAACTATAAGAGTCAAAATGAGAAAACAAATCCAGAAAATCCCCTTGTCTGATTTGGTAATATTTATTTTACAAATTATGGTGGAAAATAAGTATTTGGTCACCTAAAAGCAAGCAAGATTTCTGGCTCTCACAGACCTGTAACTTCTTCTTTAAGAGGCTCCTCTGTTCTCCACTCATTACCTGTAGTAATGGCACATGTTTTAACTTGTTATCAGTATAAAAGACACCTGTTCACAACCTCAAACAGTCACACTCCAAACTCCACTATGGTGAAGACCAAAGAGCTCTCGAAGGACACCAGAAACAAAATTGTAGCCCTGCACCAGGCTGTGAAGACTGAATCTGCAATAGGCAAGCAGCTTGGTGTGATGAAATCAACTGTGGGAGCAATTATAAGAAAATGGAAGACATACAAGACCACTGATAATCTCCCTCAATCTGGGGCTTCAAGCAAGATCTCACCCCTTGGGGTCAAAATGATCACAAGAACAGTGAGCAAATATCCCAGAACCACATGGGAGACCTAGTGAATGACCTGCATAGAGCTGGGACCACCATAACAAAGGCTGCCATCAGTAACACACTACGCCACCAGGGACTTAGATCCTGCAGTGACAGACATCAGACATGTCCCTCTGCTTAAGCCAGTACATGTCCGGGCCCATCTGAAGATTGCTAGAGAGCATTGGATTATCCAGAAGAGTATTGGGAGAATGTCATATGGTCTGATGAAACCAAAGTAGAACTGTTTGGTAGAAACAAAACTTGTTGTGTTTGGAGGAGACAGAATGCTGAGTTGCATCCAGAGAACACCATACCTGCTGTGAAGCATGGGGGTGGCAATGTCATGCTTTGGGGCTGTTTCTCCTGAAAAGGGACCTGGACGACTGATCCGTGTACATGAAAGAATGAATGGGGCCATGTATTGCGAGATTTTGAGTGCAAACCTCCTTCCATCAGCAAGGGCATTGAAGATGAATCATGGATGGGTCTTTCAGCATGATAATGATCCCAAGCACACCGCCAGGGCAACGAAGAAGTGGCTTCGTAAGAAGTATATGAAGGTCCTGGAATGGCCTAGCCAGTCTCCAGATCCCAACTCCAAAGAAACCTTTGGAGGGTGTTGAAAGTCCGTGTTGCCCAGCGACAGACCCCAAACATCACTGCTCTAGAGGAGATCTGCATGGAGGAATGGGCCAACATACCACCAACAGTGTGTGCCAACCTTGTGAAGACTTACAGAAAACGTTTGACCTCTGTCATTGACAACAAAGGATATATAACAAAATATTGAGATGAACTTTTGTTGATGACCAAATAATTACTTTCCACCATAATTTGCAAACTAAGTCTGGCCAAATCAGACAAGATGATTTTCTGGATTTGTTTTCTCATTTTGACTCTCATAGTTGTGGTCTACCTATGATGTCAATTGCAGGTCTCTCATATTTTTAAGTAGGAGATCTTGCACAATTGGTGGTTGACTAAATACTTTTTCCCCACTGTATATACATTTATATACCTGATCCACAGAAGCAGGAATCTACCACACAAGACAAGACCCAAGGTGCAGACTATGCAAAGAAACCTCAGAAACAGTCCAACACATAGTGGCAGGATGTAAAATGCAAGCAGGAATAGCGTACACCGAACGCCACAACCAAGTAGCGGGAATTATATACAGGACCATTTGCAAAGCATATGAGCTAAGTCCCCCTAAGTCCAGTTGGGAGACCACAGAAAAAGTGGTGGAGAATGAAAGGGTTCAAATCTTGTGGGACTTCAAGATCCAGACGGATAAGCAGGTGTTGGCTAACCAACCAGACATTGTGATAGTAGAAGAGAATTAGAAGACAGCAATGATAATAGATGTGGCAGTGTCAAGTGACAGCAACATCAGAAAAGAGGGAATATGAAAAGCTGGAGAAATACCAGGGCCTCAAAGGAGAACTGGAGACGATGTGGAATATGAAGGTATCAGTGATTCCAGTGGTTATAGGAGCACTTGGATCAGTGACCCCTAAGTTGGAAGAATGGCTACAACAGATCCCAGGAGCAACATCTGATCTCTGTCCAGAAAAGCGCAATGCTGGGAACAACTAAGATCCTGTGCATTTGAAATAAAAACACTCACATTCCTTTAATTAAAAGAAACTATCTATCCCATTTATTAATGTAAAATTAAAAATAATAAAACACTTTATTCTTCATCCATATGACGACAATCCATATGTCCCATATGACGCTGAGCTAAGCCTGAGAGCGCAGCTTCAGTGACATGCAGTGACATAATTGAGGTTAAAGTCTGTCAAAGGCATTGGGCCAGCTCAGTGTCTCCTGGATTCACAGCTGAGCGATGGCATCATGCCACTGCTCAGTCATGCAATCCAGATGAAGCAGATGGGCTCTTCAGTGGACTAACAGATCAGTGGACAGGTGAGGAATATAGTGTTTTATTATTTTTCATTTTACACTAATAAATGGGTAAAGGAGAGTGGGCAGTATTTTATTTTAAACAAAGTACACTCACCGGCCACTTTATTAGGTACACCATGCTAGTAACGGGTTGGACCCCCTTTTGCCTTCAGAACTGCCTCAATTCTTCGTGGCATAGATTCAACAAGGTGCTGGAAGCATTCCTCAGAGATTTTGGTCCATATTGACATGATGGCATCACACAGTTGCCGCAGATTTGTCGGCTGCACATCCCAAAGATGCTCCATACAAGGCAGGATGGATCCATGCTTTCATGTTGTTTACGCCAAATTCTGACCCTACCATCCGAATGTCGCAGCAGAAATTGAGACTCATCAGACCAAGCAACGTTTTTCCAATCTTCTACTGTCCAATTTCGATGAGCTTGTACAAATTGTAGCCTCAGTTTCCTGTTCTTAGCTGAAAGGAGTGGTACCCGGTGTGGTCTTCTGCTGCTGTAGCCCATCTGCCTCAAAGTTCGACGCACTGTGCGTTCAGAGATGCTCTTAGGCCTACTTTGGTTGTAACGGGTGGCGATTTGAGTCACTGTTGCCTTTCTATCAGCTCGAACCAGTCTGCCCATTCTCCTCTGACCTCTGGCATCAACAAGGCATTTCCGCCCACAGAACTGCCGCTCACTGGATTTTTTTTTATTTTTCGGACCATTCTCTGTAAACCCTAGAGATGGTTGTGCGTGAAAATCCCAGTAGATCAGCAGTTTCTGAAATACTCAGACCAGCCCTTCTGGCACCAACAACCATGCCACGTTCAAAGGCACTCAAATCACCTTTCTTCCCCATACTGATGCTCGGTTTGAACTGCAGGAGATTGTCTTGACCATGTCTACATGCCTAAATGCACTGAGTTGCCGCCATGTGATTGGCTGATTAGAAATTAAGTGTTAACAAGAAGTTGGACAGGTGTACCTAATAAAGTGGCCGGTGAGTGTATATTTCTGTTTGTTTATTTCAATTAAATTTCATTTTTGTGTGTATCTTTATGTAATTTTCACTACGGGGTTTGTAATGTGGGCATCTTATAGACGCCTCTCCATTACTAACACCTGGGCTTGATGTCAGCTGACATTACAAAACTGACATCAACCCCACAAATATTAAATTCACTTACCAACACACAAGGGCAAGTTCAAAGAGTGGAAGCTAAGCACCAGAATTGGCTCATCTTATACATGATCTATTTCTGGGGTGGCTGGGAGCTGATGTTCTTAGTCTAGGAAGGGGCCATTATACATTGCCCTTTTCTAAGCTAATAATATCAGCCAGCAGCTGTCTGTTTAGCCTTTGCTGGTTGTTGAATATAGGGGGGCCCAACATCATTTTTTTGTGGGTCTCTCCTATAATAATCAGTAACAGCTAAGCAAACAGCTGTGAGTTTATATTAAAAGCCTGGGAACCTTTATGGCTATTGACTCTTTCACTGGAATTTTAACATCAGTCTGTCGGTTTTCCTTCAGCTTGTTAAGAAAATTATGGTGAACCAATGCCGTTTTGTTTTCATTTTTTTAACTTATTAACAAGTACAGGTACAGCAAAGTCACCTGAGTTCATAGCAGCTGTTTATCTTGCTTTCGGGTTGATGTCAGCTGTGTTGTGGCTGCTGACATCAAGCCCAAGCCCAGGGGTTAGTAATGGAGAGATGTTTATAAGGCACCCCCATTACTTAACCCATGGTCAGAGTCTATTAAAGACACACACAGAGAAAAGTACTTTATTTGAAATAAAACTCCCCAACCCTCTTTTACCCATTTGTTTACAAAGATTTAAAAAAAACCCATCATATTCCTTACCTGTCTGACAACTATCTATATGTCCCACTATACCTGGGGTGGGGACCGACCGACCCGTGGGCCGTATCATCTGCTGCGGCCTGCAGCCACTTTGCCCTTATTGGCCATGGGCCCTTTAATTCTGTAGAGATGTGTGCGGATGGCCCATCTGTGGCCCAACGTCGCCTCCATCGCTCATTCAACTTATCGGCATCAAAGACACTAATAAAGTTGAAAGCAGTGATGGAGGAGAGAGCATCAGATACTCCCTCTCCAATCACTCCCCCTCTGCCTGTGACTCAGTGAACACACGATGACATGACTTCATCGTATGCTATGCTGTTCCAGCAGTGGAGCCAAAGAGACAGGAGCAGCAGAGCCTGGAGTAGCGTGGGGAACAAGGAGGAGGGGTGAGCATTGCGTGAGTGTGTGTATGCATTATTGTGTGTGTGAGTGCAGAGGCTTCACTATACTGTGTGTGTGTGTCTGCACTATACTGTGTATTGGGGGAGCTGCGCCTGCACTATACTGTGTGTTGGTGTGGCAAAACTGTACTGTGTGATGGTGTTGTGGATTAGACTTTTTGGCTCCCTCTTGTGGTTACTGGTGATATGACTCTGGGATTGTCTTTCCTCAGTTTGGCACCCACCTGGGTCGTTAGTCCAGGGGTGTTGCTATATAAACTTCCTGGATCCTTAGTCCAGTGCCTGGCATCGTTGTAATCAGATCCTTTCTGTTTGCTCCTGTCTGCTGGTCCTGGTTCGTGCAAATTAAGCTAAGTCCTGCTTCTTTGTTTTTTTGGTTATTTGCTTTGCTCTTATTTTTGTCCAGCTTGTACTAAATGTGATTCCTGACTTTACTGGAAGCTCTAGGGGGCTGGTGTTCTCCCCCCGGGCCGTTAGACGGTTCGGGGGTTCTTGAATATCCAGCGTGGATATTTTGATAGGGTTTTTGCTAACCATATAAGTCATCTTACTATATTCTGCTATTAGCTAGTGGGCCTCTCTTTGCTAAATACCTAGCTCATTCTTACGTTTGTCTTTTCCTCTTACCTCACCGTTATTATTTGTTGGGGGCTTGTATCCAACTTTTGGGGTCTTTTCTCTGGAGGCAAGAAAGGTCTTTCTTTTCCCTTCTAGGGTTAGTTAGTTCTCCGGCTGGCGCAAGACGTCTAGAACCAACGTAGGCACGTTCCCCGGCTGCTGCTATTTGTGGTGCTAGGATTAGATATATGGTCAGCTCAGTTACCACTGCCCTACCACTGAGCTGGTTTTTTGTGTTTGCAGACTTAGTAATTATTTCTGAGACCCTCTGCCATTGGGGTCATAACAGTATGCCAGGCCCACATTGAATGTTTAATGCATTGCAGAAGTGGGATAATAAGAAAGGAAATTCTGAGTTTTTGTTTTTTTTTCCTCTCTTCCTCCCCTTTACCTCTGAGTGGCTTGTGCTTGCTGCAGACATGAATGTCCAGACCTTGATTACAAGTGTAGACCAGCTTGCTGCTCGTGTGCAGGGCATACAAGATTTTGTTACCAGTAGTCCAATGTCTGAACCTAAAATACCTATTCCTGAACTGTTTATCTGGATGATATTCTGGTTTTCTCTGAAGATTGGGACTCACATGTGGAGCAGGTCAGGATGGTGTTTCAGGTTTTGCGTGAGAATGCTTTGTTTGTTAAGGGCTCAAAGTGTCTCTTTGGAGTACAGAAGGTTCCCTTTTTGGGGTTTATTTTTTCCCCTTCTGCTGTGGAGATGGACCCAGTCAAGGTCCGAGCTATTCATGATTGGACTCAACCCACGTCAGTTAAGAGTCTTCAGAAGTTCTTGGGTTTTGCTAACTTCTACCGTCGTTTTATCGCTAATTTTTCTAGCGTTGTTAAACCTTTGACGGATATGACCAAGAAAGGTTCTGATGTTGCTAACTGGGCTCCTGCAGCCGTGGAGAGGCGTTCCAAGAGTTGAAGCGCCGGTTTACTTCGGCGCCTGTTTTGTGCCAGCCTGATGTCTCACTTCCCTTTCAGGTCGAAGTGGATGCTTCTGAGATTGGGGCAGGGGCCGTTTTGTCGCAGAGAGGCCCTGGTTGCTCGGTAATGAGACCATGTGCTTTCTTCTCTAGGAAGTTTTCGCCTGCTGAGCGGAATTATGATGTTGGCAATCGGGAGTTGCTGGCCATGAAGTGGGCATTTGAGGAGTGGCGTCATTGGCTCGAGGGTGCTAAGCATCGTGTGGTGGTCTTGACTGATCACAAAAATTTGATGTATCTCGAGTCTGCTAAACGCCTGAATCCTAGACAGGCCCGCTGGTCATTGTTTTTCTCCCGTTTTGACTTTGTGGTCTCGTATTTACCAGGTTCAAAGAATGTGAAGGCTGATGCTCTTTGAAGGAGCTTTGTGCCTGACTCTCCTGGAGTCGCAGAACCAGTTGGTATTCTTAAAGAGGGAGTTATCTTGTTGGCCATTTCTCCTGATTTGCGACGTGTGTTGCAGAGATTTCAGGCTGGTAGACCTGACTCTTGTCCACCTGACAGACTGTTTGTTCCTGATAAGTGGACCAGCAGAGTCATTTCCGAGGTTCATTCTTCGGTGTTGGCAGGGCATCCGGGAATTTTTGGCACCAGAGATATGGTGGCTAGGTCCTTTTGGTGGCCTTCCTTGTCACGGGATGTGCGGTCATTTGTGCAGTCCTGTGGGACTTGTGCTCGAGCTAAGCCTTGCTGTTCTCGTGCCAGCGGGTTGCTCTTGCCCTTGCCTGTCCCGAAGAGGCCTTGGACACACATTTCCATGGATTTCATTTCAGATCTCCCGGTGTCTCAGGGCATGTCTGTCATCTGGGTTGTATGTGATCGCTTTTCTAAAATGGTCCATTTGGTGCCTTTGCCTAAGCTGCCTTCCTCTTCCGATCTGGTTCCTGTGTTCTTTCAGAATGTGGTTCGTTTACACGGCATTCCTGAGAATATTGTGTCTGACAGAGGATCCCAGTTTGTTTCCAGGTTCTGGCGATCCTTTTGTGCTAGGATGGGCATTGATTTGTCGTTTTCGTCTGCCTTTCATCCTTAGACTAATGGACAAATGGAGCGAACTAATCAGACTCTGGAGGCTTATTTGAGGTGTTTTGTTTCGGCAGATCAGGATGATTGGGTGACCTTCTTGCCGTTGGCTGAGTTTGCCCTTAATAATCGGGCTAGTTCCGCTACTTTGGTTTCGCCATTTTTCTGCAACTCTGGTTTCCATCCTCGTTTTTCCTAGGGACATGTGGAGCCTTCTGACTGTCCTGGGGTAGATTCTGTGGTGGATAGGTTGCAGCAGATCTGGAATCATGTGGTGGACAACTTAAAGTTGTCACAGGAGAAGGCTCAGCGTTTTGCCAACCGCCGCCGCGGTGTGGGTCCCCGACTTCGTGTTGGGGATTTGGTATGGCTGTCTTCTCGATTTGTTCCTATGAAGGTCTCCTCTCCTAAATTTAAGCCTCGCTTCATCGGTCCTTACAAGATGTTGGAAATCCTTAATCCTGTGTCCTTTCGCTTGGATCTTCCGGTGTCGTTTGCCATTCACAACGTGTTCCATTGGTCTTTGTTGCGGCGGTACGTTGTACCTGTGGTTCCTTCTGTTGAGCCTCCTGCTCCGGTGTTGGTTGAGGGCGAGTTGGAGTACGTGGTGGAGAAGATCTTGGATTCTCGTCTCTCCAGACAGAGGCTTCAGTATCTGGTCAAGTGGAAGGGCTATGGTCAGGAGGATAATTCCTGGGTGGTTGCTTCTGATGTGCATGCGGCCGATTTAGTTCGTGCCTTTCACGCTGCTCATCCTGATCGCCCTGGTGGTCTTGGTGAGGGTTCGGTGACCCCTCCTTAAGGGGGGGGGGGTACTGTTGTGGATTAGACTTTTTGGCTCCCTCTTGTGGTTACTGGTGATATGACTCTGGGATTGTCTTTCCTCAGTTTGGCACCCACCTGGGTCGTTAGTCCAGGGGTGTTGCTATATAAACTTCCTGGATCCTTAGTCCAGTGCCTGGCATCGTTGTAATCAGATCCTTTCTGTTTGCTCCTGTCTGCTGGTCCTGGTTCGTGCAAATTAAGCTAAGTCCTGCTTCTTTGTATTTTGGTTATTTGCTTTGCTCTTATTTTTGTCCAGCTTGTACTAAATGTGATTCCTGACTTTGCTGGAAGCTCTAGGGGGCTGGTGTTCTCCCCCCGGGCCGTTAGACGGTTCGGGGGTTCTTGAATATCCAGCGTGGATATTTTGATAGGGTTTTTGCTGACCATATAAGTCATCTTACTATATTCTGCTATTAGCTAGTGGGCCTCTCTTTGCTAAATACCTAGCTCATTCTTACGTTTGTCTTTTCCTCTTACCTCACCGTTATTATTTGTTGGGGGCTTGTATCCAACTTTTGGGGTCTTTTCTCTGGAGGCAAGAAAGGTCTTTCTTTTCCCTTCTAGGGTTAGTTAGTTCTCCGGCTGGCGCAAGACGTCTAGAACCAACGTAGGCACGTTCCCCGGCTGCTGCTATTTGTGGTGCTAGGATTAGATATATGGTCAGCTCAGTTACCACTGCCCTATGAGCTGGTTTTTTGTGTTTGCAGACTTAGTAATTATTTCTGAGACCCTCTGCCATTGGGGTCATAACAGATGGGGAGCTACACTATGCTGTGTGTTGGGGAGCTGCATTATACTGTGTGTTGGGGAGCTGCACTATACTGTGTGTGTGGGGAGCTGCACTATGTTGTGTATTGAGGGAGCTGCATCTGCAATATACTGTGTATTGGGGAGCTGCACTGTACTGTGTGTTTAGGGAAGCTGCACTGTACTGTGTGATGAGGGGAGCTGTACTGTGTGTGGGAGGAACTGCACTATACTGAGTGTGGGGGAGAGATGCACTATACTGTGTGTTGGGGAGCTGCACTGTACTTTGTATTGGAGAGGAGCTGCACTGTACTGTGTGTTCAGGGGAGCTGCACTATACTGTGTGTTGGGGGAGTTGCACTATACTGTGAATTGGTGGAACTGCAACTGCACTATACTGTGTGCTGGGGAGGTGCACTATGCTGTGATGGGGAGAGCTGCACTTTGCTGTGTGTTGGGGGAACTGCACTATACTATGTGTGGGTAGAACTGCATTATACTGTATGTGGGTGAACTGCACTATACTGTGAGTGTGTGGGGGAGGGGAACTATACTGTGTGTTGGGGAGCTGCACTATACTGTGTGTGGGGTGAGCTGTACTATACTGTGTGTAGGGGAGAGCTGCACTATACTGTGTGTGGGGAGCTGCACTACACTGTGTGTTGGGGAGGTGCACTCTACTGTGTGTTGGGGAGCTGCACTGTACTGTGTTGGTGGAGCTGCTCTGTACTATGTGTCCTATAAGTGAAGGAAGTTTTTGATATTAACAATAAAACTTTTAATATGCAGTAAATAGTGGTGGTATGTCTGTAATTGTACTTACTGGAGTGCCGTGAGGCAGTGTGACCCCTTAAAGAATTGGTGTAGATAGATAGGTAACTACCCTGATGAAGAGGGTTGCTGACCCTCAAAATGCATTGGTTTTATGTTCCTCCTCCGCACCCGTCCCTTTGCTTATAGGGCACACTAGACCCTACTTCACCAAATTCTGGGACCATCACCTTCTAAAACCCAGTACCTTTTCATCAGGACCGTTATTTTGGCATAATCGCATTAAGTTTCTTTTCATTTACACATTTTTCACCTTCACTATTACCTCCCTACTACCATTGTCCTCCACACATGTATGGAGTATCGCAGTGAAATATTGTCAATTTTTTATCTGGTAAAAGAACTGTTGACCCAAGGTCATTCACACCCTGGTCCAGATGCTCCACAAGGGACTCAATAGTGGTAGAAGGAGAAGGGCAAATTGTTTATCTATGATGGTAAGCTATGTCAGAGGAATACCGGCCTACGCACTCATGAGCTGGTCTGGCGGGTGGTAGTCCTGAGACAAGATGCACGAATGGTTTTGGAAGTGTACCACGATGGAGCAGGATACTTCGGATGCAAGAAGTTGGAAGTCCTACTTCGTGGGAGGTTTTACTGGATTGGCATGAGAAAAGCCATTGAAAAGTGGTGCCGAGAGTGTGGCCCATGTAACCTGCTCAGAAAGGACCATGACAGCCAGAGGGCCCCGCTACAGCACATAGTCACCAAACAGCCACTTGAACTGGTAGCTTTGTGAAGCTAAGATGTGAAGCTAACCCCAATTCGGACTGGCTATGTCTATGCTTTGACCATAGTGGACCATTACTCAAGATTCTTGGTAGTCGTGCCTGTTAAGGATCAAACAACAAAGACGGCAGCCCAAGCATTCCAACAACACTTTTGTCGACCACATGGTTACCCTGAAAAGGTACTCACCGACCAAGGCCCAGCCTTTGAAGCAGAGGTGCTCCAGGAGTTCTGTAACCTGTATTGATGCAAGAAGATCAGAACAATGCCGTAGCACCCACAGACAAATGGCATGTGTGAGAAGATGAACCAGATGGTAATTGACTTACTGAAGACCTTGCCTTTGGAAGAGAGAAACCTGTGGTCAGAGAAGTTGCTGGATCTGGTAGATCTGTACAATCATATCCCGGTAAATTCCACTAACTGCATTCCAGCCTACCTAATGAGAGGAAGACCTAGCAAATTACCTGTTGACCTTGATATGGGAGTCCTAACACCAGAAACAATATCACCAGATGCAGATTGGGATCCAGAGTGGCAGCAGAAATATTGGCAAGTACAAGAATGCATGGAAAGAAGTCTGTCCTGTCATGGTTCTCAATGGCAAGAGAACATAGTAAAGCATACAAAAAGGACTAGCTCTTGGAAGATGGGAACTCGAGCTGACTGTGAGCTAAACCTACCGCACAACTAACAGTGGCCGGGTAGCGTGCCTACGTTTTATCCCTAGACGCCCAGCGCCAGCCGGAGAACTGACTGACCCTAGCAGAGGAAAATACAGACCTGGCTTACCTCTAGAGAAATTTTCCCCAAAAGGCAGACAGTAGCCCCCACATATATTGTCGGTGATTTCAGAGGAAATTGACATACGAAGTATGAAGATAAGTTTAGCAAATTGAGGTCCGCTTACTAGATAGTAGGAAGACAGAAAAGGGAACTTCACAGTCAGCTGAAAACCCTTTCAAAACACCATCCTGAAATTACTTTAAGACTCTAATATCAACTCATGACACCAGAGTGGCAATTTCAGCTGACAAGAGCTTCCAGCCTCAGAAATAATCAATCACAGAGAACTGGAACAAAAATGCAAAACAAACTTAGGACTACAAGTCCAACTTAGCTGATAGTAGTCTAGGAGCAGGAACATGCAACAGAAAGGCTTCTGGTAACATTGTTGGCCGGCATAGAAATGACTGAGGAGCAAGGTTAAATAGAAAACTCCCACATCCTGATGGAAACAGGTGAACAGAGGAGATGAAGCACACAAGTGCAGTACCACCAGAAACCACCGGGGGAGCCCAGAAACCAAATTCACAACAGTACCCCCCCCCTCAAGGAGGGGGCACCGAACCCTCACCAGAACCACCAGGGCGATCAGGATGAGCCCTATGAAAGGCACGGACCAAATCGGAGGCATGAACATCAGAGGCTGTCACCCAAGAGTTATCCTCCTGACCGTAGTCCTTCCACTTGACCAGATACTGAAGTCTCCGTCTGGAAACACGGGAGTCCAAGATCTTCTCGACAACGCACTCCAACTCACCCTCAACCAACACCGGAGCAGGAGGCTCAACGGAAGGCACAACCGGTACCTCATACCTGCGCAACAATGACCGATGGAAGACATTATGAATAGAAAAAGATGCAGGGAGGTCCAAACGAAAGGACACAGGGTTAAGAATCTCCAATATCTTGTACGGGCCGATGAACCGAGGCTTAAACTTAGGAGAAGAAACCTTCATAGGGACAAAACGAGAAGATAACCACACCAAGTCCCCAACACAAAGACGAGGACCAACACGACGACGGCGGTTGGCAAAATGCTGAGTCTTCTCCTGGGACAACTTCAAATTGTCCACCACATGCCCCCAAATCTGATGCAACCTCTCCACCACAGCATCCACTCCAGGACAATCCGAAGACCCCACCTGACCGGAAGAGAAACGAGGATGAAACCCCGAATTACAGAAGAAAGGAGAAACCAAGGTGGCAGAACTAGCCCGATTATTGAGGGCAAACTCCGCCAAGGGCAAAAAGGCAACCCAATCATCCTGATCCGCAGACACAAAACACCTCAAATAAGTCTCTAAGGTCTGATTAGTTCGCTCGGTCTGGCCATTAGTCTGAGGGTGGAAAGCAGACGAAAAAGACAAATCAATGCCCATCCTAGCACAGAACGCTCGCCAAAATCTAGACACGAATTGGGTTCCCCTGTCAGAAACGATATTCTCCGGAATACCATGCAAGCGCACCACATTTTGAAAAAACAGAGGAACCAGCTCGGATGAAGAAGGCAATTTAGGCAAGGGAACCAAATGGACCATCTTAGAGAAACGGTCACACACCACCCAGATGACAGACATCTTCTGAGAAACAGGGAGATCAGAAATAAAATCCATGGAGATGTGAGTCCAAGGCCTCTTCGGAATAGGCAAGGATAACAACAATCCACTAGCCCGAGAACAACAAGGCTTGGCCCGAGCACAAACATCACAAGACTGCACAAAACCTCGCACATCTCGCGACAGGGAAGGCCACCAGAAGGACCTAGCCACCAAATCCCTGGTACCAAAGATTCCAGGATGACCTGCTAACGCAGAAGAATGGACCTCCGAGTTGACTCTACTGGTCCAATCATCAGAAACAAACAATCTACCAGGCGGGCAACGATCAGGTCTATCCGCCTGAAACTCCTGCAAGACCCGTCGCAAATCTGGGGAAACAGCAGATAATATCACTCCATCCTTAAGGATACCTGTAGGTTCAGAATTACCAGAGGAATCAGGCTCAAAACTCCTAGAAAGGGCATCCGCCTTCACATTTTTAGAACCCGGTAGGTAAGAAACCACAAAATTAAACCGAGAGAAAAATAACGACCAGCGCGCCTGTCTAGGATTCAGGCGCCTGGCGGACTCAAGATAAATCAAATTCTTGTGGTCGGTCAATACCACCACCTGATGTCTAGCCCCCTCAAGCCAATGACGCCACTCCTCAAAAGCCCACTTCATAGCCAAGAGCTCCCGATTACCAATATCATAATTTCGCTCAGCGGGCGAAAACTTACGAGAAAAGAACGCACAAGGTCTCATCACGGAGCAGTCGGAACTTTTCTGCGACAAAACCGCCCCAGCTCCGATTTCTGAAGCGTCGACCTCAACCTGAAAAGGAAGAGTAACATCAGGCTGACGCAATACAGGGGCGGAAGAAAAGCGGCGCTTAAGCTCCCGAAAGGCCTCCACAGCAGCAAGGGACCACTCAGCAACATCAGCACCCTTCTTAGTCAAATCAGTCAACGGTTTAGCGACATCAGAAAAACCAGTTATAAATCGACGATAAAAATTAGCAAAGCCCAAAAACTTCTGAAGGCTCTTAAGAGAAGAGGGTTGCGTCCAATCACAAATAGCCTGAACCTTGACAGGGTCCATCTCAATGGAAGAGGGGGAAAAAATGTACCCCAAAAATGAAATCTTTTGAACCCCAAAAACGCACTTAGAACCCTTTACACACAAGGAATTAGAGCGCAAAACCTGAAAAACCCTCCTGACCTGTTGGACATGAGAGTCCCAGTCATCCGAAAAAATCAAAATATCATCCAGATACACAATCAAAAATTTATCCAAATATTCACGGAAAATGTCATGCATAAAGGACTGAAAGACTGAAGGGGCATTTGAAAGACCAAAAGGCATTACTAAATACTCAAAATGGCCCTCAGGCGTATTAAATGCGGTTTTCCACTCATTCCCCTGCTTAATTCGCACTAAATTATACGCCCCACGAAGATCAATCTTAGAGAACCACTTGGCCCCCTTTATTCGAGCAAACAAATCAGTAAGCAGTGGCAAAGGATACTGATATTTAACCGTGATTTTATTCAAAAGCCGATAATCAATACACGGCCTCAAAGAGCCATCTTTTTTAGATACAAAGAAAAAACCGGCTCCTAAGGGAGATGACGAAGGACGAATATGTCCCTTTTCCAAGGACTCCTTAATATATTCCCGCATAGCAGCATGTTCAGGCACAGATAGATTAAATAAACGACCCTTTGGAAACTTACTGCCCGGAATCAGATCTATAGTACAATCGCACTCTCTGTGCGGAGGTAGTGAACCAATTTTAGGCTCCTCAAAAACGTCACGATAATCAGATAAAAATTCCGGAATCTCAGAGAGAATAGATGACGAAATGGAAACCAAAGGTACGTCCCCATGAGTCCCCTGACATCCCCAGCTTAACACAGACATTGCTTTCCAGTCGAGGACTGGGTTATGAGATTGCAGCCATGGCAATCCAAGCACCAACACATCATGTAGATTATACAACACAAGGAAGCGAATAATCTCCTGGTGATCCGGATTAATACGCATATTTACTTGTGTCCAGTATTGTGGTTTATTACTAGCCAATGGCGTGGAGTCAATACCCTTCAGAGGTATAGGAACTTCCAGAGGCTCTAAATCAAACCCACAGCGTTTGGCAAAGGACCAATCCATAAGACTCAAAGCGGCGCCAGAGTCGACATAGGCGTCCGCGGTAATAGACGATAAAGAGCAAATCAGGGTCACAGATAGAATAAACTTAGACTGTAAAGTGCCAATTGAAACAGACTTATCAACCTTCTTAGTACGTTTAGAGCATGCTGATATAACATGAGTTGAATCACCACAATAGAAGCATAACCCATTTTTTCGCCTAAAATTCTGTCGTTCGCTTCTGGACAGAATTCTATCACATTGCATAATCTCTGGCGCCTTCTCAGTAGACACTGCCAAATGGTGCACAGGTTTGCGCTCCCGCAAACGCCGATCAATCTGAATAGCCATTGTCATGGACTCATTTAGACCTGTAGGCACAGGGAACCCCACCATAACATCCTTAATGGCATCAGAGAGACCCTCTCTGAAATTCGCCGCCAGGGCGCACTCATTCCACTGAGTAAGCACAGACCACTTACGAAATTTTTGGCAGTATATCTCAGCCTCATCCTGCCCTTGAGACAGGGCCATTAAGGCTTTTTCAGCCTGAATCTCCAAATGAGGTTCCTCATAAAGCAACCCCAAAGCCAGGAAAAACGCCTCCACATTGAGCAACGCAGGATCCCCTGGTGCCAAAGCAAATGCCCAGTCCTGAGGGTCGCCCCGGAGCAAGGAAATTACAATCCTGACCTGCTGTGCAGGATCTCCAGCGGAGCGAGATCTCAGAGACAAAAATAATTTACAATTATGTTTGAAATTCTGGAAGCGAGATCTATCCCCGGAGAAAAATTCAGGTAAAGGAATTCTAGGTTCAGATATAGGAGCATGAATAACAAAATCCTGTAAACTCTGAACCTTCACAGCGAGATTATCCAAACCTGTAGCTAAACTCTGAGGATCCATATTAATCAGGTGAAATCAGAACCATTCAAGGATTAGAAGGAGAGAGAGACGAAGGCTGCAGTAAGCAGAGATGCAAGTGAATCAACTAATGAGCAAACTCAGGAAAAAAAAAAAAAAAAAATTCTCTGCAGGGTTCTTTTCTCTCCTTTCTTCTGCCAATTATTTTAACCCTTGGCCGGCCAAACTGTCATGGTTCTCAATGGCAAGAGAACATAGTAAAGCATACAAAAAGGACTAGCTCTTGGAAGATGGGAACTCGAGCTGACTGTGAGCTAAACCTACCGCACAACTAACAGTGGCCGGGTAGCGTGCCTACGTTTTATCCCTAGACGCCCAGCGCCAGCCGGAGAACTGACTGACCCTAGCAGAGGAAAATACAGACCTGGCTTACCTCTAGAGAAATTTTCCCCAAAAGGCAGACAGTAGCCCCCACATATATTGTCGGTGATTTCAGAGGAAATTGACATACGAAGTATGAAGATAGGTTTAGCAAATTGAGGTCCGCTTACTAGATAGTAGGAAGACAGAAAAGGGAACTTCACAGTCAGCTGAAAACCCTTTCAAAACACCATCCTGAAATTACTTTAAGACTCTAATATCAACTCATGACACCAGAGTGGCAATTTCAGCTGACAAGAGCTTCCAGCCTCAGAAATAATCAATCACAGAGAACTGGAACAAAAATGCAAAACAAACTTAGGACTACAAGTCCAACTTAGCTGATAGTAGTCTAGGAGCAGGAACATGCAACAGAAAGGCTTCTGGTAACATTGTTGGCCGGCATAGAAATGACTGAGGAGCAAGGTTAAATAGAAAACTCCCACATCCTGATGGAAACAGGTGAACAGAGGAGATGAAGCACACAAGTGCAGTACCACCAGAAACCACCGGGGGAGCCCAGAAACCAAATTCACAACACTGTCCCTGGCAAGACAGAGGCAGGAGAGAAACTATAACCAACACATCCCTGCAATTCCCTTGTCACCAGGTGAACAAGTTCGAAAGAGGAAAAGAAGAATGCACAAACTTGATGATCAGGGGGAAGCAGAACCATACGCGATCTTACAGTCAAACTTTGATAATACCAAGGTGTGTCTCATAACCAAAGATGGAGTAGAAACCTCAACTGCGGTATCTAGAGATCATCTGAAGGTACAGTATGCCATGACCAACTGAGTGACAGAGAGAAAGACCCAGGTACTTCGCAACCCATGGAGGAAGAGGAAAAGAGAATCCATACCGTTCTTGGAGATTTTCCCCATTCTTTGACTCAGGTAAATCAAGCAATAGTGATGCCTGTTTTGACCTTTCCTCAGTTGAAAATACCAGAAGGAGATGTGACTCGAAATCAATCTGAACCAGAAGAGACGCTACACCAGCGGGCACAAGCCGCAGACGTCATGCCAGCAGTGGAGCAAGAGAATCCACCCCCTGCTATCAGTTAATCTGTCATGCCCACAGTGAGCAGAAGTACTCTTAGGGGAGCAGGTACACCTGTGCTACATATAGTCAACAGTAGCATAGCCATAAGAGAGCACATAACACCAGTGATAGCAAACCTAGTAAATCTGCTCAGATCACTCTCAGTGCCTGTGCTGCGTAGATCTACCCGTAGTACCAGAGATCAGATCCCAGCCCGTTACAGGGACTAAGATAAAAAATGTCAATAATTGTTGTCACCTGTTTAAAAATGTTTGATTTTGCTTATTAAAATTCTAAATGGACAATAGGGTAATGAATGGTGAATTACCTAAAAACTTCCCTTGTAAATAGTTGGCACCTCCTAAGGTGTACCTTATTGGTTTTACCATGCCCTGGTAGCGTGAGTAGAACCCAGTGTCTGTTCAAAGACCGAAGAAAAACGATTTGGGGTGGACGAAGACAAGGTCTGGATGTTATGCCTTGCAGCATGCCCAAGTCTACATTGGGGGTTTAGAACAGGTCCCCCGCATCAGTACTGCTGTTGATGAACAAGGACACCCTGGTATAAGACCAGTTGTACTCTTGTAAATAATGTTTTGCAACGTTCAAAGAAAAGTGCCTCTCGTAAAGGGAAGAAAAAGTTTTGTTCCCGTTTAACCTGTTGAAATGCATTTACAAAAATGCCTGCATTTACCTGTTATTGTTTTTGTTTCTCTTCCCAGTCCGGGAGTACTTGATTTAACGAGGAGGGCGAATGGGGCACCCCAGGAGTTCGGGTACCACAGTAGTACTGCCTTCCTCTCGGGGAGGGTGATGCCATGCCTGGAAACAAGGAGGCTCCCTGTGGCAGATAATCTGTACATGCAACACTTTCTGGCTCCAGCCAGAAGGGGGATCTCTAGACCCAGTTTCAGGGGAGCTTCCCTAGATATACTGTATACAGGGGTGAACCTAACCACACTGCTGCCTGAAGCGAACTTCAAAACGGCGCCCCCCCCAACACATATACAGTACAGCCCCCCTATAGGGCTCCCATCTCATATACAGTCCCCCCATACATTACATGAGTGATAACTATTGTACATTCTACAATAGGTCATAAATCAGACAGTATAGTCCTCTATACAGTATTCTGGCCACACATGATGCTCCATACTGTATAATGGTCACAGACAGTGCTCAATACTGTATAATGGCAGCACATGATACTGCGTACCGTATAATGGCCACACATAGTTACTCCTACACACGCGGCTGTGCTCTGTACACCTTGCACACACGGCTCTGCTCCGTACACACGAGGCTACGCTCTATACACCTCATCCACATGCGGCTCCGCTCCGTACACCTCATCCACATGCAGCTCTGCTCCGTACACCTAATACACACCCGGCTCTGCTCCGTACACCTCATACACACACAGCTCCGCTCAGTACACCTCATCCACATGCAGCTCTGCTTCGTACACCTCATACACAAGTGGCTCCGCTCCATACACCTAATACACACCCGGCTCTGCTCCATACACCTCATACACAAGCAGCTCCGCTCCGTACCCTCATACATACACGGATCCGCTCACCTCATACACACGCGGCTCCGCTCCGTACACCTCATCCACACACGGCTTCGCTCCGTACACCTCATCCACATGCAGCTCCGCTCCGTACACCTAATAACTAGTGTTGAGCATTCCGATACCGCAAGTATCGGGTATCGGCCGATATTTGCGGTACCGGAATTCCGATACCGAGATCCGATACTTTTGTGATATCGGGAATCGGTATCGGGATCGATATTAATGTGTAAAATAAAGAATAAAAATAAAAAATATTGATATACTCACCTCTCCGACGCAGCCTGGACCTTACCGATGTAACCGGCAGCTTCCGTTCCTAAGAATGAGCGCTTGAAAGACCTTAGATGACGTCGCGGCTTGTGATTGGTCGCGTGGCGGTCACGTGACCGCTCACGCGACCAATCACAGGCCGCGACGTCATCTAAGGTCTTTCAAGCGCTCATTCTTAGGAACGGAAGCTGTCGGGTACATCAGAAAAAAAAACAAAATCGCTCAACACTACTAATAACACCGGGCTCTGCTCCGTACACCTCATCCACACACGGCTCCGCTCCGTACACCTCATCCACATGCAGCTCCGCTCCGTACACCTAATAACACCCGGCTCCACTCCGTACACCTCATACACACACGGCTCTGCTCAACTCATACACATGTCTCCACTCTGTACACCTCGTATACATTCAGCTCTGCTCCGTACACCTCGTACACACATGGCTCTGCTACATCCACACTGTAAACCCCTCCTGACCCCACACATAAGGTAGCTTACCATGGCAACCAGCACAGCAGAGTCCTGCAATCCATGGAGGTCCCGATCATGTAACCCCTGACTCCTCCCCTCCTGTGACCTCATCACAGGTCCTGTGCGCACAGAGCAGCCGATAGGTTGTGGGTTGTGAGCAGGGGTGCACGCACCGCACTAGTGACACTCAGCAAATGTCAGGGATTATGAAGAGTCGGCACCACGTGTTCTGACTGCCGCTCTGCCGCCCCCTGTCTTTCAGTGAGGACTGCCGCCTGAAGCAAAGGGCTCAACTTGCCTCATGATAGCATCGCCCCTGACTGTATGTCTAGCTTGGAGGAGGAGTTAGTTCAGTCTGGAGTTTGTGTGTGACAGAGGAGGAGGAAGGAGCACAGGAGAAATAAGGAGCTGGAGGAGAGCTGCACTGAGCTCCTTCCACACTGAAGCGCAGGAACTGGACACTGGGAGTCCAAGGCTGTGTGGGGCTGTATGCCCCACAGCAGAAACTGGAAGGCAGGAGATTGAAAGTAACTTGCCCACATCTACACCCTGAGGTACAGCAACATACAGAGCCTGGAGTCACCGTGAATAGAGACCCCTATAAAACAGCTCGCGTTGCCTACCATGCAGGAACTTTCTCAAAACAGAGAGTGAGAGAGGACCTTGAAAGAAGCCATAGGCAGCAAGAGACTATTATACAGTACGTAGTGGAAAGCTCTCAATCTAACCTGGCAAAGGGAATTCAACTCGTTTCCAGGCTGCCTGGACTTTGCCGTCAGCTGTTGCTGGTACCCTGAACTGTGGCCATAAACCAACAGTAAAACAGGTAAAGAGACTGCAACTTTGTGTCCTCTGACTCCCAGGGCCACGGACCGGGTCACTGCCACCATGACTTCCCTTTTAATGACCACCGGACCCGGTACCGAGTACACCTAGGCCCTCCCTTATCCTTCTATGTGTGGCATCCCAGGAGTTTGGGTACCACAGTAGTGCTGCCTTCCTCTCGGGGAGGGTAGTGCTATGCCTGGAGACAAGTGAGATTCCCCTTGCAGGTTATTGCACACACAACACCTTCCAAATCCAGGCCAAGAGGGGGAGCTCAAAACCCTGTTTTAGGGCCGCTTCCCTGAATAAAGATCCTGGTTTGGAGGAGGAGCTTGACAGTTAGTCACAGGAGACCAGTCAGTTCAGTTTGTACAGACAGTCTGTGAGCGAGGACAGACAGTAAGGGAACAGAGAGGAGATACAGGACTCAAGGAGGATACGAGTAGGCCTCCAAAGAGTCAGTGCGCGGAAACTGGGTACTGGGAGCCCGAGGCTTTTGTGGAAATTCTAAGACACAGAGCAGAACCAGAGGGCATAGGATGACACGGACATTGCCCATTTGCACCTGTGGTACAGCAGCACCATGGAGCCTGAAGGGATGGCTCAAGCTGCCTACCATTCAGGTACCTGTCCCAGGACAGGGGAAACAGCTAGGACCTTGTTTGGAGCACTTAGTGGCAGCAGGGACCTCAGACACAGGAAGCACATTGTGGAAGGCCCCCAACCTGACCTGCTAAGGGGATTCTACTTGTCTCTAGACTGCCTGGACTCCTAATGTACCTATTGCCAGTGCCGTGGACTGTGGCCTACCATCTGCAGTAAGCCAGGTAAAGACTTACAGCTTGTCTCCACCATTTATTCATCGGCACATACCATCATCTTGGCCACACACCATAGGACCCCTGGGGACCCCGCTTCACCTGTGGGAAGTGTAACACCCGTGCTGCCACAACATCCCCCAGGGGACCCCTTCAATGAAGCGTCAGTCCCACTACTGACCGAACACCACAGGTGGCATCACGACAGACTCATAAAAATTTTCCCCTTTAAAGACTGTTCCCCTTTAACATTGAGCCCCAGGGCCACGGACCGGGTTGCAGTCACCGTGACATCCCCCTTGAGACCGTACCTGGTACTGAGTACCCCACTGCCCTGGCTGGGCGACTCATATCAATCCATCCCTCCCTCATACAGCCATTCATCATCCATTCCACTTTTTTTAGGCAAAAGTCTTAAAATAACAGAAACAAAAAATTATATCAGCAAAAATAAAAAAAATTTAACCATGATGCAGAGGTTGAAGTGGAAAAAAGGGTGGAGGTGGACTTGGTGGTGTATAAGGAAGAAGGGGAGGGGGCATTTTTTAAAAACAAATAACTTAAAATTACATAGCCAACAAAGAAATGAACAAAAATAAAAAATAGAAACATGAGGCACAGGTCCAAGTGGAGGAGGGGGTTGCGGTATACGTGGTGGTGTACGTCGAAGAGAAGGAGGGGATGTACACTGTCTTAAACTTTTTTAGTTTGTTTACATTTTGGGGCGCAAAAAGCAGAAAAAAATTCAAAATACAGTGTAACCATGGCTAGGTGCAGCTGGTATAACTGTCTAGTCAATCTGCCTTGTTGTCCCACTGAGACGCTTCTGTCGATGGGAAAGCCATCAGTAGTTTCTGCAAAAAAGTCTGTTTGTATTGATGCATTTTTAGAACCTGCTCCAATGAAAGGCAATGATGGTACTTGTCCTTGAAGCGGGGATCCAGCAGGGTGGCCACCCAGTAATCTGCACTGGTGATAATACGTGCAACTTGGCTGTTGTTGCGCAGGCATTGCAATGTGTATTGGCTCATGTGTATCAGGCTGCCCAAATGGTAATGACAGGCTGTCCTATGTGGATGGTGTATCGTCTGTGTCCTCACTATTCTCCCCTATCCACGTAATGCCCATGAGCTGCTCTGAGAGCAACCCTGCTGTAAACATGGCTGTTCTTTCTCCTCCTTCGCCTCATTCTCCAAAACTATCCCCTGGCTGTACATTTGTGTTGACAATAGGCCTAATAACATTGCAAATTGTCTCTATTTCTCCTGCTCCTTTTCCTGCTCTCCCACTTTCTTATGTATCTTTGCCTGAAGTGTTGTTTCCAGCATACAAACAATTGGTATCATAACGCTGATGATGGTGCTCATTATCGCAAACCACCAGGCCAGGCTTGAGGTGCAGTGGCACCAACCACTCATCTGTCTGCTCTTTGATCCCAGTCCACAGCTCCTTGTGCGGTGTGGAATTTGTCCCCCAAAAATATCAATTTCATAACCCTCTGCTGTCATTTAACCTTGGCTGAGCTCAAGTTGGCGTGCAGGTCTTCAGTAAGTGGATGATGAAGTGGTGGAGGAAGTGGCAACCTGGCCAAAGAAATGTCCAGCAATCCTCGGTGGTGGTAGGACATCCTCTAGAAAGCCTTCTGCCTCTGGCCAACCACCACTACATTTATCCAGTGGGCAGTTAGGGAGATGTAACTTCCCTGTCTGTGCTTGCTGGTCCACGTATCAGTCGTTATGTGGACCTTGCCACCTATGGCGTTGTGCAGTGCACACCTGATTTTGTCTGACACATGTGTGTTCCAAGCAGGATGGCCCACCTGGAAAAGTAGTAGCAGCTGGGAACATCATTCTGTGGGACAGCCACCGCCATCAGATTTTTGAAACTTTCCATCTCCACCAGCCAGAATGGAAGCATTTAGAATCGAGAAATTTTAAAATGCAGTAATTGGCTCGGGTTCCATGGGATGGTGTGGAAATGCCACCACTCAGGCATGAAATCCAGATGTAGCAGAGCTGGAGCATGTCATGAGACATATAGATTTTCATCGGACAGGTAAAGAATATGGTGTAATCCAGATGTAGCAGAATTGGAGCACATCATGGGACACACAGCTGTGCTCAAAAGTTTACATGCCACAGAACAATTTTTGCTTTCTTGGCCTTTTTTCAGAGAATATGAATGATTGCACCAAAACTATTTCTCCACTCATGGTTAGTGGTTGAGTGAAGCCATTTATTGTCAAAATACTGTGTTTTCTCTTTTTATATGATGATGACAATCCAAAACATCCAAATGACCCTGTTTACATACCCTGGTGGTTTTTGCCTGATAACATGCACAGAAGTTGACAGAAATGGGTTTTAATGGCTTCTAAAGGTAACATCCTCACCTGTGACCTGTGATAAATGCCAGGAAAATTGTTCGGGATGCAAAGGAATACCCACAAATAACATCAGCTTAAGTACTGGACTCTGTTTCAAGATGCACAATAAGGAGGCACTTGAAGAAAAATGGGCTGCATGGTCGCGTCACCAGAAGAAAGCCAAATGACCCTGATCAAAAGTTCACATACCCCATTTCTTAATACCGTGTTTTGCCCCTCTAAAACCAATAACAGCATGAAGTCTTTTGTGGTAGTTGTGGATAATGTTCTTTATTTTCTCAGATGGTAAAGCTGCCCACTCTTCTTGGCAAAAGCCTCCAGTTCCTGTAAATGCTTGGGCTGTCTAGCATGAACTGCACTCTTGAGATCTCCCCAGTGTGGATCAATGATATTGAGATCAAAGGACTGAGATGGCCCCTCCAGAACCTTCACTTTGTTCTGCTGTAGCCAATGACATTTTGACTTGACCTTGTGTTTTGGATCGTTGTCATATTTGAACTTCCAAGTATGTCCCATGCACAGCTTCCGGGCTGATAAGTACAAATTTGCCTCTAGTATTTGCTGATAACGTGCTTCATTCATCTTTCCTTCAACTTTGACCAAGTTTCCTGTGCCTTTGTAGCTCACATATCCCCAAAACATCAGCGATCCACCTCCGTGCTTTACAGAAGGAATGGTGTTCCTTTCATTATAGGCCTGGTTGACCTCTCTACAAATGTAATGTTTATGGTTGTTTATGGTTGTAGACAAAAAATGTAATTTTGGTCTCTTCACTCCAAATTACCTTGTTCCAGAACATTTGATGCTTGTCTCTGTGCTGTTTCACATATTGTCGGCGAGATACTTTGTGGCATTTGGGCAGTAATGGCTTTCTTCTGGTGACTCGACCATTCAGCCCATTTTTCTTCAAGTGCCTCCTTATTGTGCATCTTGAAATAGCCACACCACTAGTTTTCAGAGAGTCCAGTATTTCAGCTGATGTTATTTGTGGGTTTTTCTTTGCATACTGAACAATTTTCCTGGCATTTGTCACAGGTGAGGATGTTACCTTTAGTAGCCATTCAAACCCATTTGTGTCAACTTCTGTGCATGCTATCAGGCCAAAATCACCAGGGTATGTAAACTTTTGATCAGGGTCATTTGGATGTTTTGGGTTGTCATTATGATTTAAAAAGAGAAAACACAGTGGTTTGACAATAAATGGCTTCACCCAACCACTAAGCATGAGTGGAGAAAAAGTTTTGGTGTTCATATTCTCTGAAAAAGGCCAAGAAAGCAAAAATTCTGCCGGAGTATGTAAACTTTTAAGCACAACTGTATGGATTATCATCGGACGGGTGAGGAATATGGTGTTTTTATTGTTTTTAATTGTAAAAGAGGATGGGGAGTGTTTCTTTCAAACAAAAGTGTCTCTATTTTTATTGCAAATAAAGGACTTTTCACTGTGCCTGTGTTTTTATTACATTTTACTATGAGGTTAGTAACGGGGGTGTCTTATAGACGCCTCTCCATTTCTAACCTGTGGGCTTGATGTCAGCTGACATTACAAAGCTGACATCAATCCCACAAATGTTACCCCACTTGCCACCGCAGCAGGTCAAGTGGAAAGAGCTGGGAAAAGCACCAGAATTGGCTCATCCAATAGATGCGCCTTTTTTGTTATTTTAAGGCTTGGAGGTCAATATCCATGGTCTCTTACCAGTATGAGAATACCAGACCCCAGCTGCTTGAATTAGCTCGGCTGGTTGTCAAAAATTATTTATTTAAAACTGAACAGTAACACCAACTTCAGGGAGAAGTCTATCTTCAGGGTCTGTGCATGGACACTAACTGTTCAGTACGGACCCCAAAATTTACTGTTCTATCCCTAAAACTGAATCATCAAAAGTACAAATTGCCTATTAATTGTGCAGTGTATATATACATAAATATGTTAATAAATATATAAAGTATATGTACATAAACCTTATACAGTATATACAGTTGTGCACAAAAGTTTACATGCCCCAGCAGAATTTTTGCTTTCTTGGCTTTTTTTCAGAGAATATAAATGATAACAGCAAAACTTTTTCTTCACACATGGTTAGTGGTTGGGTGAACCCATTTATTGTCAAAATACTGTGTTTTCTCTTTTTAAATGATGATGACAACCAAAACATCCAAATGACCCTGATAAAAAGTTCACATACCCTGGTGATTTTGGCCTGATAACATGCACAGAAGTTGACACAAATGGGTTTCTAAGGCTCCTAAAGGTAACATCCTCACCTGTTACCTGTTTGCTTGTAATCAGTGTGTGTACATAAAGGTTGAGTAAGTTTCTGAGATCCAGAAAGACTCTTGCATCTTTCATCCAGCCACTAATGTTTCTGAATTGTGAGTCATGGGTAAAGCAAAAGAATTGTCAACAGATCTACGGGAAAAGGTAGTTGAACTGTATAAAACAGGAAAGGGATACAAAACGATATCCAAGAAATTAATAATGCCAGTCAGCGGTGTTCAAACTGTGACTAACAAATGGAAAATCAGGGGCTTTGTAAATACAAAATCATGGTCAGTTAGACCAACAAAAATGTCGTCCACAGCTGCCAGCAAAATTGTTCGGGATGCAAAGAAATACCCACAAAAAATATCAGCTGAAATACAGGACTCTCTGAAAACTAGCGGTGTGGCTGTTTCAAGAGGCACCATAAGGAGGCACTTGAAGAAAAATGGGCTGCATGGTCGAGTCACCAGAAGAAAGCGATTACTGCGCAAATGCCACAAAGTATCTCACCTACAATATGTAAAACAGCACAGAGACAAGCTCAAAAAGTATGGAACAAGGTAATTTGGAGTGATGAGACCAAAATTGAACATTTTTGCCACAACCATAAGCGTTACATTTGGAGAGAGGTCAAAAAGGCCTATGATGAAAGTAACACCATTCCTACTGTAAAGCACGGAGGTGGATCACTGATGTTTTGGGGATGTGTGAGCTACAAAGGCACAGGAAACTTGGTCAAAGTTGAAGGAAAGATGAATGCAGCACGTTATCAGCAAATACTGGAAGGCTTTTTGCCAAGAAGAGTGGGCAGCTTTACCATCTAAGAAAATAAAGAACCTCATCCACAACTACCACAAAAGACTTCAAGCTGTCATTGATGTTAGAGGGGGTAATACACGGTATTAATAAGTGGGGTATGAACTTTTGATCAGGGTCATGTGCATGTTTTGGGTTGTCATTATTTAAAAAGAGAAAACACAGCGTTTTGAGAAAAAATGGCTTCACCCAACCACTAACCATAAGTGGAGAAACAGTTTTGGTGTTATCATTCACATTATCTGATAAAAGGTCAACAAACCAAAAATTCTGCTGGGGTATGTAAACCTTTGAGCACAACTGTATATACACTGGTGCATCTCACAAAATTAGAATATCATCAAAAAGTTCATTTATTTCAGTTCTTCAATACAAAAAGTAAAACTCATATATTAGTTAGAGTCATTAAAAACAGAGTGATCTATTTCAAGTGTTTATTTCTGTTAATATTGATGATTATGGCTTACAGCCAATGAAAACTCAAAAGTCATTTCTCAATAAATTGGAATACTTTATAACATCAGCTTGAAAAAAATATTTTAAAATCCAAAATGTTGGCCTACTGAAATGTATGTTCATTAAATGCGCTCAATACTTGGTCAGGGCTTCTTTTGCATCAATTACAGCATCAATGGCATGGAGGCAATCAGCCTGTGGCACTGCTGAGGTGTTATGGAAGACTAGGTTGCTATGATAGCAGCCTTCAGCTCATCTGCATTGTTGGGTCTGGCATCTCTCATCTTCCTCTTGACAATAACCCATAGATGCTCTATGGGCTTAAGGTCAGATGAGTTTGCTGGCCAATCAAGCACAGTAATACTGTTGTTTTTAAACCAGGATTTTTTTTACTTTTGGCAGTGTGGACAGGTGCCAAGTCCTGCTGGAGAATGAAATTTCCATCTCCAAAAACTTGTCAGCTGAGGGAAGCATGAAGTGCTTTAAAATTTCCTGGTAGATGGCTGCGCTGACTTTGGTCTTAATAAAACACAGTGGACCAACACCAGCAGATGATATGGCTCCTGAAACCATCATTGATTGTGGATACTTCACACTAGACCTTGGAAATCAAGGTCCCAGAGTCGGGAGGAAGAGTGGAGAGACAGACAATCCAAGCTGCTTGAGATCTAGTGTGAAGTTTCCACAATCAGTGATGGTTTGGGGAGCCATGTCATCTGCTGCTGCTGGTATAAGTACACTGGCATAGGAACACTGGCAAAAATGAAGAGACAACCACATCAAAACCCTGTCAAGAGTCTCCCAATCTCCAGACCTGAACCCCACTGAAAACTTCTGGAATGTTATCAAGAGGATGATGGATAGTCACAAGCCATCAAACAAAGAAGAACTGCTTAAATGTTAGCGCCAGGAGCAGTGTGAAAGACTGGTGGAAAGCATGCCAAGACACATGAAAGCTGTGATTAAAAATCATGGTTATTCCACAAAATATTGATTTCTGAACTCTTCCTGAATTAAAACATTACTATTGTTGTTTCTAAATGATTATGAACTTGTTTTCTTTGCATTGAGGTCTGAAAGCACTGGGATTTTTTTTTTGTAATTTTGACCATTTCTCCTTTTCAGAAAAAAAATACAAAATGTATTGCTTGGAAATTCGGAGACATGTTGTCAGTAGTTTATATATAGTGTATATCTATTTTGATGCATATATATATATATTTTTTTTGTAGCATAGCGCCTACTACGTGTCTTGGGGGACACTCGCTTGGCACAGGATTAACGCACTCAGGCATGGATTTCTTATAAAACACAGTCTCTAGGTTTATTTCACATCAGCATAAACCACATCCTCAGAACTTGGTAACAGCTTGAACACAGTCTGCACATATTCAACTTTACCACAGTTCGTCTCTGACCCCGGTCAGCATAAGACGCGGATCTCATCCGTTACCTGCGGGTGACCTTCACAGGTTCCTGGACACCTCTTAGCCTCAGAGGTGCCCCATACACAATGTCTCTCTCCTCTGACCCCGGTCAGCATAACACACGGATCCCTTTCCATTACCTGTTGGTGCCGCACAGTTTCTCGGATACCTCTTCTCCACAGAGGTATCCTTCAGATGTTCTCACTGACCCCGGTCAGTATTACCCACGATTATCAGACCGTTCCACACACTGGCATGTGCCAGGTCCAAAGCCCCACCATGTGCTCTCCAGGGAAACGACACTCCCAACACATGGGCTCTCCAGGACCTTCCAGCACAGACCATTCAGGTCCACACCAAGAGCTCATGTGACCAGACCTCACATTATATGGAACTAACCACTCCCCTAGATGGGAATGTGTGTGGCTAGTTTGACCCTCCCATCTCTCATAACTAGCCCTGCCAATATCCCATTAGAACTACACATTTAAATGTGGGACTACTGGTCCAAGACCACAGCACAACTTCAGACTGACAGCGCAGAGTATCCTCCTCTGCGACACACATACCGGCCATCTACAATTCTGCCGGACTTTGTCTCATCACAACAGCTATATCTTCGATTACCATGCATTCCTATGGCCTCCATACTCCTCCATGCGCACTCTCGGAAGCCCATACAGCGCCCCCTACCTGTAACAGGGGTCACTACACCACATATTCCCCCCTCTGTTCAAACCTGTGGGGTTGAACACTTATCACACACCCGGAGCCCGTGGTCATAAACCACTTGGAAAACCCAGCCGGGGAGGAAACGAACCACCGCACTACCTACCTTTTAAAAAATAAAAGCCCATTGCAGGTTTTCCTAAATCTGCCTTGGATAAATAGCTTGCCCAAGACCATCACTCACTTTTATTCTGAATTGCAATCACAGCTATGCAGATGGCATGGCTCCCCAAACCATCCCTGATGTGGAAACTTTACTCTAGACCTTAAGCAGCTTGGATTGTGTGCCTCTCCAGTCTTCCTCCAGACAATGGGACCTTGATTTTCAAATGAAATGCAAAATTTTCTTTCCTTGTGGAGTGTATGAATGACTGCCTTCTGGACATCTGTCAAGTCAGCAGTCTTCCCCATGATTGTGGAGCTCACTGAAATAGACTAAGGGACCTTTTTTTTATCAGTTTGGAAGCCTTTGCAGGTGTTTTTTGTTAATCATTCTAATTTACTGATATAATGACTTTTGGCTTTTCATTGGCTTTAAGCCATAATCATGAACATTAACAGACATAAACACTTGAAATAGATCACTCTGCTTGTAATGACGCTATACAATATATTAATTTAACTTTTTGCCTTGAAGAACAGAAATAAATTAACTTTTTGATGGTAGTCTAATTTTCTGAGAAGCACCTGTATAACCTGTATCTATATAAATAAATAAATAAAAACATTTTCTCATATTCTAGCATTCTAGTTTCTGGTTCAAGTGAAAACTATAAATGATTGAATCTTTTGAACTTTAAATTTGCCACCTTCATTGAAAAGTTTCTCAAAAATTTGATTTGCAGCACTTTGACTCACTGCAAAAGCCTCCAATTATAAAGAAAAAATGTGCGTAACACTATAAGGTTTCCTAAGGCCATGTGCACACGTTAAGTATTTTTCGCGTTTTTTCGCTATAAAAACGTGATAAAAACGCGAAAAAAACGCTTACATATGCCTCCCATTATTTTAAGTGTATTCCGCATTTTTTGTGCAAATGTAGCCTTTTTTTCCGCGAAAAAATCGCATCGCGGAAAAAAAAGCAACATGTTCATTAAAATGCGGAATTGCAGGGGATTCCGCACACCTAGGGGTCCATTGATCTGCTTACTTCCCGCACGGGGCTGTGCCCACGATGCGGGAAGTAAGCAGATTATGTGCGGTTGGTACCCAGGGTGGAGGAGAGGAGACTCTCCTCCACGCACTGGGCACCATATAAGTGGTCAAAAAATAAGAATTAAAATAAAAAATAGCGATATACTCACCCTCGATGTCTTCCCGCCTCCACTGCATGCTGCCGCTTCGGTTCCTGTAGCTGATGTGCGGCGAAGGACCTTGCCGATGACGTCACTGTCCTGTGATTGGTCGTGAGCGGTCATGTGACCGCTCACGTGACCGTGACGTCACGCTAGGTCCTGTGCGCACAGACCAGCTATAGGAAGACGAACGGACGCCGCTGATGAGATGTCTGGGTGAGTATAAGCATTTTTTTATTTTTTTTATTATTTTTAAACATTCTATCTTTTACTATAGATGCTGCATAAGCTGCATCTATAGTAAAAAGTTGGTCACACTTGTCAAACAGTATGTTTGACAAGTGTGACCAACCTGTCAGTCAGTTTTCCAAGCGATGCTACAGATCGCTTGGAAAACTTTAGCATTCTGCAAGCTAATTACGCTTGCAGAATGCTAAAAAAACGCGAAAAAAACGGAAAAAAAACGCAAAAAAAAAAATGCGGATTTCTTGCAGAAAATTTCCGGTTTTCTTCAGGAAATTTCTGCAAGAAATCTGCAACGTGTGCACATACCCTTAGACTGTATTCAACACTTTTCAAGCTCTTTAGAACAATCACAAGCTTAGTAATATCATAGTGACCTCACAGTACTTGGCTATAGGTAAACAGATGGTAGCTGTTTATCACTGCTACCCTGCCACACACACTGTAATGATTATTCAGAGCTGTAAAGCTTTCTCTCCCTATCTCTATTGCTAAGCTGTGAGCTTTAACATCCTCTTAATATGCAGATTGCCTACCAAACAGCTGCTGCATTCATTGCCTCTTCATTTATAGAGCCTATGACAGCCTCTTTTGATTGTCTTAGCTATAGCATGTGATGTGATAACTGCAAGGCATCATGGGGAATCCTGTGTGGCCACGCCTAAGGTTGTATGAGCCTTCTTTGGCTCATGTAGTCTTCTGGTTTGTGTTTGTGTAAAATGGGGGTATGTTAGGGGGCGATTGCTGGAAAGCAAAATGCAAATTGTAAGAAGAAAAAGGTGCAAAGATGGAAGAAGCAGTGGCCTGAGCCAAGGTCATGTCCCACTGTGACTGGTGCCTGTCCGAGATGGGCGAGGCAGAAGAAGAAGCCCCGACCCTATAGCAGAGTCTTGAGAAATGGTTGGGGCAGCCAGAAGTAACTCCACCCATAAACGCGTGGAGCTCAGAAGAGAGATGCCATTGTCAAGTGAGATACCTGTCCGAATGCAGTGGTGGAATATGTAGTTCAACGGAGGAATCTGCCTGTAGGAAGAAGTGATCGTGAAACCGAAAGTCATGGAGAGAGGAACTTGTGGCCATAATCCCAAGTTTGCATGGCCGCAGAGGAGGACCATCGCAGCCGGCTTTAGTTGCGGTGAATTTGACACTGACCCTCACCCCAGTCCCCGCATCTCCCCACGGCAGCTACCTAGAAGAGTCCTGGGCCCCGATAGCGAGAGAGGCTCGGTGGGTGAAAGAAGTTATAGAAGAAAAGAAATGGCAGGAGCATCAAATTTTAAAGGAGCTGCAGCAGCCAAGAGGGGGAAGCATGTCCAGCCAGATGACACGTGGCCCCTACAGAAAGCCAGAGGGCAGAGGCACTCTTAAAGAAATCAGTGGCCACAGTTGGGTCATGGGAGCATGAGGCTCCAAGTTTGCTGAGTCGGCCGCTGCCGGAGATAAGAAGCCGAAGGAGCAGTGATGAGTCGTCCTCCAGTGGGTCTTTGTGCCACAGTGTGGGACACTATTCCGGCCACAAGGAGTGAGGGCGGCCCCTATAAGAAGAAAGTGTTGTGCCGGTTGCACCAAAATATGTGAGACTATTCCGCATCTCTGGAAGGGAAGTAAGCCCTGAATGGTACCAGGACTGAGTGTCGGTGGCAACCCGTATGGTCACGAGTCAAGGACTGTTGTTTTTGTTCCCAACTCATCCAAGTTTTATTTACTGTTTGTGCAGCTGCCTTAAGAACCGAACTGTTTTAACCCTGAACTTTACCTGTTTTAACCCAGAACTGTACCCTGATAAACGCAGCCTACTTGTGTTTAAGGGACTGTACTCCACTGAAAAGAGGGAGAGGGAGAACCTGAGGAGGAGGACCATAGGAGGAAGCTAGGTCAGGATTAAATGGACTGATGCTGAGTTGGCCACTAGCCCATGTGTTGAAAGTGACTTCCTGTGTTTGGCTACCCAGAGCAGGAAAGGACTGGCCCACGGGCCTAAACTGGTGTTGTTTGACACCATATGTGTGCTGGTCTGAGGAGCCAGGGGACCAGGGTCAGTTGGACCCACACTGAAGGAACTTGAACTCTTTTGTTCCAGGGCTCCAACCGAGTAGATCTGGAGTCATGGTTGATCCACAAGATAGAAACTGTATTAATTGTATATATGTTTAAAAAAAAATTCTAACAGTTTTAAATGTACAGGTGCCGCCACGGTCGGGGACAACCATATTCTAGGAGGGAGGAGTATAAGGAGGTGGCGGGGACCCTCACGTGCCTCCTCTCCCCTGGTCACTATTCACATATTGCATGCAGCTGAAGGGACATTGTGTTTTATCTGTGGGGCGCTAGGATGTAGGAACCATACAGCCCTTTGCCACAACTACCTCCTTGGCTGCCTTACAACTTCACAATGTACAACATGTTGTGACCTTTGAGGCCTGGTTACGGTCAGAAGTCTCAGCCTAGAGTAAACAGGCAGGAAAATGTGGCTCACACTGGGGAAATAGGAAAGCTGGTTCTGAGTGCCGGACAGCAGGCATTGAACAGTGGAGGGGCTTGACAGATCAGTGGAGATGTAAGTATAAGTTTTTTTTTCTTAACTTTTGCCATCCAACTACAGTTCAGCAAAATGTATTTTTGTAAAAATATTTGAGTAGAATTCAATTTCACTCAAATAAATTCACATATCTCTAGTTCAGAATAAATCATCTATTATATATGCAGGGGTATATCTAGAGGGGGGATATGGCCATTTTCTGAGATGGCTGTCAAGCTGACAGCTGGCTCAGAGAAGGTGTAACATGCCATCTCCCAGCAATCAATTGTACTTGCATCAGTCAGTCGTAAGTACAATTAAAGCCCTGACAGCCAGCACTTCCAGGTAAGAATGATGTCAGCAGCATGATCAGCTCATTTGGTCACGATGTTGATGTCATTCTCTGGCACCACACAGACGCAAAGAACATTTGCAGGGTAAACACTCCAATGGAGCTGAAGAAACTGAAAATTTACTGTAAATAGAGGAGGTGGAAATTTGTGGAGACAGTATGGGAAGAATGTATGAGGAAACAGTAGGGTAAGCATAAGGAAAAAAAAATTGTAGTCAGCTCACCAGTCCTGCAGTATTTCCCTATGTTTACAGGTTGCAAGGAAAGGGTTGAGCAGCCAGTCTTGAAGAAAACAAAGGGTAAGTTGAATCCAGCGAGCAGTAGTATCCGCTTAAAATATAGCTTTTAATGAGCCATTTTAAAACCAAGAAAAATTAAATACAATGGTGTTTCACAAAATTTTTTAAAAAGCAGCACATTATAGCAATATTCACATTATGCAGCGTTATAACCTACGCCTTTGCATATAGTAGAAAAAATGTGGACGAATGCATCGAAAATATATAAAATCTCCAAACTTTATTTCATACTAGCTGTACTACCCAGCTTCGCCCAGGTTAATAACTGCTGTTAGCAAAATAGAATGTGTTAACAAAAATTTATTCTGCACACAAAAACCACAAGAAATAGAATAGAATAGATAGAAATGTAATTATTAAAAAGCAAAAACTAAGCTAATAGAAGCATTTCACAACATATATTTCAACACCAGAGATATTCCACACAGATTTAACTAAATTGGCCAAGTAATGTGAAGTAATGTTCTACTACTCATTCAAGAGCCTTTTGATAAACGACATTTTTAGTTTTTCCTTAAGGTGCAAAGACGAACAGATTTTTGGCTGTTCCAACTCTTGAACAGGCCACATAAAGTTGACCATGAGAAAAGCATGGAGATTGTAAATCGATTCCATCTACTTTCAAGGACTGTCCCTGAGCCTTGTTGATGGACATAGCAAATGCCAGTCGAACAGGAAACTGGAGGCATTTAAAATCAAAAGGCAAATCATATGGAATGAGAGGAATTGTTGGAATGAAAACATATTCTCCTGTGGCACATCCTGTCAAAATAGTTGCCTCAATTAATGTGGAAACAAGTTCTTAATCAAGAGTCTTGTTCCATTACACAGCTTTGGTGGATCCAAATTTCTCAGAATAGGTGCTCCAGGTTTTAGAAAGAGGTTGTGAGGAGGAAGTCCTTGTGGCTCCAAGGAATTGAGGAACTCAGTTGGATATGACTCTTGAGGAAGCAGCTGCTGTTCTCATGTGTGTCAGCCTTGTTTCTCGGTCTTCACATTTTTCATTGGCCCGTAATGCAGCTTTTCTTTTCGCATCAGCTGACATTCGTGCCATGGAATTCCTTTTCTTATGAGGCATTACTGTGGTAAAAATAGTCTGTAACTGGCAGTTTCTATATCCTCTCACATAGAGGTAATGTGACTGACATCAGCCTTTCCAATAAACATCCTAACTAACATGCTATTACCTCACACAAGCTTTGTTATACTGAGAATGTCCTTTGTTGCCTATATTAACCAACCAGAGTTCAGATTAATTAACTGTAGCAAAATAGAAGCTGAGCTGTGATTGGTTGCTATTGGCAGCCTGATAAATCCCCAGCCAACAGGAAGCCCTCCCCCCGGCAGTATATATTAGCTCACACATACACATAATAGACAGTGTTATGACCTGGTGGTTACGGAGTGGTACTGAGATGACCTGGTGGGTAAAACCAAACATGGACAAGCTCAGAGGAGGTGGCTGCTCTACAGGCAGTAATCACCTATATGACCTAGTGATTACGGAGCAGCACTGAAATGACCTAGTGGGTAAAACAAATAATGTACTAGCTCTGAGGAGGTGGTAACTTTACTGACCGCAATCCCTACTCCTAACACCAACACTAGAAATAGCCGTGGAGCGTTCCTATCTCTGCCTAGACGCCTCTTCACAGCCTAAGAACTAGCTACCCCTGAAGATGGAAACGGAAAACTATCTCGCCTCAGAGAAACCCCCAAAGGAAAGATAGCCCCCCACAAATATTGACGGTGAGTGAAGAGGGAAATGACAAACTCAGAAATGAAACTAGATTTTAGCAAAGGAGGCCACTACTATCTAAATAGACAGAGAAAGAAAAGGCTACTGTGCGGTCAGTATAAAAACTAAATGTCCACGCAGAGTTTACAAAAATAACCTCCACACCGACTCACGGTGTGGAGGGGCAAATCTGCAACCCCAGAGCTTCCAACTAGCCGGAATATTTCATGATGACAAGCTGGACAAAATAGACATAACTTAAACTGAACAAAAGGTCATAGGCAGGGAAACACCCAAAAACTAGCAGAACTTATCTTAAGCTGAAATGGACTGGCCAACAGAAAACTTCCAGGAAAGGACTGAATCCACAGGAAGGAACATTGACAGCTGGCATCAACTACAGCCTAAAGCCCAGTTAAATAACAAGGCCAGGGCATCGATTAGTGAAAGCAGCTGCTAAGTTCCACTTGAAACCACCAGAGGGAGCCCAAGAGCAGAACTCCCAAAAATACCATTCATGACCACAGGATGGAGCCCAAGAACGGAATTCACAACAAGACAGGTCATGTGACTGACAGCTGCCGTATTTCCTATATGGTACATTTGTTGCTCTTGTAGTTTGTCTGCTTATTAATCAGATTTTTATTTTTGAAGGCTAATACCAGACTTGTGTGTATTTTAGGATGAGTTTCATGTGTCAAGTTGTGTGTGTTCAGTTGCGTGTGGCGACATGCATGTAGCGACTTTTGTGAGATGAGTTTTGTGTGGCAACATGCGTGTAGCAACTTTTGGTGTGTCGAGTTGCATGTGACAGGTTAGTGTAGCAAGTTGTGTGCAGCAAGTTTTGCGCATGGTGAATTTTGCACGTGGCGAGTTTTATCTGTGGTGCGTTTTGAGTATGTGCAAGTTTTGCGTGAGGCAACTTTTGTTTGTGTTGCAACTTTTGTGCATGTGGCAATTTTTCCACGTGTGCAAGTTTTGCGTGTGACGAGTTATCCATGAGGTGAGTTTTGCACGTGTGGTGAGTTTTGCGTGAGCCTAGTTTTGCATGTGGCGTGTTTTGCATGAGGCAAATTTTGCACATGGCGAGTTTTTAGTGGCGACTTTTGTGGTTCGACTTTTAAGTGGTGAGGTTGATGGATGTGTGCTGAGGTTGGTATATGTGTTCAAGCACGTGGTAGTGTGTGGCGCATTTTGTGTATGTGTTCATATCCCCGTGTGTGGTGAGTGTCCTATGTCGGGGCCCCACCTTAGCAACTGTACGGTATATACTCTTGGTGCCATCGCTCTCATTCATTAAGTCCCCCTTGTTCACATCTGGCAGCTGTCAATTTGCCTCCAACACTTTTCCTTTCACTTTTTCCCCATTATGTAGATAGGGGCAAAATTGTTTCGTGAATTGGAATGCGCGGGGTTAAAATTTCACCTCACAACATAGCCTATGACGCTCTCGGGGTCCAGACGTGTGACTATGCAAAATTTTGTGGCTGTAGCTGCGACGGTGCAGATGCCAATCCCGGACATACACACACACACTCACATGCACACATGCACACATTCAGCTTTATATATTAGATTGATCAGATTAAACACCACATGTTGGTAATAGAATAAAAAACTCTGATACGTTTCCGTTGCTGGATGCATGTAGCGTGAGGTATGTGGGAAAATTGACATTTAAGAGAAAAGCCATGCAGTGTTGCGGCGACCAAAGAAAGTAATTCTGACAATTTTAATTTTTTTTGCTACGCGGTTTACCTATCGGATTAATCATTTTTACATGTGGACAGATCAGGCGAATTCTGAAGGTGGCGATACCAAATATGTGTACATTCAGCTCTGGCAAAAATTAAGAGACCGCCACATCAAAACCCTGTCATTGGCAGCCCAATCTCCAGACCTGAACCCCATTGAAAACCTGTGGAATGTAATCAAGAGGATGATGGATAGTCACAAGCCATCAAACAAAGAAGAACTGCTTACATTTTTGCACCAGAAGCAGTGTGAAAGACTGGTGGAAAGCATGCCAAGACGCATGGAAGCTGTGATTAAAAATCATGGTTATTCCACAAAATATTGACTTCTGATCTCTTCCTGAGTTAAAACATTAGTATTGTTGCTTCTAAATGATTATGAACTTCTTTTCTTTGCATTATTTGAGGTCTGAAAGCACGTGTTTTTTCTCTTAATTTTTACCATTTCTCCTTTTCAGAAAAAAAAATACAAAATCTATCGCTTGGAGATTCAGAGACATGTTGTCAGTAGTTTATAGAATAAATAAACAATTTACGTTTTGCTCAAAAATATACCTATAAAGAGGAAAATCAGACAAACAGAACATTTTGCAGTGATCTCTTAATTTTTGCCAGAGCTGTATATATATATATATATATATATATATATATATATATATATATATATATATATATATATATATATAATTGTCTAAGGGTTTTTCTGTCTGTCTGTCTGTCCTGGAAATCCCGCGTCTCTGATTGGTCGAGGCCGCCTGGCCTTGACCAATCAGCGACGGGCACAGTATCAACGCAGAAATCCCGCGTCTCTGATTGGTCGAGGCCGCCAGGCCTTGACCAATCAGCGACGGGCACAGTATCGACGTAGATGTCATAATGGTTGCCATGGCGATGATGATGTCATAAAGGTTGCCTCGACCAATCAGCGATGGGCACAGTCTGCCGCGAATTCTGGAATCATCATTGTCCATATACTACGGGGACATGCATATTCTAGAATACCCGATGCATTAGAATCGGGGCACAATCTAGTATATATATATATTATATATATATATATATATATATATATATATATATATATATATATATATATATATATATATAAAATATATAAAGCTGAATGTGTGTGTATGTATGTGTGTATGTCCGGGATTGGCATCTGCACCGTAGCAGCTACAGCCACAAAATTTTGCACAGTCACACGTCTGGACCTCGAGAGTGTCATAGGCTATGTTGTGAGGTGAAATTTTAACCCCGCGCATTCCAATTCACCAAACAATTTTGCCCCTATCTACATAATGGGGAAAAAGTGAAAGGAAAAGTGTTGGAGGCAAATTGACAGCTGCCAGATGTGAACAAGGGGGACTTAAAGAGTGAGAGCAATGGTGCCAAAGAGTATATACCGTACAGTTGCTAAGGTGGGGCACCGACATGGGATACTCACCACACATGGGGATATGAACACACACACAAAATGCGCCACACACTACCACATGCTGGAACACATATACCACCCCCAGCACACATTTCACCACACATACACCAACCTCGCCACATAAAAGTCGAAACACAAAAGTCACCGCTCAAAACTCGCCACGCGCAAAACTCGCCACATGCAAAACTAGGCTCACGGAAAACTCGCCACACGTACAAAACTCACCTCATGGAAAACTCGCCACACGCAAAACTTGCACATGGGGAAAAATTGCCACATGCACAAAAGTTGTATGTGTCAGCTAATATATACTGCCAGGGGGAGGGCTTCCTGTTGGCTGGGGATTTATCAGGCTGCCAATTTAGCTTACAAATACTGAGGTAAAAATACTGACCAAATAACGTGTGAACAAGGTTTAATACAGGAGGAGATGACACACAGATATATACTATATACAGGAAGAGATGACATACAGGTACATACTATATACAGGAGGAGATGACACACAGATATATACTATATACAAGAGGAGATGACACACAGATATATACTATATACAGGAGGAGATGACATACAGGTACATACTATATACAGGGGAGATGACACACAGGTATATACTATATACAGGAGGAGATGACATACAGGTATATACTATATACAGGAGGAGATAACACACAGATATATACTATATACAGAAGAGATGACACACAGGTATATACCATATACAGGTGGAGATGACATACAGGTATATACTATATACAGGAGGATATGACACACACATATATACTATATACAGGGGAGATGACACACAGGTATATACTATATAAAGGAGGAGATGACACACTGGTATATACTATATACAGGGGAGATGACATACAGGTATATACTATATAAAGGAGGAGATGACACACTGGTATATACTATATACAGGGGAGATGACATACAGGTACATACTATATACAGGGGAGATGTCACACAGGTATATACTATATACAGGGGAGATGACACACAGGTATATACTGTATACAGGGGAGACGACACACAGGTATATACTATATACAGGAGGAGATGACATACAGGTACATACTATATACAGGGGAGATGACACACAGATATATACTATATACAGGAGGAGATGACACACAGGTATAGACTATATACAGGAGGAGATGACACACAGGTATATACCATATACAGGTGAGATGACATACAGGTACACACTATATACAGGGGAGATGACACACAGGTATATACTATATACAGGGGAGATGACACACAGGTATATACTGTATACAGGGGAGACGACACACAGGTATATACTATATACAGGAGGAGATGACATACAGGTACATACTATATACAGGGGAGATGACACACAGATATATACTATATACAGGAGGAGATGACACACAGGTATAGACTATATACAGGAGGAGATGACACACAGGTATATAACATATATAGGCGAGATGACATACAGGTACATACTATATACAGGGGAGATGACACACAGGTATATACTATAAACAGGAGCAGATGACACACAGGTATATACTATATACAGGAGGAGATGACACACAGGTATATACTATATACAGGAGCAGATGACATACAGGTACATACTATATACAGGAGGAGATGACACACAGGTATATACTGTATACAGGAGCAGATGACACACAGGTATATACTATATACAGAAGGAAATGACTTACAGGTATATACTATATGCAGGAGGAGATGACACACATATATACTATATACAGGAGGAGATGACATACAGGTATATATTATATAAAAGAGGAGATGACACATAGGTATATAGAGGAGGAAATGACACAGCAGGTATATACTATATACAGAGGAGATGACATACAGATATGTACTATATACAGGAGATGACATACAGGTATATACTATATATAGGAGGAGATGACATACAGGTATATAGTATATACAGAAGAGATGACATACAGGTATATACTATATACAGGAGGAGATGACACATAGGTATATACTATATACAGGAGGAGATGACATACAGCAGGTATATACTATTTACAGGGGAGATGACATACAGGTATATACTGTATACAGGAGATGACATACAGGTGTATACTATATATAAGGGAGATGACAAACATGTATATACTGAGAGGAAAATGAGGTGTGAGGTGAAAATGAGGGGTGTGAGGTGAAAATGAAAAGGTGTGAGTGCAAAATGAGAGGAGTGAGGGAAAATAGTGGATTGATCGGAAAATGACAGATGTGAGGTCGAAATGACAAGTGTTAGGGGGGAATGAGAGGAGTGAGGGGGAAAATAAGAGGAGTGAGGGGGGAAAATGAGAGATGTAAGGGAGAAAATGAGAGATGTGAGGGGGAAAATGAGAGGTGTGATGGGAAAATAAGAGAAGTGAGGTGCTATAACCAACCACAGATATTTACTATGCCCAGGCAATGCCAGGCTCTTCAGCTAGTATATATATATATATATATGTTTTATTTTGAATGGGGGGGTATTTAAAAATTTTCATTTCTTTAGTTTTTTATATTTTATTTTTTAAATATTGCTAAAAACATTTTTTTTACTTTTTGCATGCTTCAATAGTCTCCATTGGTGACTAGAAGTTGCAGTACTTTGATCGGCTTTGCTAAACACAGGTGATGAGCAGATCGCCAGTATGTAGCAGAAATACTCACTTGCTATGAGCGCCGACAACAGGGCGGTGCTCATAGCAATCCGGCACTGACAACTACAGGGGTATCCTGCAGACCCCTGGTTGGCATGCCAACCCATTGGCAACCCACAGTCATGGGACACGGGCGCTGATGGGCGGGATTAGTGACGCGTTTCCAGCGCGATCACATTAAATACCGCTGTCAGAGATTGACAGCAGCATTTAACGTGTTAACAGCTGCGCGTGTTAGGGGCACATGTCAACTTTTCAAAACAGCTGATATGTGTTGGGAAAGATATGGGCTTAGCGCTGGAGCCCACATCAAAGGGAGGGAGACGACATGTGCAGTACTAGTATGGCACATGTCGTGAAGGGGTTAATCATGCAAATATATTAATGAACAACATGCATAGTTCACAAAAAGGACAAAAGGAAGAATGAAAAAAGAAACAAAAAAAGATCACTAACAAAATGAAATAAATATGCATGTATATGATTAACAAATTAATACAGTATCATTTTTATAGTTCATGCTTTTAGGTTGTTTGGCATCTAATTTAATAATACAAAAAGCCTCTCATGAGAAGAATTTTTGCCAACTCTCTTTCAAGCCAACAGTTCTGGTAAGTGTTTGGGTAACTTTAGGAAATGTTCTACATTTGCCGAATGATTTGATCACCAAAATTTCCAGTGTTTTTCAAATTCACAGATATTTTCTTTCATCGTTATAAGTGTTGTTCTTCATTTTTTTTTTTTAAATTAGCCCTAGATGCTTTTAACCACTAGAATTTGTAAGAAAGGAGTAATTTGTAAAAAAAAAAAAAAAAAGTACCGTAAGTATTATCATTTCAAATTCTTCTTCAAAGCATAGTGTAAAAGATTGAGCAATACACAACCTTGCACTTGAAGATATACCTGTGAATAAGACTGTTAAGCAGATAGACCATCTACCCTGTACATGGAAAAACATGCACTTTGACATTAGCGAAGTCTCAAATACCCTTGCTTTGGTTTTACTTGGCTTTCCCATTGCATGGTAACTTTCATGGATCTTCTCAAGCTTGGCTATTTTGTTACAATCAGATAATGCTAATGAACATGAGTAAATGCATCCTCCGGTGTCTCTGAAGATATTGTACTTGTATTATATGGTCTCCTATCTCACTCTTCAGTCTCAATGCAGAGTGACCTTTTTGTGGAAACATAAAACCCACATGGTGCGCCCTTACTAATGTATTCTCATGCAATTAGTTCAAACAAAAACCTTGTTAAATTTTGATGATCTCCTTTCACCTTAACAATAACTGTGCATGGTCCCACATCGGAGGTTTGTGCTGTTCTACAATATGTCTGCTGTAAATAAATGAAATTTGACAGACAACATGATTTATTTTAATGTGTTATAATACAACTGAGGCATATAGTGAGGGCCACTTAAAAGTCTTCCTGCACGTTCTAAAGTTATTATCACTAAAGTCTGAGGATTATTTAATTTTATTAGAATTATAGGGAGTGTACCCTCAGTGATAATGATATAAATATATTTTGCTTTTTAGCATGTGCCCTTAAGTTCGTGTAATTTAGGGTAATGGGACTACAGCACATGATGAAATGGTCAGAAATCAATAATACAAGTGAATATAAGAAACCTTGTAATATATATCATCAGAGATATTTGCTCCATTCTCCAGTTAACCCTTTTGCGACATGCGCCGTACTAGTACTGATCTGCGGGAGGTGTGTTTGTACCGAGAGCAGTACTAGTACGGCACCATGATCACGCGGCCTCACGCTAAGCGCCTTGGTGATCGCGTGTGGGTGTCAGCAGTATGAGACAGCTGACACCCCGCAGCAACGCCCACGATCGGTACTAGCACCAATCGTGTGCATTTAACCCCTCTGATGCCGCTGTCAGTAGTGTTTAAAAAATTCCCAAATAAAGAAAAAAAAAATATTTTTCCAATAAATACATTTATTTATGTAAATAAAAAAAAACCAATACAAGTACACATATTTGGTATCGCCACAACCATAATGACCCGCTCTATAAAACCTTCCCACTAGTTAACCCATTTAGTGAACACTGTAAAATAAATAAATAACAAAGCAAAAAACAATGCTTTATCAATATATCGCTGAACAAAAAGTGAAATAAAACGAGATCAAAAAGCCGGATGTAAAAAAAAATGGTACCCCTGAAAACGTCATCGTGTCTTGCAAAAAACAAGCCGAGAAACAGCTCCATCAGCAGAAAAATACAAAAAGTTATAGCTCTAATGATTTTTCTATCAAATTGTTTTTAAAAAGTGTAAACACATGAAAAAAGTTATAAATGAGGTATCACTGTAATTGTACTGATCCGAAGAATTAAGCTGCCTTACCAATTTTACCACATGCAAAACGGTATTAAAAAAAAAGAAACAATTCCTGAATTGCTGTTTCTGGTTCACTCTGTGTCCCAAAAATCGGAATAGAAAGCGATCAAAAAATGTTATGTGCATGAAAATGGTACCAATAGAAATGTCCACTTGTCCCGCAAAAAACAAGCCCTCACATGACTGTGTCGGCCAAAATATGAAAAAAATATAACTCTCAAAATATTTTGACGCAAAAACTAGTTTTCACAATAAAAAGCGTCTCTTAGTGTGTGATAACTGTCAAGCCTAAAAACCCGATATAAATCTGGTATGCTGTAATCGCACTGACCCAAAGAATAAAGTCGCCTAATCGTCATACCACACGAGGAACGGCATAAAAAATAAATAAAACCAATTCTTCACATGCTGGTGATTTTTTCATTCTGCCTCCCAAAGATCGTAGTAAGGCTCGGTGCACATTTATCCTGTGCTCTGCACTGAGAGCTTATACCGGGGTTTCCATGTAAATCTCTGAAATATGTGATTCAGACAGAACCCCCGTAGGAACATTCCCTATAATGAGGCAGATGGAGGCACTGTGGATGACGTCTGACCTGAGATTCGGCGGTGTCCGTCTTTTTAGAATTGCATAAAAGTACCATCGGCCACAGTTTTGTGCACTTCTGAAAAGAAGGACACTGCTGAACAGAGACCAGACGGAGTCTAGAGTAACTCTGCTGCCTCACTATAGTGAACGATTTAGATGGAAACCCCAAAGTAAGTGCTCAGCGTAGGGCTCTGGATTACTGTGATCCTAAACGTTATGTAAAATGTTCCCAAAAAAAGCTTCCACTCATTACACAAAAAAGCAAGTCCCCACTCAGATCTGTAATCTGTTAACGGAAATATAGGGGCTTCCAAGTTACTGGTAGCACAAAAGATCTGGAAAAGCAAAATTGCTCCACATGAGCCAAAAGAAATTCAGCAAATTCTTTTCTACCAAATCCAAATGCCCCCCTCCCTTCTGAGCCCCAGTGTGCCTAAACAACATTTAGCCCCCACATGTTTGGCATTTCTGTAGTGATGAGAGCCCGCCTAATTTACGGGTGCATGTCTCCAGAAGCATGCTGTTATGCCCTGGATGCCTCATTATTAGTGTTGAGCGATACCATCCGATACTTGAAAGTATCGGTATCGGATAGTATCGGCCGATACCCGAAAAGTATCGCCGATACCGATACCCGATACCAATACAAGTCAATGGGACACCAAGTATCGGAAGGTATCCTGTATGGTTCCCAGGGTCTGAAGGAGGGGAAACTCTCCTTCAGGCCCTGGGATCCATATTAATGTGTAAAATAAAGAATAAAAATAAAAAATATTGATATACTCACCTCTCCGATGCAGCCTGGACCTTACTGATGTAACCGGCAGCTTCCGTTCCTAAGAATGAGCGCTTGAAAGACCTTAGATGACGTCGCGGCTTGTGATTGGTCGCGTGAGCGGTCACGTGACTGCCACGCGACCAATCACAAGCCGCAACATCATCTAAGGTCTTTCAAGCGCTCATTCTTAGGAACGGAAGCTGCCGGTTACATCGGTAAGGTCCAGGCTGCGTCGGAGAGGTGAGTATATCAATATTTTTTATTTTTATTCTTTATTTTACACATTAATATCGATCCCGATACCGATTCCCGATATCACAAAAGTATCGGATCTCGGTATCGGAATTCCGATACCGCAAATATCGGCTGATACCCGATACTTGCGGTATCGGAATGCTCAACACTACTCATTATGTCTGTGTCACTACATTGCCAGTGGTACTGGTATTGGTAATTTAGGATAGACAGTCGGACCCCTGACTGTGCAGTTTTAAAGTTTTGATGCTACTGGAGGGTTCCTATTTCTATGGTAGTTGTGTCTACATTTTAAAATTATTAATAAGTGTTATGTTTTAACCCCTTAACGACCGCCGATACGCCTTTTAACGGCGGCCGCTAAGGGTACTTAAACCACAGCGCCGTTAATTAACGGCGCTGTGGAAAAAGTGTATAGCGCCCCCCACAGTCCGATTTTCTCCGGGGTCTCGGCTGCCGGGGGTAGCCGAGACCCCAGAGAACATGATTCGGGTCGGTTTTTACCGACCCCGCTTTTGCGATCGCCGGTAATTAACCGTTTACCGGCGATCGCAAAAAAAAAAAAAAAATCCGGACTTGCGCTTTCTTTCTCTCCCCTCTAATGTGATCGCACATTAGAGGGGAGAGAAATAGGGTCCCCCGAGTCCCCCACGGTACCTTATGTACCGTAAAAGTCCCCCCTCCGGTCCCCGACCCTCCTCCTTCCTCTCACGGCTCCAAAATGGCGGGCGCATGAGCAGATGCGCCCGCCGAAAGTTAACTCCGGCCGCCAGAACCCAGCCTCCCCGCATTGTATTGGGGTCGGTTTTTACCGACCCCTGGAGCGATCGCAATCCCGGGGGTCTTTACAGACCCCCGGGGTTGCGATCGCTGCATATAGTTTGTAAAAAAAAAAAAAAACAGTGTGCTTTTCATTTCTCTCCCCTCTGATGTGATCGTACATCAGAAGGGAGAGAAATAGAGTCCCCAGAGCCCCCCACCATGCCTCCGGTGTGTCTCCGGTCCCCGGTCCACAGCCCACAGCCCACAGCTCCCGGGTCCCCAGCCCACAGCTCCCGGCCCCCCTTCTTCTTCTCTGCTGGAAGAAAATGGCGGGCGCATGCGCAGTACGCCTGCCATGATCTGCCAGCAGAGACCCAGCAACCTGTGAGAATTTTCTCATAGGCTGCTGGGTTTTGATTACTGTGATATGTCCTATCACAGTGATCAAAACCCCAAATGTTTTATAAACATGGCAGCACTTGGGATGTACCTCTCTCTTCTCTCCTTGTAGTTGTTCTGGGAGAGAAGAGAGAGAGACTACATATCAAGCGCTGCCCTGTCAGTAATAAAAAAAGCCATTTCCATATCCGCCAGCATCGAATTTATCCACCCCCGTTCTCCGTAATCCCTGCATCATAAGCAGGGGATTATAAAAAAAAAAAAAAAAAAAAAAAAAATATATATATATAATTTTTTTTAAATTTTTTTGTTAGGGTTAGGGTTAGGGTTAGGGTTAGGGTTAGGGTTAGGGTTAGGGTTGGTGTTGGGGTTGGAAATAAATGAAATGGCCCGCAGAACGTTCAGCGCGGAGCAAGCTTACAGCCTGCTTTGCTCCGGCAGCTCCGGCAGTGAAACAGAATCTGCCTCTGAAGCTCGGCAGCTTTCAGACAGTGATGACGACTCTTCCTCCACGGGATCCCCCGGCCCGATGGTAGCGGAGTCGGTCGTCACTGCTGAAGCTTCAGAGGCAGGACCAAGTACCGCAGTCCCCCCACCGCTGTGGTATAATGACACCTCATTTTCCCCTCAAATTCCCCCTTTTTCTGCAGTCCCTGGAATAAAAGTAAATGTCGCCAATTTTACCCCCATTGATTTTTTTGAAATTTTCATTAGCCCCGAAGTCCTGCAATTAATCGTCCACCAAACCAACCTATATGCCCGCCAGTATATTTCCCAAAAACCCAATGCCTTTCATTCCCGTTCCTGGATCCCCACAAATGTCCCCGAAATAAAAAAATTCTTAGGCCTCACCCTGAATATGGGTATAGTCAAAAAACCCACTCTCCGCTCTTACTGGGCAACAAAAGCTGTCCACTGCACCCCTGTATTTGCAGCCATCATGTCCCGAGTCCGTTACGAAGCCCTGATGAGATTCCTCCACTTTAGTGACAATTCCCAAGCCCTCCCAAGAACTGACCCCAACTACGATCGGCTAAATAAATTAAGACCCCTAATTTCCCTCCTAAAAACTTCCTTTCTAAATTCCTATACCCCAGAGCAAAATGTGGCAGTCGACGAGTCCTTGATGAGCTACAAGGGCCGTCTGTCATTCCGCCAATTTATTCCCTCCAAGAGAGCCAAATACGGTGTAAAATTATATAAAGCATGCGAGAGCTCATCAGGGTACACGTCCACCTTTTTAATTTATGAAGGTAGGGACCGCCAAATTAACCCCCCAAACTGCCCCCAGACAATTGGTATCCCAGGCAAAATTGTCTGGGAGCTAATGACGCCCTTTCTCAATCAAGGGTACCACGTGTACACGGACAATTATTATACGAGCATCCCCCTATACAAATCCCTCCATGCTGCAAATACAGGGGCCTGTGGGACAGTGAGGAAAAATAGAGTGGGGCTTCCGTCACAGTTGGTGTCCAGACGCTTGGAGAGGGGGGCGTCATTTTCACTTGCAAGCGACCAACTTCTTGCAGTGAAGTGGAAAGACAGGAAGGACGTCTACATGCTTTCCACACTGCATGCGGACACCACTGTGACGGTCAGAGAGAGGGGTGCCACCAGGGACAAAGAAAAACCTGTCTGCGTCACAGACTACAACAAACACATGGGTGGCGTAGACGTGTCAGACCAGGTTCTGCAACCATACCTGGTCAAGAGGAAGACCAGGGCATGGTATAAAAAGGTGGCAATCTATCTAATCCAAACTGCCACTTATAACAGTTTTGTCCTATATAAAAAATCACAAGGCCCACTTACGTTCCTGCACTTTCAGGAAAAAATTATAGAGAGCCTCATATTTGAGTCCATGGCACCGGGGGAAGCCTTCGACTCTGAGGATTCCCGGAGACTTTCAGAACGCCATTTTCCTCACCCTGTCCCTGTCACTCCCACCCAAAGGTATCCTCAAAAAAGGTGCCGAGTCTGCAGAAAGCATGGCAGACGGAGTGATTCCCGATTCTATTGCCCCACATGCCCATCCCAACCAGGCCTTTGTATCTCCCCCTGTTTTGAGACCTACCACACCACCTACAATTATTAGTTTGGTTTTTTTTTTTCAATAATTTTTATTTTCTGCTTAGTGGCCCAAGTAGTACAATTTGGAACAATTGATAAATATTATTTTAATTAGTAGATCCCATTTTACCCCATTTCATAATTAATTCCAGAACTTGACCAATCCCATACCAAACTACTATCCCAACAAATTCTCATTCACGTACCCACGTCTGTACGCTCTAGAGTGTGGACCCCACAAATGTTCTTGCAAAGTCAGGTCATCTGACAATTCTAGAACTTGATCAATCCCATGCCAAACTACTATTCCAACAAATTCTCGTCCACGTACCCATGTCAATAAGCGTTAGAATGTGGACCCCAGAAATGATCTTGAAAAGTGAGATCATCTGAAAATGAATTCTAGGACTTGATTACTCACAAACATTTTTGACCATTTATCTATTTTTGACCATTTTTTATGACTGTCTTGCTACACAAAACTTTGGCTTCCATTTATATTACTTATATTTATGCTGATGATACGGGCATGATCATTTTATTGTAGGATTTCTAAAAAAATTAGGAAGTTCCGTACTTATACACTATGGGCTTTACTTTATGGTTCTTGCCGAACCTCTGGTACCAGACAATACTTTCTATAGAGAACTGGTTGTTTTGTGCATATAGCGGTTCTGACCTTGGCGGGTGGGAGCTTGCTATGGTGTACCACGTCTATTGGCACATTTGTCCCCATATAGGGATTGATGGAGCTAAAAGGACGTTGTACGACCAGTCTCTGAAAGTGTCTGCTGTGCCATTCTAGCCCTGATGGTGTTCTTTCATCTTTGGAACAAACTCCGCTTTGCCACATAGTTGGCTGCATTTTCCTACACATTTTGCCCTTCATTCCAGTACAGTTTATTCTTCCTGCTACAATATACGCAAATGCGGGACAACTGTTTTGTTAGCAAGACCAATTTTATAGTCAGCCAAAGTGTTTTAGGAGCATGCCTCACTTTGTGAGTAATAATTCCTGGAAGGATTTTCTTTTTTGCTCAATATCTCTAGAAGCTTTGAATGGGTCCTGGATCTTCAATTTCAAATAAAGCCAAATTTGTCACATTGTGCCCCTTTCTGTCCAAGCCCTGCCATTTGTCCAAACAGAACTTTTTGACTACATATGGGATATCGCTGCACTCATAATAAAGTGGGTAACGAATTGTGGGGTCCACTTTTTGATGTTATTTCTGAAAAAGTGAGACATTCAGGTCTAAAACAAGATTCTCGTGGAAAAAAATGAATTTTTTCAGTATGCCGACCTAATGTTATCAAACTCTGTGTCGTACATGTGGGTTCAAATTGCTCAATATACCCCTGATTAAATTCTTTGAGGGGTGTAGTTTCCAAAACAGGGTCAGTTGTGGGGGGTTTCTGCTGTTAGGCACATCTACAAACCCAAAATGGCGTCCGCTCTCACAATTAAGAGATTAAAAAGTCAAATGGCGCTCCTTCCCTTCCAAGCTCCGCAGTGCGCCCAAACAGAGGTTTACCCCCACATACGGGGTATCAACATACTCAGAACAAATTGCACAACAACTTTTGGGAACCATTTTCTCTTGCTACCCTTGGGAAAATAAAAAATTGGGGGTGAAAAGATCATTCTTGTGAAAAAAAAATGATATTTAATTTTTTCGGCTCTATGTTATAAACTTGTGTGAAGCACTTGGGGGTTCAAAGTGTTGACCACATGCCTAGATAAGTTCCTTAGGGGGTCTAGTTTCCAAAATGGGGTCACTTGTGGGGGGTTTCCACTGTTTAGGCACATCAGCGCCTCTCCAAACGCGACATGGTGTCCGATCTCAATTCCAGGGAATTCTATGTTGAAAAAGCCAAATGGCGCTCCTTCCCTTCTGAGCTCTACTGTGCACCCAAACAGAGGTTTACCCCTACATACGGGGTATCGACATACTCAGGACAAATTGCACAACAACTTTTGGGAACCAATTTCTCTTGCTACCCTTGGGAAAATAAAAAATTGGGGGTGAAAAGATCATTCTTGTGAAAAAAAAAAGATTTTTAATTTTTTCGGCTCTACGTTATAAACTTGTGTGAAGCACTTGGGGGTTCAAAGTGTTGACCACACACCTAGATAAGTTCCTTAGGGGGTCTAGTTTCCAAAATGGGGTCACTTGTGGGGGGTTTCCACTGTTTAGGCGCATCAGCGGCTCTCCAAACGCGACATGGTGTTCGATCTCAATTCCAGGGAATTCTGTGTTGAAAAAGTCAAATGGCGCTCTTTCCCTTCGGAGCTCTGCTGTGCACCCAAAAAGTGGTCCTTCCCCACATATGACATATCGACATTCTCCGGACAAATTGCACAACAAATTATGTGGTTCATTTTCTTTTTTTACACTTATGAAAATAAAAAAAATTGGTTCTGAAGTAAAATGTTTGTGAAAAAAAGTAAAATGTTCATTTTTTCCTTTCACATTGCTTTAGCTCTCGTGAAGCACCTGAAGGGTTAATAAACTTCTTGAATGTGGTTTTGCGCACCTTGAGGGGTGCAGTTTTTAGAATGGTGTCACTTTTGGGTATTTTCAGCCATATAGACCCCTCAAACTTACTTCAAATGTGAGGTGGTCCCTAAAAAAAATGGTTTAGTAAATTTTGCTGTAAAAATAAGAAATTGCTGGTCAAATTTTAACCCTTATAACTCCCTAATATTTTTTTTTTTTTTTCCAAAATTGTGCTGATGTAAAGTAGACATATGGGAAATGTTATTTATTGACCATTTTGTGTGACATATCTCTCTGATGTAAGGGAATAAAAATTCAAATTTTGAAAATTGCAAAATTTTCAAAATTTTCGCCATATTTCCATTTTTTTAATAAATAAACGCAAGTAATATCGAAGAAATGTTACCACTAACATGAAGTACAATATGTCACGAGAAAACAATCTCAGAATCAGCAGGATCTGTTGAAGCGTTCCAGAGTTATAACCTCATAAAGTGACAGTGGTCAGAATTGTAAAAATTGGCTCGGTCATTAAGTACCAAATTGGCTCTGTCACTAAGGGGTTAAGTTGCCTTTTTGCTATCTTTTTGAAATCTTCTGAGGGATCCACACTTTTGTGTTTTCTTTTTTGGTAATACCGTTTATTGCTTGTTTGTTTCATAAACTGTTCAGCATAAGCAAACAAAAAGGCAGACTTTTCTTGCACAGAGTGAAAAAACTGAAAGTAAATAGTCCATATGGTATTGCGGGTTCTCCCGCTCAGGTCAGATTCACTTAGTCTCCATTTTATCTGCCATACCACGCCCCTTCGGTGGGATATGTGAGCAGTCAGTGCCACCCATCTCTCTGCTGCTCGTAAAACCCAGCCCTGATACGCCCTATTAGCTCTCTCAGCATTATATGTACTGGAGTTGCTTTCCTGGGCTTACATCTCCAAAGCTACCAACCTTGATGATACATATCTCCCCTCAAGGACCTGTCTGGTGGCCACCTTACAGTGGATACAAAAGATAAGCGCTACAGTGGGGGAAATAAGTATTTGATCCCTTGCTGATTTTGTAAGTTTGCCCACTGACAAAGACATGAACAGTCTATAATTTTAAGGGTAGGTTAATTTTAACATTGAGAGATAGAATATCAAAAATAAAGTCCAGAAAATCACATTGTATGAATTATATAAATTTATTTGTAGTAATTGATCCCCTACCAACCATTAAGAGTTCTGGCTCCTACAGACCACTTAGATGCTCCTAATCAACTCATTACCTGAATTAAAGACAGCTGATTGGAGGCATCATATGTACAGTGTGCATTGTCAGCAAGCTGCCAATCAGTGGTGGGGGCGGGATACATAGATTAGCTGGACTGGCTTGCACATGAGAGCTAGTCCTGCAGTGAAAACCTCCTGCTGAAAAAGCTCTTATTGTAGTGAAACTACAGCACATGACATAATAAGTGACACATGCCTGGAATGGAGCTCTTTTGCCTATATTATGCTGCTCTTAAATTGCAAAAACCAGCTGACAGATTCCCTTTAATGAAATGTATGGAACACACAGTACTATGCAAGTATGAATGCATACACAAAATGGCACTAAATGCTAAACACCATCAAAAATAAATAAAAAAGTCATACCAATCTCTTGAGACACCCTGAATAGTGGCTGTGTCGCTTGGAGAAATGGTAAAGGTGTATACAATATACATTATTACTATTTGAAATCAAAGCGAAAATCTTAAAAATACATAAATATGCTATTTTGTGCATAAATTCTTCCTTATTTGCAGAATGCAAAATGAACCCATTTTGTTTGTTCTGAATCCTGGACATACTTTAGTTTTGAGCTGGGCTTTAGCAGACATAGTTTGACAACATAATGGAATGCACACTGTCAAGGCAGCTTGTAAAAAGATTAAACTATGCTTATGTTAAATAGGTCACAGGTGTATGGATGTAGCTGTCTATCTCTTACACAATCTCCTTCCAAGAAAAGTGAATACTGCTTCTTTCAAATGCAGAAGAGTCCCTCAGCTGAAAACACATGAAACAGTATCCTCCTTATAACTTCTGAATGGCTTTACCAGGTGACATGTTACAATGTGTAATGGATTCATTCTTCAGTGCTCTCTGGGAAATGTTTTCACATGGATCCTAATGTATCCTATCGATTACTCGTAATGATGAACTACATTGCTTAACTACAACTGGTATCCTCATGTCTTGCTAGTTATAAAAGTCATGCACTTAACCACACTGTATTGAATATGAGTATAGGTGTTAAAACTTTCTAAAAAATGCAGAGCGCTCTCTTCAGAAGCAATGTAATGTATTACGTATCACTGGGGTCCATTTAGTGCACTAGATTCACTTAAGCAAATTGGGACAGTTTACTTATTCACAATAAAACACACTTGTGCCATGAACTATAGGGTGTTTCATAAATATAGCTATGCCGTGAGTCATTGAAAAGGCATAGTTATGTTATTTACAGTATTCCCATATCCAAGATCCTATCTCAATATGTAGTAGGTGTAATAATACTATCAAATACCTTTAATAAGAAATGCCGTATAGTTGTTCTGTTTAACTATATCGCTTAACCCATGTACAAGGCATGCAGCAGCTTAGATGTTCATGGTTATGACCACCCACACAGTTAGTTGCTAGTGGCTGCAACCATGGATGCCTAAACTACTGCAATGTTCTGCATATGAGGTAAGCGACCTAGCTAATCAGGAAAACTATACTACATTTCAAATTGGAGGTATTTGCAATTTATATATATACACAGTGGGGGAAATAAGTATTTGATCCCTTGCTGATTTTGTAAGTTTGCCAAATGAAAAAGACATGAACAGTCTATAATTTTAAGGGTAGGTTAATTTTAACATTGAGATTTAGAATATCTAAAATAAAATCCAGAAAATCACATTGTATAAATTATATAAATGTATTAGCATTTTGCAGTGAAAAATAAGTGTTTGATCCCTCTGGCAAACAAGACTTAATACTTGGTGGACTTTTGGTCCACTCCTCTTTGCAGATCATCTCTAAATCATTAAGATTTTGAGCTTCAACTCCCTCCTTAAGTTTTCTGTGGGATTAAGGTCTGGAGACTGTCTAGGCCACTCCATGACCTTAATGTGCTTCTTTTTGAGCCACTCATTTGTTGCCTTGACTGTATGTTTTGGGTCATTGTCTTGCTGGAAGACGCAGCCACGACCAATTTTTAATGTTCTGGCAGAAGGAAGGAGGTTGTCACTCAGGATTTCACGGTACATGGCTCCATCCATTCTCCCATTGATGAGGTGAATATATATATATATACCGTATTTTGAGGATTATAAGATGCACCCGTTTAAAAGACAAATCTCAAATTTTGGGGAGGAAAATATATTTTTTTAAATATAATAGTGCATGTTATAATGGGCTTTTAAGGTAGCTTACCTGGGGCAGCATTGGTGGAGAGGGATCCAAGGTGACAGGGTCGCTGCTGGTGGAGGCATCAGTGCTGCGGGCTCCAGGCTGGTAGGATGGGGTGTTCAGCGGCGGCAGGAGTTGGGTCATGGCTGTGGGCTCCAGGCTGGTACAATAATATGTTCAGTGGGGCGGGGGCTTCGCCGATATTTTGTGACAGCCCAAAGCCCCGCACATGCCGTACTTTCTAACGCAGTGGACTTCGTAAACATGGCAGTCAGAGGCTGCGCATGATCAATTCAGATCTCGGGAGCCGAAATCTCAGTGCCGAGATCTCAATTTGCCTCCTCCGACCATTTTCTGGAAGTCCACCGCATAGAAGAGTATGGAAAATGTGGGGCTCCGGGCTTTCACAACAACTCGTCGCACCAGCCTGGGTCCCGCAGCCATCGCCCGACTCCGGCCTCCACTTCCACCAGCAGCTTCCACTAGCAGCGACCCTGTTACCCCACTCCATGCCACAGGTAAGCTCCACCTCAGCTACAACTCAGATTGTAAGACTAATTATTGCATTTTATAACCTAAAAAACATGGTACATATCGTTTTTTCTATTGAACACGTTGTTGCCCTAATATATATATTTATATTATAATATATTTATAAATATATATTAAATATATATTTACACACACAACTCTCTCTATATATATGTATATTACATTATATATATTATTTGTAATTTTAAAACAATATTTTATATTATTAATATTAGTTTATATTTACTGTTTCAAATTAAACTTTCCAGATTATACACAACATTCAGTATTATTCACTGTTTTAGGTAAATCTAATCTTTAAATATTTTTGCTGCAACCTACTTCACTCTCATATGTCTTTTACTGTCTATTTAAAATTTTGCCTGAAATTCACTTACTTTAATTTATAATAGTAATTTGCAATTGTTGATAAGCAATAATAGGGTGATTTGCAGAAACTAGGGATGATTGAATCCCTATGTATTTGGCTTTGACTGCATTCAGCTACTGTCCAGCCCACACTGGATGTGAATGGAGCCGAGGATGAGAATGAGCAGTAGTGTCCACTAGCACTCCATTCACTGTCCCGGCTTCCATTCTGGACAATAAAGTTTTTTGAAAGGCTGAGTGCAGGGCAGCCAATCAAAAAACTTTGCGGTTGTAGCCCCTCCCTCAGTCATTAGCAAAGGTGGCAAATGGTGAAGGAAAAGGTGCATAACTGAATATACAAGGATTTTCTCATCCCTAGCAGCAACGTATCAAACTTTAATGTAAGGTGGTTGTATGTTTGCTATTTAGGACTCCCACAGGTTTATTCACAGTTGTCAGAAAAAATGGCATCTTCAAATTGCAATGTTAGTGGAATGTGGTTAATTGGAGGGACAGCAGGCAGTATTACTGGTTCTAAGCTACCGTCAAATCTACAGGTGTTGGCCAGGTTATATTTCCTGCACTGTACAGAATGGCAACCAACATGTACCAGTGCTACTGTCACAGCCAACAAAGTACTTCAGTTCAGGGGAAAAGTGAGAATCCCGACAAGGCAACAATATCACGTGATCAGTAAGGGGAAGAGTCTCAAGGAGGCTAAACGGTGAACCAAAACACAAAAATCCAAGGAGAAGGAATTTGTTAAAAAACTTGATGATTTGTTTGATGTCGCTCATGCTGATGCCATGAAACTTCAGGAAGACCATGACTTCTTGCTTGCTCAAAGAGAGAAAAGGTTGTCGTAGAGCATGGGACCATTAGACAGGAAGCTGGCCAAGGTCGAGGAAAGAAGATTTATGGGAGAATTACAGGCAGAGAAACTAAGAAAAAAGGAAACAAAGTGAGTTCAGCAGTAGACAGAATCAGTTGAACTTTGCAGTAGTATTAGCAGTTGCAGCAACAACAGCTTGTCTACCAACAATAGTGATGAGGGTGGAGGGCATATTAGCCTCAAGAAACATAAGTCGGTAAGATCTGTCAACATTATGATTCCGGAAGACAATTTGCTAGACAATTTTTTTTCCTCAAGCAAAGTTACATACAATTATGATGTAGTCAATTAAGAACTAAGGGTGTATAATCCATGTGGAGAGAATACCATAGCCATAGCACCTGCACACTGTGTAGGTCAAATTGTATTGCAAAAAATTTGCCAAAAAAGTGCAGATGGAAGTGCAGGTAAAGTGCACTATACCCCAGTAGTATAGTTGTATGTGGCACATCAACATTATTAAGGTATATATAGAAGTGAATAAATCCCAAGTAAATCCATGTGGATTATATGGAGTCAGTATCGCCATAGAGACTAAGAGCACTAAGGTACAGGCATGAAGGTAAGTATGAGTAGAACTTATGTATGAAGCTTTCCTTGTGTGGTTGGCGTCCACTCTGACGTGCGTTTCGGCTTAACCGCCTTCATCGGGGGTGGAGTCATCTGGCAAAGGATATAGTGTATATGGTGCAGGGGACCAATGAGGAGGCAGGGGTGAGTATGCACTGGCCAATGAACATGGAGGAGGCGTGGTGTGATATGACACATGACACACACTGAAAGCAATACGCAACCATGGCAACCTCGTCATGTATACAATGGCTTGTGTCATTAGCTGCTGAAATCACATGTCCCTCTCCAAATAAGGAGTGGACATTTTGTTTTAGCGCCATCTTGACAATGTAACAGTGCAGAGAGGCTGCTCCTGATGATGGAGCTGTTTGTTGATAGATGTTAGCTTGTCAGCTAGGCAGTTGTTTCTAAGTCAGATAGGTTAGATAGCTAGTGTCCTCTGTGGCTTTGAAATCGACCTTCCAGACTTTTTTCTGTTCTATTACGGAGGTCCACAGACAAAGACAGCTGGGCACATTTCATAGAAGTGTGTTGTGCGCTGCTTCTATTGTGCTCCATGCATGAGTAGACCTTTCTAAATCTTATTTTTTCAGTTGCTAAATGTGATACAGCAAGGCATATGTCACCTTGTCATTTAGTGGTGGTGACATTGTTTTGTGATTTGATCTATTGGGCAGGAGAAAATAATTTTTTGGAAAATTATACCATGATTCAGCATGTCATATCGCACCTTGTCAATTAGTGGTGGTGAAATTCAAATAGCTCATGTAGATTAAAACAAAAAAACTTTTGATACAGCCCTCCATATCTCACTTTGCAATTTTGTGGCTGTGAAATTTTCTGTGTGAAGAGCTGTTGCACAGTAGAACATTTTTTTTTAGCTATTGCTAACGTAATTCAGCACGCCATAGATCACCTTGTCATTTAGTGGCGGTGAAATTCAGCTATTTGCATAGCTCATGCAGGTAAAAAAAAACAATCTTTTTCTGTTGCTAAACATGATACAGCCCGCCATATCCCATGTTGTAATTTTGTGATTGTAAAATTATTCTGTGTGTAGAGCTGCTGCACAGTAAAAAAATGCTTTTGCCAGTAGTTAACATGATTCAACATGCCATATATCACCTTGTCATTTAGTCGCAGTGAAATTCTGCTGTCTAAAAAGCTCATGCAGATTAGCAAAAAAAATGTTTGTGTACCGGATCCCACCTTGTCATTTTGTGGAGGTAAAATTGTTCTGTGTGCAGAGCTGTTGCACTTAAAAAAGTTTGTTTTCTTTACAAATGTGATACAACAGGCTAGATCCCAGGTTGAAATTGTTTGGATCCATACTGGATTCATCCACACAAAAAAAATCATTTGTTACTAGCGTCCTATATTAATGGAGATCTCATTTTGAAATTGTTTGGAGTATATTTTCTTTGTCATACAGGCCTCATCCACACTCAAACAATTCTTTCTTCTGTTACTAACGTGATACAGTAGGGGCGATCTCAGTTTGAAATTGCTTGGAGCATCTAGTCAATGTTATACACACGTTACCTACACTGAAAAAAAATTCTTCTGTTAGTAACGTTCTACAGTAAGGGAGATCTCAGTTTGAAATTGTTTGGAGTATGCAGTTTATGCTATACAGGCATCATCCATACCTAAAAATGTTTTTCTTCTGTTCCTAACGTTCTACAGTAGGGTATATCTCACTTTGAAATTTTTGAAGCATCTAGTTTGTTATACAGGCCTCATATACACAAAAAACATTTATTCTGTTACTAATGTCATACAGTAGGGAAGATCTCATTTTGAAATTGTTTGAAGAATATCTTCTTGTCAAACAGGCCTCATCCACACTCAAACAATTCTTTCTTTGGTTACTAACTTGATACAGTAGGGGAGATCTCAGTTTTAAATTGTTTTGAGAATCTAGTCTGTTATACAGGCCTCATGCAAAAAAGTATTTTTCTGTTACTAAATTCATACAATAAGGGAGATGTCTCTTTTAAATTGGAGCATATCTTCTTTGTTATACAGGCCTCAGCCACACTCAAACAATTCTTTCATCTGTTACTAACATCATACAGTAAGGGAGATCTCATTTTGAAATTGTTTGGAGCATATTTCTTTGTCATGTAGGCCTCATCCATACTCAAACAATCCTTTTGTCTGTTACTAACGTCATACACTGGGGAAGATCTCATTTTGAAATTGTTTGGAGCATATACTCTTTGTCATACAGGCCTCATCCACACTCAAACAATTCTTTCTTCTGTGACTAATGCGATTCAGCATGCCACATTTCACTTTCTCATTTAGAGTCTCTGAAATTCAGCTGTGTGCAGAGTTGGTGCAGAGTTAAAAAAATCTAATTTTTTGTTGTTGATAGTGTGCTCCTACCACACTATATGAGCAACATGACTGGAAAAAGCGAGGTCGTGGTGAAAGGGGGACTAGGCTTGGTGTTCAAGGTGTACATGGGGTAGGTGGTAATGTTTTTGAAAGCACTAGTGAACCAGCAACGTCACATCCTATATAAAGACAGCTGACTACTACTGTTACTGGATTGGCTACTCCACTACCTTTCTTTAGCAGATGCACAGCGGAACGCCTTGTTGATGAGGCCTAGAAAGAGCATGTGCTCGAGTGGATGGCAAGCGCAACTTCAAGTGGTTTCTCTTCCTCTTCCTCCACCTCAACATCACACCCAGTACAGTACACAGAGGTGACACCTCAATTACCCTTACCTCCCTCCTCATCACAACTCTCCAACCGCTCTGCTGACTGTAGGAAACCACAGATGGATGAGTCTGCAGAGCTGTTCACACATTCTATGCTATGATCATCAGAAGTGTACAAGTGTACTCAAAAGCTTCACAGAGTCAAAAGAAGGAAGTAGTGTGTTACTAATACTAGCCTTTGTTACTGTGGTCCCAGCTCTATGCAGGTCATTCACTAGGTACCCCAGTGTGGCTCTGGGATTTTTGCTCACCATTCTTGTGATTATTTTGACCCAACAGGGTGAGATCTTGCGTGGAACCCCAGATCAACGGAGATTATCAGTGGTCTTGTATGTCTTCCATTTTCCTATTATTGCTCCCACAGTTGATTTCATCACACCAAGCTGCTTGCCTATTGCAGATTCAGTCTTCTCAGCCTGGAGCAATGCTACAATTTTGTTTCTGGTGTCCTTTGACAGCATTTTGGTCTTCACCAAGGTGGAGGTTGGAGTGTGACTGTTTGAGTTTGTGGACAGGTGTCTTTTATACTGATAAGTACAAACAGGTGCCATTACTACAGGTAATGAGTGGAGGACAGAGGAGCCTCCTAAAGTAGAAGTTACAGGTCTGTGACAGCCAGAAATCTTGCATGTTTTTAGGAGACCAAATACTTATTTTCCACCATATTTTGCAAAATAAATCTTGCCAGACAAGGTGATTTTCTGGATTTGTTTTCTCATTTTGACTCTCATAGTTGTGATCTACCTATGATGTCATGTATCATTTACAGGCATCTCTCATCTTTTCACGTTGGAGAACTTGCGCAATTGGTGGCTTAATAAATATTTTTTTTCCCCACCGTACCATGTTTATACAGTATCTTATTTTTGGTTTTATTATTTTATTTTTTTCAATATGATTTATTATGATTTTCAATTTTTTGTTTATTGTAACTGAGGAAGGCCAATTGTGACCGAAAAGTTTTGTTGTGTATCTTTGACTGCATTAAAACTACAAAAAACTTCATCACAAGTTGAGTGCCAGGTTTACTTTACTTTATTTATATATGGTGTGGGAACCTACTTGAGTACCTACCCCAGTAGTGCATATGGTGTTTTCTCTCAAAGATCTATGGGCTAGACACAGATCTCCCTGGAAATTTGCCTCCAGAGCTTATTTTATATGAAAGGTGACGTTACTAGTATGATGCTTTCCTGATCTCACGACAGAGTTGTGTTTGATTACAAATAACACAGTAAAGCAGAGCTTTGTCCATGGTGTGTTGGTGGAAGGTAACACTCAAGGCTTTTTCCTCCATCCCCTCCAGCCAACCACAGACAACAGAGAGGGGCTCAATATCCTCTGCATCTCCTGACTGTTGTGCGCCCGTCACCACTTCCTCTTCATCCTTCTTCATTTGTTCCTCGGCTCCTGCACCTTCACTAACAGTTTAGTCTGGTACCATGAGCCCCCCTAGATTGCTGTAATTCACCCACCCATGGCACCCCACTGTGCAATGACAGTCCGGAACTTAGTGACATTGTTGTCCTTTCTGCATCCTCATCTGCTTCCACCTCTTCCTCTGGGTCCATCACCTCCTCCTGCAGACTATAAAAAGTGTGTTCCAGCTCTAACCACCTTAATAGCCAGTATGAAACTGTGTAGAAGAGAGCAGAGGTCCTTCACCTGTACCCACTTCGCAAGCATGATTTATACCACATCCTTACTGCGATGGCTCAGGCTATGCAAAAGGACATACTGCACTAGGGCTCATTGCTGCTCCAACAGTCGCTGCAACATGCGCAGAGTGGCATTCAAACATATTTGTTACATCGCATACCAAATGGTGGTCTGAAAGACCTCTGTAGTGGTGCAAGTTGATGACCTGCGGTGTGCAAACTGTGGAAGTGAGCACATAGCGACCCTGCTTTCTGCAGCAGCCCATCCTGGCCAGGATAGTGGTGGAGAAATTGCTGTACCATCAGATTGAGGACGTGAGCCATGCAAAGCACATGTGTGAGGTTGCCCCAATGTAGGGACGCCACCAAGTTTGCACCGCTGTCGAACACGGTCTTCCCTGGCTCCAGGTTCAGTGGAGACAGTCATTGCTCAAACTCAGACTGGGTAACTGTCCACAACTGTTGAGCTGTGTGACTGCGATTCTCCAAGGAAGAAGCAGCAGATGTGGTTGAAGGGTTGGCCGGGTTGTTGGCGAAGCCCACATTTTAGCACTGTGAGATTCTAAGACTAATGCATGTGGATCATGCATGTGCCATTTCATGCATGTAGTAGTTCAATTATTCATTTTTTTTTGCAAAGTTGGCAAATAACATGAGTTGGGTCATCAATTGCAGTTTCAAAAAAGACTCAGGCTGGGTAACCCTTGCCACCCCTGCGAACTATAGACCTGCGACCGGTGTGGGCCATATCCAGAATTATGGCTGAGGATGCATTGCTTGTTGTGGTTGCCTCCCTATGTTTCTGTGCGGCAAGCCGCAACGTAACCTCATCATCTTCCTCCTCCTCCACCTCCTCTGCTGAGCTACTCAGCTGCATGCCTCTAGGTTCACACCAACTGGGATCTACAACTGTCATGATCTCAATGGCAAGAGAACATAGCATCAGCATATATATGAACTAGCTCTTGGAAGATGGGAACTGAGCTGACCATGAGCTAAACCTAACGCACAACTAGCAGTGGCCGGGTAGCATGCCTACGTTGATTCTAGATGCCCAGCACCAGCCGGAGGACTAAATAAAGCTAGCAGAGGAAAATATTAGTCCTAGCTCACCTCTAGAGAAATACCCCGAAAGGAGACAGAGGCCCCCCACATGTATTGGCGGTGAGTTAAGAAGAAATAACAAACGTAGTATGAAAATAGGTTTAGCAAATTTGAGGTCCACTTACTACATAGCAGAAGACAGAAAGGACACCTTCATGGTCAGCTAAAAACCCTAACAAAACACCATCCAGAAATTACTTTAAAACTCTGGCATTAACTCATAACACCAGAGTGGCAATTCCTGTTCACAAGAGCTTTCCAGACACAGTAACGAAACTACAGCTGTGAACTGGAACAAAAATGCAAAAACAAACATGGACAAGAGTCCAACTTATCTAGTAGTTGTCTAGGAGCAGGAACAAGCACAGAGAGGCTTCTGATAACATTGTTGACCGGCAAGCAACTAACAAAGCAGCAAGGTTATATAGCGACTCCCACATCTTGATGGGAACAGGTGAACAGAGAAGATGAAGACACCAGTTCAATTCCACCAGTAGCCACCGGGGGAGCCCAGAATCCAAATTCACAACATACAACCTCATCGTCATCCTCTATGTTATACTCACCCTGAGAATCACTCTCTTCCTCTTACTGCCCTGACTGCAGAGTATAGTCTGCATGCACCTCAGGTGTCTGAGTATCAGGATCACCTCCATGCACGGTGGTTAACATCCAGTGACAAGAGTCTGGATTCTGCTTGAATCCTACCTTGTTCAGCCCCGGATGCAACTGAACAAAATGTTGGCATCGGTGCAGATGCTTTCTTCCTCTTTATTCTGTGAATATTTGGAGCAGACCTCTGATACCCATGGAATAGATTGTGTGAACAATTCTGCAGACTGGCCAATCTATGTTCCCCACAATCAGTTGGACGGTTGGAGATTTGTGACATTGTGAGGAAACAAGGGTAATTGGAGTGCCGCCTCTATTAGCACAAGTTAGTTAGATTAAGAAATGCGGCCTGCTGCCTGCAACACAATATTAGCACAAAGTAGTTAGGTTAGGAAAACGTGGCCTTCTGCCTGTCCACAATATTAGCTGAAATGATTTAGATTAGGAAATGTGGTCTCCATCATGCAAAACAATGTTAGCTGATACAATTTAGATTAGGAAATGTGGCCTTCTGACTGAACCACAGTATTAGCACAAAAGATTTAGATTAGGAAATGTGGCCTCCTGCCTGCATCACAATATTAGCACAACTGAGTTAGATTAGGAAATGTGGTCTACTGCCTGCACCACAATATTAGCACAAACTATTTAGATTAAGAAATGTGGCCTCCTTCATTCACCACAGTATTAGCACAAATGATTTAGATAAGGAAATATGGCTTCCTGCCTGCACCACAATATTACCACAAATGAATTAGATTATTAAATGTGTCCTCCTGCCTGTACCACAACATTAGCACAAATGATTGAAATTAGAAAATATGACCTCCAGCCAGCACCACAGTATTAGCCAAAACAATTTAGATTAGGAAATGTGGCCTCCTGCCTGCACCCCAATATTAGCACAAATGATTTAGATTAGGAAAGGTGGCCTTCTGCCTGCCCCACAGTATTAGCACAAACAATTTAGATTAGGAAATGTAGCATCCTGAATGCACCACACTATTAGCTCAAAGGAGTTAGATGCTGGAAGATCGATTTCACACAGGAATCTATGTAGCTGGATTAGCTGACACTAAATTGCCCATCTAACTATCTGACTACTTGCAGGAGCAGCAGTAGCAGCCTCTCTGTGCTGTTACACTGACAAAATGGCAACACCATAACAACATGCACACTTTTTATATGGAGAGGGACCTGTGATTTTGGCAGTCAATGATGAGGTGGATGGTTTGTGCTCCCTAATTAGCTGCCAGAGTCTCCACACATTAAGTTAATGAAAAAAAAGAAAGTTAACAGTCCACCGCTCCTTTGACCTCTCCCCACACACCTCCCCTAACCAAACACATCCTCCTGCTCATCATACAGCACCACTATCATAGCCGAAGTCCTAACAAAAGCATTAGTGGAAACGCAATCATTTACTGAACTGTACCCATATTTTGCCGACTATCAGGGAAAATGCTTGGGAATCTGAACACAAATCCGAATGAGATATGTTCATGCCGAATTTGAGATTGGCAAACGTTTTCCGAACAAGTTCACTTAACTCTATTTATAATGAAGCAAAGTTCAGTTTTTCTGAATGTGATTATAATTGTCTTTCATTTCATGTCTCCCACTGGTAACACCATCTTTTATTTAAAATCAGTTCTGGAAGCAGATTCTAAGAGAGATACAGGTGTTTCTCACAAAATAAGAATATCATCAAACAGTTAATTTATTTCAGTTCTTCAATGCAAAAAGTGAAACTCGTATATTATATAGAGTCATTACAAACAGAGTGATATATTTCAAGTGTTTATTTCTGTTAATGTTGATGATTATGGCTTACAGCCAATGAAAACCCCAAAGTCATTATCTCAGTAAATTAAAATAATTAACAAAAACACCTGCAAAGGCTTCCACGGCAATAAAAAAGATCCCTTAGTCTATGCCAGTCGGCTTCACAAACATGGGGAACACTGCTGACTTGACAGATGTCCAGAAGGCAGTTATTGACACACTCCATAAGGAGTGTAAGCCACAAAAGGTCATGGCTAAAGAAGCTGGCTGTTCAAAGAGTGCTCTATCCAAGCATATTAATGGAAAGTTGAGTGGAAGGAAAAAGTGTGGTAGAAAAAGGTTCACAAGCAAGCGGGATAACCACAGCCTTGAAAGGATTGTTAACAAAAGGCTATTCAAAAATTTTAGGCAGCTTCAGGAGCAGTGGACTGCTGCTGAAGTCATTGCTTCAAGAGCTACCACACACAGACATATCCAGAACATGAGTTACAAGTGTGGCATTCCTTTTGTCAAGCCACTCATGACTAATAGACAACACCAGAAGCATCTTACTTGGGCCAAGAAGAAAAAGAACTGGACTGTTGCTCTGTTGTCCAAGGTGTTGTTTTCAGATGCATGTAAATTTTGCATTTCATTTGGAAATCAAGGTCCCAGAGTCTAGAGGTAGAGTGGATAGGCACACAGTCCAAGCTGCTTGAGGTCTAGTGTGAATTTTCCACAATCAGTGATGGTTTTGGGAGCCATGTCATCTGCTGGTATAGGTCCACTGTGTTTTTCAAGATCAAATTCAGTGCAGGCGTCTTCCAGGAAAATTTAGGGCACTTTATGCTTTCCTCTGCCGGCAAGCTTTATGGAGATGGAAATTTCATTTTCCAGCAGGACTTGGCACCTGTCCACACTGCCAAAAGTACCAATACCTGGTTTAAATATAACACTATCACTGTGCTTGATTGGCCAGCAAACTCTCCTGACCATAACCCCATAGAGAATCTATGGGGTATTGTCAAGAGGAAGATGAGAGACACCAGACCCAACAATGCAGGCGAGTTGAAGGCTGCTATCAAAGCAACCTGGGCTTCCATAACACCTCAGCAGTGCCACAGGCTGATTGCCTCCATGCCATGCCACATTGATGCATTTATTGATGCAAAAGGAGCCCCAATCAAGTATTGAGTGCATTTACTGAACATACATTTCACGAGGCCAATATTTCGGATTTTAAAATCATTTTTCAAGCTGGTGTTATCAAGCAGTCTAATTTACTGAGATCATGACTTTTGGGTTTTCATTGGCTGTAAGCCATAATCATCAACATTAACAGAAATAAACACTTGGAAGAGATCACTTACAAATGACTCTAATAAATGAGTTTTACTTTTTGTATTGAAGAACTGAAATAAATTAACTTTTTGATCATATTCTAAGTTTGTGAGAAGCATCTGTATTTGCCTGGCCCATAGATCTTAACAACTTAATTCCATATTAAGGAAGAAATAGTCTTCTCTGGAGTAAGACATCAGATCGCAGATATCAAAGTATAATTTTAGTTAACTCTCTATGACTTACATACATATGTAGATGACTTAGGTGTGTTGACCCTACTGACAGATGCCCTTTAAGGTGCAGTATTGTGGTATTTCAGAGATCAGTAAACTCACTGTCACATTGACTCTGCAAGTCCAGAACCTTACTTGAATCTTTGTATTATTATTCACACATAAAGTCTAATACTCTCATTTTCAATGTTCTTTAGTTCTGCAGTAGTACGCCAGAATCAGATTTATTGTTTTTCTTTTTAAGCTATGGGTAATGAGCAGAGCACTCTGACCTCCTACCTCATTGCTGTAAAATCCAAAAATACTTTCCCTGCAATAATCTTTTATAGTAATAGTTTCCATTAATTATCTGCATTAGACCATGTGATATGATAGCAGTAAGTCATTATGGGAAAGTCCATGCAGCCATGCCTAGCATCATGAGCCCTGGCTGATGCAATTTGCAGCATTGTGTGAAATGGCATTGGGCATTATTTTTTGATCCTTGTAAATTGAAATGCAAATTGGTTAAATTCACCAAGACCATAGAATTTCAGGAAATTTGACTTAAAGTCAATTGGCAGCAGATTGATCTAACTGTGGTAAAATGTTTTCTGGCAATTTTACTTACAAGTTAAGTGTTTTAATTATGCTTTTTGCACATGTTCTTTTAAAGATGGATTACAAGGTATATTAAAATACCTGGTAAAGCCTCAGTGTTGAAAATATCTCTAAATTTCCATATACAATATAATTCAGCATCAATAAAGTTAAGCAGTATCAGAGTGAGAAAATAAAAACACTGCTGCTATAAAATTGTAAAAAACAATAGGTGACTTTAAATAGTAAATAACCTAAATCTATTTATATTGATTTTCCCAAGTGTAAAAGTACCTTATTTTAAAAATAATACCAGTTCTGCAGGAACATCAAGTGGCTTTAACAGACATGAATATTGTCATGGGTGTGAAGACACATTTAGGAGAAAACAGTACAAGACAGAATTTAAGTTAAGATGTTGAATAAGATCATATCATAGTAGACTGATCTGTCATAGCAATACATTACAATACTATGATTATCAGTTTTCTTTAAAGCTGAAATACCTGTACTATGATTACAAATGGCTGCTGTAATTTTTTTAAAATGAAGTGGAGATGCATAGGTGAGTGAAGCTAATTTTTATTTATTAATTTCTCCTCTCCGATGTGAAGTTATTAGCTTTTAAAGTTTAAGCTATAATTTATGTTGAGTTCAACTGAGTGTGGTCAGCGATATGTCTCTGGGGAAGTGTGCTTTTTCCCTTTCATGAGGTTAGCTAATAATCATAAGCAGGCAGCATCATGAAGGGGAGAAAAGAACATGTCCTCTTCTCCTCAGCTAACTCTTCAGCCATTGTGTACAGCAGAGCTGAGTTATGTATCATAATAAAGCCTTTGAGATCTCATCTCAGGTCAGTTAGTTCAGGGAAGTATCAGAGCTGACAGTACTGAGAGATGAAATCTGGAATTTTTTGCAATGATACATGTGGAGACAGAAGGGTCAGTAGATGCCCTTGTCCACCGACCAGGTTATCTTTTCAAAGACTGTAAGACCAGGGCTCATCCCACTGAACGCAAACTTTCCTTTTTCCGTGGGCAGAATACTACTCAGACAACACAGGGTGAGGGTAAAACAGTGAGGCAATACTTTATTGAACCACCAACAGATAATAACATATAGTACAGCCACAGCAAATACACAAGATGGTGCAAATTACAGAGTCTCATCCTTCCACTGGCTCACCAGAATTAGAGCAGCTGCAATTTCAGGGCTTCAAGGGCCAAATACCCCCACTAATGGCATCCCACTTTTGGTGGACACTCAAAGAGAGGATGTGACGACAAGCTTAGGAAGCTAGCCAAGAAACTGTAGGAGAGATCAGCGCAAATGGGGTCTTATCCGAGAAATACAATAAGCTTTGCACTCAGATTAAACTCACCTGTTCAATCTGTTAAAAATGCATATAATGTAGAAAATCAGCCGCAGCGGATCCATGGGTCGGTAAGCGACCATTAGACATCAGACTGTAAAGGGAGTTAGTGGACAATTTCTGCACTGCCAACAGAATGGAGACATATATCCCAGTATGGTAAAGTAAGGTGGTGGTTTATTTCAAATCATTGCATTCTTGTTACACATTGACCCAACTTTTTTCAATTAAGGTTGTACATTGGGTGTATTATTAGGCAACCTGTGTGCATAATTATTGGGTATCTATTAGTGTACAGAATTACTATGCAAGTCAATGAAAAATGTACATTTTCTCATGTCAACTGTTTATATTCATCTGGTAATGTTACAATAATAACCAAATAACTAAAAATAATCCAATTTTTCAAATATATATTTCTGACATTTCTAGGCTAGTTCTTGCCACTGTTCCACTCTGGTGTTTCTGAGGTCCATGGAATTGTGACGCATTAATAAAATATATATTTTTCATATAGAAATGTTTGCAAACAGTGCATTAATACATTTTAATTACTATTTTAAGCTTCATTTCAGAAAAAAAGCAAAGTACAAGAAAACTGGTGGCACCTTCCCTTTAAATTGCTTTAGAAAGCACTCAGCCCCTATAAATGGTTAGTGGTTATTTTGCTTCAGATGGCAGAAATTGCCACCATACTACACATACAAAAATATAGTAATTTTTTTTACTTGTATTTAAAAATAGTGTAAATAATACTATGACTGGACTGCACACATTTGAATTAAGGATTAACTGCGTTATTACCACAGAGAAAAACAAAACATAGTTTTAATATGTAAAATGGAAACATTGCAGATAAACATAGCATCAACCAATGCTGACTTGTTTAGTTCTTTGGACAGCAAAAAAAAGCTATTTAATTTATTGCTAACTCATCAAGCTCTATACATCAAAATGATCCTAGAAGAGAATAAATGTAAAAAACAGCCGTTTGATTATAAGCAAGTTAGCATTAATATATCAATGCGTTTTATAATGAATGCCAGCACATTTTGCATGTCTGCATATTTCCCCTTTTATTAGCATAAAAACTCTTAGCACTAAACTTCTTCTGCAAATGATCTGTGTCCACCAGAAATATATTAACAATTTTATTGAAAAACTGCGTAGTTCAATAAACCTCAGTATGAACCTGAAGTCCAGCTAATAGGAACTATTTATCACTGTAAACGGACAGATATTTACACACTCACAATTTCCACCTTTTTCGATATGCGTTTTGTCAGGGAGGAAATATACCAATTACATTCATTCATCTTCTAGTGTTTCTCATTCCTTCCATTCAGAAATAAGGATTTATGCTTTCTGGAAATTTCACATAATTCAACACTTATTATCATAGCCTAATGTATTGTAAGCTGTATTACTAGAAAATATTTCATGTACTTGTGTTATTCTAGACTTGATTAGTAATTCACATTAGGAAGAAATAAAACTATTGAACTTTGGCTGTTAGGATGCTCATAAACAAAAAGATCCTGTTCTGACCATTTAATGAGTAAATTTGATTTTACACATAGAGCATCCATTCACAGTCAATTTTTCCTCCTTTCTTCCAAGAGCCATAACGTTTTAACTATTTTTCTCTACATAGACAAATGAGGATTTCCTTTTTGTAAGACCCCATTCATTTTACCATACAATGTAATGAAAATTTAGAAAAAAAAAAAAGCCAGTTAGGAGGAAATGTGAAGAAAAGCAATGTTACCTTTGTTTTCTGTTTTTTTTTCTACATCATTCATCCGTTGCACAGTTGAAATGACCTAGGCACATGATTCTCCAGGTCCCTCCAATTAAAGCAATACCAAACATGCATCAATTTTTTCTTAGTTAAGGGATGGATGAAAAAATATCCTGGACCTTTGTAAGAAAAAAAATATTTTTTTTCCTTTATGTCACCTTTTCCTGAGAGCAATAACATGTTTAATTTTCTGCTGATGGGACAGAGTGAGAGATTTTTTTGGGGGGGTGAGCTGACCTTTTTATTGATGCTAATTTTGTGTACATGTAATGCTTATACTACGCTTTTTAGGCAACTGAAGTGACCCAATGAACACAATTCTGGTGTTTCCTTTTATTTCTCATTTGGCATTTACTTTCTGATTGTTCGACTCCTAGTTTTGTCTTACAAATAAATACTGATGTAAAATAATGAAAATACTGAATGTGTGAACATGGTCTATGGCTGAGCTTTGCTGGAAAACCAAGGTGACAAGGTGAAGTGACAAAGGTCTTAGTAATTCAGTGGTAGCCAGATATTACATCATGGGGGCTGAAGGGAGCTGGTGCACGAGCTGGATGACAGCCACAGTCAGAACTTGGCTCTAGCCACCACTATTAGTGATAGATGGCAGCTATGTAATAAATCTGGTATCTGTCTGGTGTGGAGAGAGCTCAGCTTCTGAGCCCCCTCTACATCTGAGAGCTCCTTCACAGAATGTTGATTTATGTCCTTTTGCAGGAAAGAGTTAATGATAATTGTATTTTCGCTAAACATTAAATGTAAGTGTTTAAAAACTAAGTTTGATTGCCCCTGCTCTACCTACCTGTGGTCACCGGACTACTTCAGGACTGTGGCCAAGCAACGTCACTGCACAGGAGGACTATACCCACAGCAGTGTGACTGAAATCCCTGCATGTGCGAGGGGGGCAGAGAGGAGGAGAAGAGGCATCATCCTCCCTGATTTGCCCGCATGTGTCAAAATATCAGCACACTACTGGGTGGAGTATGCTCCCACCTGCACAGTAGCATTGGTTGACAGCAATCCTGAACTAGTCGAGTGACTGAACACTTATATTCAGAATTTAGGGCTAAAACATGCATCACTAAAAAGGGAATTAGGAGGCTGATAAAGTTCCCTAATACCTTCTAAATGTAAATTCTTATTACAATTTCCCTCTAAATGTTATAACAAAGCAGCTCTTATACTGAAAGTTATTGTACCTGTTGTGTATCAGTATCTAGAGATGAGTGAAACTTTTAAAATTTGAATTTGTCAAGTTGTAAAAAAACATATAAACTGAAACTATAACCCAGAGAAAGGAAGTGAGTCCCAAATAGCACAAGCAAAAAAGCAAAGTTCAACGATAAAGTGCAGGATAAAAAAAATCTAAGTAATTAATAACTTTTATTGCAAAAAAACAATTTTAAAAAAATAAATAAAAAGTTAAGAATGGCGATTGTCTAAATACAGAGGACACAATTGACACATTTTGGTGGGTGATCCAAAGGGAAGGAAAACACCTGGAAGTAATATTCAAAGTAGAAAAGATAAAATGTAATCAATTGTTAATGACACATGCATAATGATAATAAGAGTGGCATGGCAGGGAGAAATTGTATTGAATTAAAATATCAATGAATGTAAGGATATAATAGTATACATTCTAGCAGCCAGGATAAAATGGGATCACCCACCAAACATATTCGATGTACGTTTCACAAATGCTTCATCAGGGGTGACATACCACATATATTTCATACTGTAAGGCTATGTGCCCAGGTTGCAGAAATGCTGCGGAAATGTCCACAGCATTTCTGCAACTCCCTGCCACGGGTAAAACGCATGCGGAATTCGCATACATTTTCCCTCAAAACACAAGTGTTTTGCAAGCGTTTTTAGCTTGCATCGCTTGGAAAAGTGATTGACAGGTTGGTCAAACTTGTCAAGCATAGTACTTGACAAGTGTGACCTACTTTTTACTATTGATGCTGCCTATGCAGCATCAATAGTAAAAGATAGAATGTTAAAAATAATAAAAAATAAAAAATATGGTTATTCTCACCTTCCGACGGCCCCTGATCTCCTCAGCGGTACTCCTGGTACGTTCCTTTTCCAGGGATGCTTTGCGCAAAGGACCTTTGTGACATCACGGTCGCGTGACCACGACATCATCTCAGGTGATTCGCGCAATGCATCCCTGGGAACGGAAGCCTCCGTGTGCACCGCTGAGAGGCCGGAGGACTCCGGGGGCCATCGGAAGGTAAGTCTATCCCTATTTTTTATTTTATTTTAATTTTATTTGAATTCTTTTTTTACATGAATATGGATCCAGGGCCTGAAGGATAGTTTCCTCTCCTCCAGATCCTGGGTACCATCCGCACATGAAGCGGTCACTTTACACATGCTGGGCATAGCCACATGTGTAAAGTGAGCGTTTCAATGCAATCCTATGGCTGCGGAATCACTGCAATTCCCCAGAAATAATGAATATGCTGCGGATTTTTCTGCTATGCAATTCCGCAGCATGGGCATAGCAACTGCGGAATCCCATAGGATTGCATGGGAATGCATTTTTTAATAGTTTTTAAGTGTTTCCGCTGCGGCAAAAATCGTGGTGGAAATGCATAAAAAATGCAACGTGGGCACACAGCCTTATTGTTAACACTTTACTCCTTGTGTACCTGACTCAGATCATTGGGGAAAGGACCCCATGCATTTCTCCATTTCTCCATGCTTCATAGATGATTTCATATTTAGCTATATAATTAATTGCCTTTGTGGTCTGTTTTGGGATTGAAACTCAGGACCTCTATTATGCCACTACTAGTGTTGAGCGATACGTTCCGATACTTGAAAGTATCGGTATCGGATAGTATCGGCCGATACCCGAAAAATATCGGATATTGCCGATACCGATACCCGATACCAATATAAGTCAATGGGACTCAAGTATCGGAAGGTATCCTGGATGGTTCCCAGGGTCTGAAGGAGAGGAAACTCTCCTTCAGGCCCTGGGATCCATATTCATGTAAAAAATAAAGAATTAAAATAAAAAATATGGATATACTCACCCGTCCGGGGGCCCCTGGACCTTAGCGATTGTAACCGGCAGCCTCCGTTCCTAAGAATGAGGAGTTTAGGACCCTCGATGACGTCGCGGCTTGTGATTGGTCGCGTGCCGCTCATGTGACCGCTCACGCGACCAATCACAGGCCGATACCCGATACTTGCGGTATCGGAATGCTCAACACTAGCCACTACCAAATCTAGGAAATTTTTCTCTGCCTAAGGTCTAAATACATCTTTGTACACCAGGACATCTCTAAATACTATTATATTACGAAATGCAGCAATGGAGTGACACAATCATAAGGAAAGCGGACAAGGGTGGCAATATAGTCATTTTGGACAGAACGTACTATATTGAGGAAGCGATGTCCCAGTTGAATGATGTATGTACTTACACCCCATTGGATTTTAACCCCATTCTGAAATTTAAAGAGAAGTTGAGAAAACTTTTAAACAAATTTGTGGGAAAAGGTGTATTATCTAAAAATAAAGCAGAAAAACTGCTTCCAGAACATCCTACTATTCCTAACTGGTACAGTTTGCCAAAAATTCATAAACACGCTACGAAACCACCCGGAAGACCCATTATAGCCGGCATTGGCTCTTTAACGGAACCCTTGTCCAAATTCCTGGATTGGTTACTCAAGCCCCTGCTGCATAAAATTCCCTCCTTTATTAAAGATTCAGGAGATTTTTTACTGGCTTTACGTACTCTAGAATGGCAACCTACTTTTTCACTTGTCTCGATTGACATCGTCAATCTGTATACACGAATCCCCCACAATAAAGGCATCGAAGCTATATGTACAATCTTACAAAATTGCAACAAAGACCAGGACTTCATTGATTTCATCGCTGAAAGCCTGGACTTTGTTTTATCGCATAATGCATTCAGATTCATCAACAAATGGTTTTTGCAACGCACTGGAACCGCAATGGGGACGCCTGTCGCGTGTGTATTCGCAAATTTGTTTCTTGCAGTATTCGAAGAAAAATATATAACTTCAATTGATAATCCTTTTTTGCGGTTCATTCGTGCTTACCATAGATTTGCTGACGATGTCTTTATTGTGTGGGATAGTTCAGAATTGGACTTTGAGAATTTTGTGTCTTACCTTAATAATAATAATGAAGAGAACATGCAGTTCACTGCTTGCTTTGGTGGATTGTCGCTGGAGTTTTTAGATGTTAAAATTGAAATAGTGGAAGGGAAAATCAACACTTGTGTACATAAAAAACCCACAGCGACAAACAGTTTATTGCATTTTAATAGCGCCCACCCTTTCCACACAAAAAACAGCATACCCTATAGCCAGATGGTCAGATATAGGAAAATCACTAATAATGAGGAAGCTTTTGATAAACAAATAACTGATCTTAAAACTAGTTTTTTGAAAAGGAATTATCCCCCAAAAATTTTAGCTACAGCTGAGAATAGAGTTAGAAAATTAACACAGGAAGATTTACTCAAAAGCCGTAAAAAAGCTAGAAATACTCCTAATACTGGCGCCAATGATAAGTTTGTATTTACGTTCACGCATAGCCCAATGAATAAAGTAATTTATGCGGCCATACAAAAAAATTGGCACATATTACAATCTGATAGGGAGCTTTCATCTTTAACAATGAACCACCCGATTTTTGCCTATAAGCGCACAAAAAATTTGGGGGATCTTCTTGTCAAAAATCGCCTGTCATCTAATGAAAATCCCAATTGGTTGAGGAAACTGCAACCTACAGGTAACCACAAATGTGGAACCTGTAGTTATTGTCAGTTTAGATTGATAGATAATCCCATTCGTATTGGTTCCATTTGTCACACAGTCCATCAATTGATAACATGTAAATCACGATATGTGGTGTATATAATTGTGTGCCCATGCCACTTCTTTTATATTGGCAAGACCATTCGCCCTTTGTTTCATAGGTTCAGGGAGCACTATAATTCGGTCTCCTCTGGGAAAGGTTGCCTTCGCTTTATTAAACATATACGCGATACGCATCGTGCAGATCCAAATATATTGCGGTTTGCGGGCTTAGAAATCGTAAATAATCCTCCAAATGGGGGTGATCGCGGAAAAAAGCTTTTGCAATGCGAGGCAAGGTGGATTATTGAAACTAATGCGCAGGGCGCTACTGGATTGAACGACAAATTGGATATGTCCATCTTCCTTTAAAAATGTAAAAAAATTAAGATTCTTTGTATTCTTTATATGTATATCATAAATGAATTTTCCATTGTGCATATCAGCGAAATTTGGTGCATGCATCCAAATGTGTTTTTAATGGTATCACCTGTTCACATCATGATGTCTAGCTCCTATATAGGATGTGATGTTTCTAATTCACGCACCTGGACCCGTGGAAGCGCGCAGGCGCGAAACGGCCGTCGTCCTCTTGCCTCCCTTTGCACCCCTCTCCTCACCAAGCCGCCTCTCCACCATATGTCTGTGAGCGTATGCTCTGAATAAAGGACATTTTTTTGTACAGCATCATCGGGTGAGTGCCACTTCTTTTGTCTTCATTCTATGGATTCACTATTATATTACATGTAAAATAAAAGTCCAAGATTATTTTTCTCCCAAAATTAATGAAAGAATTATGACAATCAACTGTAATAATAAAGTTATCACCGACTTTTAATAAATAAATTCCACAAATCATTATATAATATAGACATATTTGGTATGCCTATAATCATAATAACTTATACAAGACAGTGAAAAGATTATTTACCGTGATTGGTAAATGGCTTAAAAATTGTGCAATTGTTTTTTAATTCAGAAATTAAATAAAAAAATAAAACACAATGGCATTTTAAAAAAAAACTACAGCTCGTCTTGTAAAAAAAAAAATATGGCTGTTATAACCAAAAAAAACCCACGTTAGGTTGTCTGATTATGTGCATCACAAAAATGTCATTGTGTATATACAGTTAAAAGTATAAGTTTACATACACCATATAAAAAGACACATATGCATGTTTTTTCTCAATATCTGACATGAAATCAGAATAAACCTTTCCCATTTTAGGTCAATTAAGATTACCATAATTATTAATATTTGCCAAATGTGAGAATAATGAGAGAGAGAATGTTTAAGGCATTTTTATTACTTACTGCAAAGTCAAAAGTTTACATACACTAAGATTACTATGCCTTTAAACAATTCTGGACTGCCCATATGATAATATTATTTGTTTGGAAGCTTCTGAGTTAATTAGAGACGCACCCGTGGATGTATTTTAATGCACTTCTAAAACACACTGCTTCTTTGCGTAGCATCATGGGAAAGTCTAAAGAAATCAGCCAAGATATCAGGAAGAGAATTGTGGACTTGCATAAGTTTGGCTCATCCTTGGGTACAATGTCATGACCATCCTTACGTATGGAGGAAAAAGGGAGAAGCTTGGAAGCCTAAGAACATCCTCCCAACTTTGAAACATTGGGGTTGCAGCATCACGTTGTGGGGTTGCTTTGCTGCAGGAGGGACTGATGCACTTCACAAGATAGATGGCATCATGAGAAAAGAAAATGATGTGGCTATACTGAAGCAACATCTCAAGATATCAGCCAGGAAGTTAAAGCTCGGGTGGAAATGGGTTTTTAGCATAAGCAGAAATTAAAACATAACTTTTAATGTATAACCAAATAAAGGAATATCTTAAATAAACTGTCACCCCCCCCCAAAAAAAAAATGTATCAATAAAAAAGTACTACTGGGTATACCCTGTCAGGGGATGTGCCATACAAAATTTAGTACTTATAAAGGATTTTTGTGCAGACGCTGGCAGTGGTCCAGTGTCCTATCACTCAACCCAAGGTACCTGATTAAATGGAGATAATGCCTATAGAGGAATTTATCAAATGCCAATACAGATAAACAGATACCCTTGGTTGCATAAAGGTACCGTCACATTAAGCGACGCTGCAGCGATATAGACAACGATGCCGATCGCTGCAGCGTCGCTGTTTCGTCGTTGTGTGGTTGCTGGAGAGCTGTCACACAGACAGCTCTCCAGCGACCAACGATGCCGAAGTCCCCGGGTAACCAGGGTAAACATCAGGTTACTAAGCGCAGGGCCACGCTTAGTAACCCGATGTTTACCCTGGTTACCAGTGTAAATGTAAAAAAAAACAAACACTACATACTTACATTCCGGTGCCTGTCGCGTCCCCCGGCATCCGCTTCCCTGCACTGTGTACGCGCCGGCCCTAAAGCAGAGCGGTGACGTCACCGCTGTGCTTTGCTTTACGGCCGGCACTGACACATTCAGTGCAGGAAGCTCTGAGCAGCAGTGCGGATGCCGGGGGACGTGACACACATCAGAAGGTGAGTATGTAGTGTTTTTTTTTTTACTTTTACAATGGTAACCAGGGTAAATATCGGGTTACTAAGCGCGGCCCTGCGCTTAGTAACCCGATATTTACCCTGGTTACCATTGTAAAACATTGCTGGCATCGTTGCTTTTGCTGTCAAACACAACGATACACGCCGATCTGACGACCAAATAAAGTTCTGGACTTTAAGATCCGACCAACGATATCACAGCAGGATCCAGATCGCTGCTGCGTGTCAAACACAACGATATCGCTATCCAGGATGCTGCAACGTCACGGATCGCTATCGTTATTGTTGGAAAGTTGGTCAGTGTGAAGGTACCTTTAGTATTAGCAGTTATCACAAAATAAAGGGAGGGGTAAGATCAATTGGAAAAGGTATGTACACAAATGTAATATTGGAACAATCTCACCAGTTGCTGAAGATGGGTAAGGCGGAGCCCCAATTCGCTTAGGTGGAGAAATCCTTCAAGCCACAACATCAGGAGACAATTCCCTGTCAGTCCCTGGGGGGCTATCAATAAATCTCAATCCCCGAGCTCCTGCCCTTACAAGGACAGTCCACATCTACCCCTAAGGTACAACATGCCCTGCACTCTCCCTATTTCCCGGTCCCAACGCGTTTCTTTGCAAGCAGGATACTCTCTCTGCAGTTTAGTATAGAGGGTGGTAACTCTATTTGTAGCACTGAAGCACCTTATCTCCCATGCAAGCTAGTCCCCTGATGATTCTGCTTGCAAAGAAACGCGTTGGGACTGGTGAGATTGTTCCAATATTACATTTGTGTACATATCTTTTCCAATTGATCTTACCCCTCCCTTTATTTTGTGATAACTGCTAATACTAATGCAACCAAGGTTATCTGTTTATCTGTATTGGCATTTGATAAATGCTTCCTCTATAGGCATTATCTCCATTTAATCAGGTACCTTGGGTTGAGTGATAGGACACTGGACCACTGCCAGCGTCTGCACAAAAATCCTTTATAAGTACTAAATTTTGTATGGCACATCCCCTGACAGGGTATACCCAGTAGTACTTTTTTATTGATACATTTTTTTTTTTTTTTTTGGGTGACAGTTTATTTAATATATTCTTTTATTTGGTTATACATTAAAAGTTATGTTTTAATTCCTGCTTATGCTATGTTCTCAAGATCTTGGTAGTATCATGTGATACATTTAAACTATTATATATTGCTGTTTCGTGGAAATGGGTTTTCCAAATGGACAATGACCCGAAAGCATACTGCCAAAACGGAAACAAAGTGGCTTAAGGATAACAAAGTTAATGTTTTGGAGTGCACAAAGCCCTGATCTCAATCCTATTGAAAATTTATCGTCAAAGCTGAAAAGGCAGGTGCGAGCAATGCAACCTACAAACCTGGATTTTTTTTCATATTTTTAGAAACACTTTTTTACTTTTTACTGTATTAAATAGTCCCCTTAGGGGACTAGAAGCTGTGATCATCTGATTACTTCTGCTAATCACGATCTCCTATAAACACCAGCCATGGGCTAGCTTTCACAGAATGATTATATTGACAGGTACAGTGGTCTTCAGCAGACCCTCGGCTGTCATGACATCTCATCGCTGCCATGCGATCATATCTCAGTCCCACCAATGGGCTGGTAGAATAACATGCCTCCCTACTGGCATGTGTTAGTTAGATTGACAGTGGAATGTAACACGTTAAAAGCAACAGGTGCAGCTTAAGATCCCCGGCGGCTGTTACAGGCATATGACATGCCAGGAAAGATGCAGGCTTAATATGAGAGCCATCAAAGGCAGGGAGCCCACATATTAAGCATCAGCATGTTATATGACGGTAAGGAGTTAAAGGAGTATTCCCATCTCCAAGATCCTATCCCAATATGTAGTAGGTGCAATAATAATAATAATAACATTAGTAAATACCTCTAATTAGAAATGTAGTATAGTTTTTCTTATTTGCTAGGTCTCTTTCCTGATGTGCAGTCATTTCAGGACCTTAGGTATTGAAGGTTACAACCACTAGCAACTAGCTAACTATAGGTCACTATATCAGTGGACCTAACCATTGATACCAAAGGTCCTGCAATGCCTTGCACAAGAGATAAGTGACATAGATTATCAGAAAATCTATACTACATTTCTAATTGGAGGTATTTGCTAATATTATTATCAGACCTACTACATGTTGGTATAGCATTTTGGACATAATACCCCTTTAAGAACAGAACAGTGATCATACTGGGTTCAAATACCACCATAAATAACAACAGTTTGGAGTTTATATGCTCTTCCAACGTTTGTGATGGTTTACTCCAAAGACATACTGATAGAGAATTTAGATTGTGAGCCTCAATGGGGACTGTAAATTATAGCAATATCTGTAAAGTAATATGGAAAATGTTGGCGATATAGTGCATGAGCAAAATAAATAAGTACATTATTACCATACACCTGCTACCATTGACGTCAGAATTATTCAATCACATATTTCTAGTTTGTGCTTTCCACCTTTTCTATGTAATGTGCACATGCTAACTTGATATAATACCCTTGTTGAAACTACATATTTCATACTCATATATTTTATATAAGGTTCTAACCAATTAGAATTTTTTATGTATATCTTACAAGTTACTAAGGTTTTGGTTATTTGAAACACCATGAACTGTTGTCGTCTCCATGATAGCAGACCAATAGTTTGACCTCAATGATTTCAAGGAAAGATCACCAGGGTTGAGACGCTGCCAGATTGAAAATCCCTTAAATATATAAGCAAACATTGTTGTGCCCAACAATAGCACAATTTGACATATCCTGTTCTGTATCTTTTATGTTTGTTTGCTTTCTTGACTACCAATTGTTTTACTTTTCTTGGATAGTGCCTGTTTTTTTCTTCCATAGTATCCTATTTTGCAACTTGTTCTCTTCATTGCATCATGGGAGCTTGACATTTTACCAAATTATATATGCATGAAGCCTACAATTTGATTAAAAAGAAAGAGAAGAACACTGGAAAAATGATTTTCGTATCTAGGCTGAGCCCCATAAAAACCTTGTGATTTCATTGGGACCTTGCAATACTCCTGCTGTGTTCCAAGTAGTTTGTTCTCAATTATGGCATCCTGGTCTTCTTAGAAGATGCCTGGTTTTACTCCTAGAAATGATGGAAAATCATAACCTCTTATTATTAATTCATTCAAAAATTGTCTTAGGCGGGTTCTGTGCTCACTATTTTAGTATGAAGAGGGGGCAATAGCTGAGATTTCTTACTAACTGAATTTCTTGCCTTTTGCTATCTTAAAGTTTGTGTTTTCTTAGCTTTCGTTCTCAATAATCCTAATCCAAAATAGAATGAATAATAGAGATGAGCAAATAAATACGTTTAACTGATTTTTTTTGTAATTTGCTTTCATGTCAATACATCAAATTTATGGTCAATGACCACCATTTTTCTGAACCATAAATGGCCATGAAAAAATTAAAATAAGGTAGAAAAATTGTTATACTCACTTAACCGCTCATCTGTTCGACACTGCTGCTACTCACTGCCACCCATCTTGTCCTTACTGCATCTTCTGAACCACTGCTGCTTGTGTTGGAATCTTTGTGTTTCTCATATTGTGCTGGATTTCTGAGGGTAATGGAGCACTAGTGTTAGTCATGGAAGTGTCGGAGAGGTGAGAGAAGGGTGAGTGTAACATTTTTTTTTTACATACTGTGCTTATCATGCTCTGAGGTCTATAGCGCAATAGAGACCCCAGAGCATAATAAGGGACATTAAAATTGCAGAGAGTAACATCTCCACAAATTAAATTTCCTGGGAAAAAACGTCCAAACATGCAAATTCGAATTTTGCCTGATCTGCTCATCTCTATTAGGTATTCAACTACAGTCATGGCCGAAAGTGTTGGCCCACTTGAAATTGTTCAAGAAAATGAAGTGTTTGCCTCATGAAATTATTGTAGTTATACTTGTTTTGATATACACATTTATTTCCCTTGTGTGCATTGGAATAACACAAAAAAACAGATAAAAAAAGGAAAATTGGACATCATTTCAGTTAGAACTCCAAAAATGTGCCTGACAAAATTGTTGGCAGTTTTCCAAAATTGTGGGTGTACAACTTTGTTTCAAACATGTAATGCTTGTTCATACTCACATGTGGCAAGTAACTGCTGTGGACAACATGAAAATCATATCTGAAACCATAAAAGGGGAGAAATTGACTAAATTTTTGCGTTGTGTGTCTGTGTGTGCTACACTAAATATGGAGAATAGAGAGACGATAAGAGAACTGTCTGAGGGCCTGAGAACCAAAATTGTTGAAAAATATCAACAATCTCATAGATACAAGTACATCTCCAGAGATCTTGATGTTTCTTGAGTGCAACATAATCAAGAAGTATAGGAAACATGGCACTATAGCTAATCTTGCAGGACGTGGACGGCAGAAACAAATTGATGAAAGGTTGCAATGCAGGATAGTCCAGATGAGCCCTAATTAAGTTTAAAAGAAATTCAAGCTGTCCTGAAGGCTAAAGGTGCATAAGTGTCAGCGCAAACTTACCTTGAATGAAATGAAACACTATAGCTGGAGAACCAGAAGGAGCCCATCCCCACTGCTGACAAACAGACATGAAAAGCTAGACTGCAGTTTGCAATAAGTGTATGTGACTATGTCTAGGTTCACATTAGCGTTTCTGTGCACAGCGTATTATCTGCATGTGCAAATGCATGCCAAAACGCATGCAAACACATGTTTACGCAGTGTTTTTTATCCACATGATCTTATGCATGACGGCCAAAAAAAATGCTGCATGTGCATGCATTTGTATGCGTTTTTGCATGCAATTGCATTGTTTATGTGCAAGCGTATGGAAATTCCCAATGGGCATGGCTTACTGGATTTCTACATATAGACTCTGCACAGATGAAATCCTCTTCTTTTGATACTGTATTCTGCTGCAAGATGGATCTTAGCATGGAGCGCCTCAATCTGAATCTGGATCTATCATTGAAATTGGCTTTTGCTGTGGCTTGTGAGGAAGAAAGGAGAAGAGAAAGATGGAGAAGACGTCGTTGTTGCTATTGGCAATACCCCATTGTTGAAGTCCAAGAGAGCCGTGGACCCTACCACCCATTGTACACCAAGCTTCGTGAAAACCCGCAAAAGTTTTTTGAATACACGTGGATGTCAGAACAGAGCTTCAATGAATTGCTGCATTGTGTGCAAGGACCAGGCAGGACATGCAACTATGTAGAGCAATTCCTGCTGAGGAACGTCTGTTGGTGACCCTAAGGTACGCAATTTTGAAAAAGAAACACGTGTCAATAATATTCTTATTATAAAAGCCATGTACTGATTTTTTTCCCCATTTTCTTTTCCACAGATTCTTGGCTAGCAGAGAGACCTTAAGATCTTTACATTTTCAATTTCGGATTGGACTGTCCACCCTTTCAAGGATTGTTGGAGACATCTGCCGTGCATTGTGTAACGTTCTGCGTGCAGAATTCCTCCCCCAACCCACAACTGAACTTTGGATGAAAAATGCTGAAAAATTCAAGGAAATTTGTAATTTTCCAAACTGTGTGGGGGCTGTGGATGGCAAACACATTTGGATTCAAAAGCCTGCTGGAAGTGGATTTGAGTACTTCAATTATAAAAAATACTTTTCCATTATTCTCATGGCGATTGTGGACTCTGAATGTTGATTTGTCGCTGTTGACATTGGATCATTTGGATGAGGAAATGACACACAGACTTTCAAAAACTCTGACATGGGACGATTGTATGCTAATAATTTTAATTTTCCACCCCCACAACCTCTTCCAAACACTGAAGGTCTGCCAATGTCATTTGTTGTTGTTGGGGATGAGGCTTTTCAAATGTGTGCCAACCTCTTAAAACCATACTCAGGTTGGGACTTGAATCACACCAAAAGAATTTTCAACTACAGACTGACAAGTGCACGAAGAACTGTGGAGTGTGCTTTTGGTTTGCTGGCAGCTAAATGGCGCATTTTGGGAACACCAATCAATATTAAAGTAGAGACAATTGATGAGGTTGTGAAAGTGTGTGTTGTTCTGCATAATTACATCCTGGCAAAAGAGCAACCCCATTTCGCACTTGAGGATACCACATTGCCGGATTATCATGCTCACACTCTAAGGACTACAGTGGAAGTTGCCCAAATGAGGGATAAATTGGCTGCCTACTTTGTCTCTGATATTGGACATGTATCATGGCAAGATAAAATAGTTTAAGCTGTAAATAAGACAAACGTACCTGAAATGTTATGTACCCGTACTTTTTTCTGACTGTAATATTGACACCTTGAAGGTAACTTTAATAATAAACACCTTAAATGTAACACCCGTTAATACTTCACTCAACAATACACTCAACAATACACACATGTTTAAATAAAGAGCTAAAGAAAACACAGTGAGACAGATATTGTGAATCAAAAGAATTTGTATTAACAAAAATAAAAACAATTTTACATCTTTTAAATAAATGAAAATGTGATTACTTTCGGATTCTGCGGGAGGGAGTTACATGGTGGACCTGGGGGGTGTCGGGCTGTGATGGTAGGCTTGGAGTGGTTGGGGAAGTAGGGGAAGTGAAAGTGTCAGACAATAGGAGGATTGCATCAGAAACATTGGCAGAGGACACATTGGGGGAAGAGGACACATTAGGAGTGGAAAACAAGTTGGAAGGGATTGACACATTGGATGGGAAAGAACCAAGAGAAGGTGTGGACAGACTTGAAAAGAAAGACACATTCAGTGGGGGTGGAGGGGATGGGTCAATGTTTTTTAGCAGCTTTACATAGTAACATAGTTATTAAGGTTGAAGGAAGACTTTAAGACCATCTAGTTCAACTCATAGCCTAACCTAACATGCCCTAATATGTTGATCCAGAGGAAAGCAAAAACAACCCATGTGGCAAAACAACCTCATGTGGCAAAATGTGTTTACATTTCCTGGACTTTGTTTTGCTGCTTCCTTGGCCTTTTGCTTCCTGTTGCTGCGTAGTGGGAGTGGAAATCTGGGCTGCTGCACTCGGCTGAGTGGTTGAAGGGGAAGGCTGGGCTGCTGCACTCAGCTGCACGGTGTAGCTGGGTACTGTTAGAGCAGTCCTAATGTCCAACGGTGGTTGTGGTGGTGGTGGATAGTGCCACTGATGCTGTCCTGGAGCTTGTTGCCCTGTAGGGAAAGAACTTTGTGCCTGCTGCTGATATCGGGACCACTGCATGACCTTGGTGTAAGCATCCTGACAGGCCTTCATCACATAGAGCTGGAGATCAGAACTAAGGTTTTTCATCACGCACCGTTCTATAGAGGAAAAATAGTGTTGCACTGGTCTGTTAAGGTTGGCTTCCAGGCAGTCAAGGCATATGTGGACGTCCTGGAAAAGTTTGTTCACCTGAGTGAACCCATTATCCAGTCTTTCTACAACTGCCTTCATCCTAGCCTGGAAGACTGAGCATAAAGGGCCACTGTCACCCCCTCCAGCCATTATAAACTAAAAGAGCCACCTTGTGCAGCAGTAATGCTGCATTCTAACAAGGTGGCTCTTTTAGTTTTTGGTTCAAGTATTCCCAAAATAAAGCGTTTTCAAACTTAGCCAAAATACCTGTCTCTACCCAGGCAGGCGGGTCCTCACTCCCTAGCTTGAACCGCTACTCTGCCGTCACTCCAATCTTGCGCAGTCTGCAAGCCTGGCTGGGACATCAGACGGCCAGAGCTTACTGCGCCTGCGCAGCACAGTAGTACACAGCACAGGCGCTGGTTTTGAAGCATAAACAGCGCAGAGGGGGCGGTGATGAAAGCCCCTGAAGATTGGAGTGACGGCAGAGTAGCGGTTCAAGCTGGGGAGTGAGGACCCGCCTCCCTGGCTAGAGACAGGTATTTTGGCTAAGTTTGAAAACGCTTTATTTTGGGAATACTTGAACCAAAAACTAAAAGAGCCACCTTGTTAGAATGCAGCATTACTGCTGCACAAGGTGGCTCTTTTAGTTTATAACGGCTGGAGGGGGGTGACAGTGGCCCTTTAAGTGAATAAACTCGGGTATGACTGACCTCTCCCAGGCCCTCTGCCACTGGCGAGCAGACCCAAGTAACGTAATGGCAGAGGGCTGGAAGAGGTTGGTTGCTCCAGGTTCTGTGGTGCTGCACTAGGTTCTATGTGGAAAATAAATGAAAAAACATTAGCAAAAAAATTAAAACTTTAAATAATAGTAAGACAACACAAAAGATATTCACGTTCGCTGACCAAGCTCAGGCTTCAGAAAAAAAAGCAGCTGATGGTACTTATATTTTCGGACTTTTTGAGCAGTACCACTTTGAACCCGAATCTCCTTTCTGATGTCCTTATTGAAGCGATCCTTCATCGAATGCCAACAAACTTTTACTCTCTTTACTGTGAAGGGGGAAGAAAAAAAATTATTGTAAAAAGACAACAGCATTTACAGCAAAACCGACGCGTAAAAGACCACATTGCAATACTTAAGAATACCCTTTCTGCACAGAAGCGCTAATGTGAACCCGGCCTTAGCCAAAATCCTTCTGGTAAAGCATCTTGTAGACAGATGAGATCAAGATAGAGCATTTTGTTAAAGCACATCATTCTGTTTATCAAAAACAGAATGAGGCCTACAGTGAAAAGAACACATTACCTACAATCAAATGTGTGTTAGAGGTTCAATGATATTTTGGGGTTGTTGTGCTGCTTCTGACACTGGGTGCCTTGACTGTGTTCAAGGCATCATGAAATCTGAATATTGATGAAGGATTTTGAATTGCAATATAGTGCTCAGCGTCAGAAAGCTAAATTTGCATCCTATGTCATGGGTCTAGCAGGACAATGACCACAAACATGCTTCAAGAAGCACCCAGAAATGAATGGAAACAATGCGCTGGAGACTTCAGAAGTAGCCTGCAATGAGTTCGGATCTAAATCCCAATGAACACCAGTGGAGAGATCTTAACCCCTTTCTGACATTGGACGTACTATCCCGTCGAGGTGGGGTGGGCCCGTATGACCACCGATGGGATAGTACATCATAGCGATCAGCCATGCTCACAGGGGGAGCGCGGCCGATCGCGGCCTGGTGTCAGCTGACTATCGCAGCTGACATCCGGCACTATGTGCCAGGAGCGGTCATGGACCGCCCCCGGCACATTAACCCCTGGCACACTGCGATCAAACATGATTGCAGTGTTCCGGCGGTATACGGAAGCATCACGCAGGGAGGGGGCTCCCTGCGTGCTTCCCTGAGACCCCGGAGCAAAGCGATGTGATCACTTTGCTCCGAGGGTCTCTTACCTCCTCCTTCCTGCAGCAGGCCCGGATCCAAAATGGCCGCGGCATCCGGGTCCTGCAGGGAGGTGGCTACACAGCGCCTGCTCAGAGCAGGCGCCGGAAAGCCTGGAGCTGTGCACGTCAGATTGCTGATCTGACACAGTGCACAGCAAAGTGTCAGATCAGTGATCTTACACTATAACATGATGCCCCCCCGGGGCAATGTTATAGTGCAAAGAAAAAATTTTCACATGTGTAAAAAAAAAAAAAAAAAAAATTCCCTCCAAAAATAATAAAAAAAATATATATATTGTTCCTATAAATACATTTCTTTATCTAAATAATAAAAAAAACAATAAAAGTACACATATTTAGTATCGCGCGTATCCGTAACGACCCCACATATAAAACTGTCCCACTAGTTAACCCCTTCAGTGAACACCGTAAAAAAAAAAACGAGGCAAAAAACAACACTTTATTATCATACCGCCAAACAAAAAGTGGAATAACACGTGATCAAAAAGACGGATATAAATAACCATGGTACCGCTGAAAACGTCATCTTGTCCCGCAAAAAACGAGTCATGACACAGCATCATCAAAGAAAAAATAAAAAAGTTATAGTCCTCAGAATAAAGCGATGCAAAAATAATTATTTTTTCTATAAAATAGTTTTTATCCTATAAAAGCGCCAAACATAAAAAAATGATATAAATGAGGTATCGCTGTAATTGTACTGACCCGAAGAATAAAACTGCTTTATCCATTTTACCAAAAGTGGAACGGTATAAACGCCTCCCCCAAAAGAAATTCATGAATAGCTGGTTTTTGGTCATTCTGCCTCACAAAAATCAGAATAAAAAGCGATCAAAATATGTCACGTGCCCGAAAATGTTATCAATAAAAACGTCAACTCGTCCCTCAAAAAACAAGACCTCACATGACTCTGTGGACCAAAATATGGAAAAATAATAGCTCTCAAAATGTGGTAATGCAAAAAATATTTTTTACAATAAAAAGCTTCTTTCAGTGTGTGACGGCTGCCAATCATAAAAATCCACTAAAAAACCTGCTATAAAAGTAAATCAAACCCCCCTTCATCACCCCCTTAGTTACAAAAAATAAAAAAATAAAAAAAATGTATTTATTTCCATTTTCCCATTAGGGTTAGGGTTAGGGCTAGAGTTAGGGCTAGGGCTAGGGTTAGGGTTAGGGTTAGGTCTAGGGTTACGGTTAGGGCTAGGGTTATGGTTAAGAGTAGGGTTTCAGTTATAATTGGGGTGTTTCCACTGTTTAGGCACATCAGGGGCTCTCCAAACACGACATGGCATCCGATCTCAATTCCAGCCAATTCTGCGTTGAAAAAGTAAAACAGTGCTCCTTCCCTTCCGAACTCTCATGTGCGCACAAACAGGGGTTTACCCCAACATATGGGGTAACAGCGTACTAAGGACACATTGGACAACAACTTTTGGGGTCCAATTTCTCCTGTTACCCTTGGGAAAATACAAAACTGGGGGCTAAAAAATAATTTTTGTGGAAAAAAAAGATTTTTTATTTTCACGGCTCTGCGCTATAAACTGTAGTGAAACACTTGGGGGTTCAAAGTTCTCACAACACATCTAGATAAGTTCCTTGGGGGGTCTATTTTCCAATATGGGGTCACTTGTGGGGGGTTTCTACTGTTTAGGTACATTAGGGGCTCTGCAAACGCAATGTGACGCCTGCAGACCAATCCATCTAAGTCTGCATTCCAAATGATGCTCCTTCCCTTCCGAGCTCTGCCATGCGCTCAAACGGTGGTTCCCCTCCACATATGGGGTATCAGTGTACTCAGGACAAATTGGACAACAATGTTTGTGGTCTAATTTCAACTGATACCCTTGGAAAAATACAAAACTGGGGGCTAAAAAATAATTTTTGTGGAAAAAAAAGGATTTTTTATTTTCACGGCTCTGCGTCATAAACTGTAGTGAAACACTTGGGAGTTCAAAGCTCTCACAACACATCTAGATGAGTTCCTTAGGGGATCTACTTTCCAAAATGGTGTCACTTGTGGGGGTATTCAATGTTTAGGCACATCAGTGGCTCTCCAAACGCAACATGGCGTCCCATCTGAATTCCTGTCAATTTTGCATTGAAAAGTCAAACGGCGCTCCTTCCCTTCCGAGCTCTCCCATGCGCCCAAACAGTGGTTTACCCCTACATATGGGATATCAGCATACTCAGGACAAATTGTACAACAACTTTTGGGGTCCAATTTCTTCTCTTACCCTTGGGAAAAGAAAAAATTGGGGGCGAAAAAATCATTTTTGTGAAAAAATATGATTTTTTATTTTTACGGCTCTGCATTATAAACTTCTGTGAATCACTTAATGGGTCAAAGTGCTCACCACACATCTAGATAAGTTCCTTAGGGCTCTACTTTTCAAAATGGTGTCACTTGTGGGGGGTTCAATGTTTAGGCACATCGGGGCTCTCAAAACGCAACATGGCGTCCCATCTCAATTCCAGTCAATTTTGCATTGAAAGGTCAAATGGCGCTCCTTCGCTTCCGAGCTCTGCCATGCGCCCCACATATGGGGTATCGGCGTACTCAGGACAAATTGTACAACAACTTTTGGGGTCCATTTTCTCCTGTTACCCTTGGTAAAATAAAACAAATTGGAGCTGAAATAAATTTTTTGTGAAAAAAAGTTAAATGTTCATTTTTATTCAAACATTCCAAAAATTCCTGTGAAACACCTGAAGGGTTAATAAACCTCTTGAATGTGGTTTTGAGCACCTTGAGGGGTGCAGTTTTTAGAATTGTGTCACACTTGGTTATTTTCTATCATATAGACCCCTAAAAATGACTTCAAATGAGATGTGGTCCCTAAAAAAAAGGTGTTGTAAAAATGAGAAATTGCTGGTCAACTTTTAACCCTTATAACTCCCTAACAAAAAAAAATGTTGGTTCCAAAATTGTGCTGATGTAAAGTAGACATGTGGGAAATGTTACTTATTAAGTATTTTGTGTGACATATCTCTGTGATTTAATTGCACAAAAATTCAAATTTGAAAAATTGTGAAATTTTCTAAATTTTCGCCAAATTTTTCACAAATAAACGCAGGAAATATCAAAGAAATTTTACCACTATCATGAAGTACAATATGTCATGAGAAAGCCGTGTCAGAATCACCGGGATCCATTGAAGCATTGCAGAGTTATAACCTCACAAAAGGGACAGTGGTCAGAATTGTAAAAATTGGCCTGGTCATTAACGTGCAAACCACCCTTGGGGGTAATAGGGGTTAACATTGCTGTTGGGAGAAGGCACCCTTCAATTATTAGAGGACTGGAGCAGTTTGCAATAGAATAGTGGTCCAAAATTCTAGTTGAGAGGTATAAGAAGCTTTCTAACGGTTATAGGAAGCGATTGATTACAGTTAGTTATTCCAAAGGGTGTGAAGGCAAATATTAAGTTGAGAGTGCTAACATTCTTTGGGTTTTGTATAAAATTATGTCCAATTTACCTTTTTCCCCTCACTTATTTGTGTTCCTCCAAAGCACACAAAGGAAATAAACATGTGTATAATAAAATGTGTGGTTGCAATACTTCTGTGGGAGATATACTTAATTTTCTGGAACAACTTTAAGGGTATGTGCACACGTCAGGATTTCTTGCAGAAATTTTCCTGACAAAATCCGGACATTTCTGCCAGAAATTCGTATGCGTTTTTTTGCGTGTTTTTTGTGTAGTTTTTTCGCAGATTTTATGGGGATTTTTTGCGTTTTTTTCCTGACACTCCAATTTCATGGGAAATCCGCAAAAAATCCGCAAAAATAATGAACATGTTGCTTCTTTTTCCAGAATGCGTTTTTATTTGCACAAAAAATGCGGAATGCATTCTAAATTTTTATGCGGTATTATAGCGTTTTTATTGGGGAAATCCGCAAAAAAACGCAAAAATTCCTGAAGAAATCCTGACGTGTGCACATACCCTAATGGTGCAAACACTTTCGACCATGACTATATGAAGTCTGCAGCTAAGGCCTATTTCACACGTCAGTGGCACCGGTACATGTGGTGACAGTTTCCTCATGTACCGGAGACACTGACTCAGGTAGACACATTAAAATAAATGTGTCTCTGCACATGTCAGTGTGTTTTCACGGACCGTGTGCCCATTTGAAAAACACGGAGACATGTCAGTGTTCGTGGGAGCGCACGGATCACACGGACCCATTAAAGTCAATGGGTCCGTGTAAACACGTACCGCACACGGATGCTGTCCGTGTGCCGACTAAATACCACATGGACTGTGCAGGAGACAACGCTACAGTAAGCGCTGTCCCCTGCTTTGGGTGCTGAAGCCAGAATTCATTCCTTCTTCCCAGCAGCATTTGCTGGAGAGAAGGAATGAAAAATCATTGTTTTTGTTTTTTTTTTGTGGTTAAAATAAAGTTCCCGGCAACCTCCCCCCTCCCACCCCCTGTGCGCCCGCCCGCCGGCATCAAAATACTCACCCAGATCCCGCGATGCTTCCTCTTAGCGCCGCAGCTTGTCCTGTATGAGCGGTCACGTGGTGCCGCTCATTACAGTGATGAATATGCGGCTCCACCTACCATAGGGGTGGAGCCGCATATTCATCACTGTAACGAGCGGTATTTTATTTCCAGCAGGCGGGCGCACAGGGGGTTGGAGGGGGTCGGTGACAAGGAACTTGATTTTAAAGACAAAAATAATAAAAAAAATTGATTTTTCATTCCTTCTCTACAGCAAACACTGCTGGAGAGAAGGGATGAATGGCGGCTTCAGCACCACGCTGGGGACAGCGCTTACTGTAGCACTGTCTCCTGCACGGTCCGTGTGGTACTCAGTCGGCACACGGGCGGCACACGGCTGCCGCACTTGTGCCACACTGATGTGCCACGTGAGCTCTTGTACACACGGACACGGATAACGAATTATCTGGACGTGTGAGACTGGCCTAAAACAAACTCACTAACAAGCAAAAAATACACACATCAAAAATAAAGCATTATTTGCTGCTTCTTCTCCTTCTCAAAAAAACGTTGAAAATTTGGTGAATTAGAATTACTGGCAGAGGAACTTTTGTTGGAGTAATCATTTACACAAAAATGTGGAATGTCTGAAACAAGGAAAAACAACACTCTGTCCTTGATGCATACATTACACTGGGGAACACAATTTTTTAAGAGTTAGGTCAGACAACTGTTCTTAATTAATTTTTGGATGCTGAATCCAGAAATGATCTCAGTTTTTCTCTATCACGTCAAGTTTTTGAACTATAGGATTTTTGTCTTCTCAAAACTATGTAAACTACTGTACCTAAAAAGTGTTGTTTTTTTTAAATAGTACAAATATGAACAAAAAATAAAATATATAAGAAATAGGCATGACAAAGTTGTGACTACTCTTACAAGTTGCCACGTAGCTCTATATGAGTCGAATTGTAATCAGATAACAAGTCTTATTACAGATATCAGTGCAATTGTGCTTCTCTGGCAGGTAAGTTGTGTAGGAAAAACTTGACGTGCTAGAAAAAACTGATTACATTTTTGGAATCAGCATGCCAATTTTAGTATAAATCAGCTCAAAACCTAACTCAACAGAAATTTTTTTTCAAATTGTTCCCCTGTGTTATGTAAGCGTGCAGTTAATACGTAGTAACACATAAACTATACAAAGTAGATGTCTTTTTAGCTCCATGTTCTTTTGTTATTCCTGAGCAGATTCAATAACCCTATTTGAATTTTGTTTTAGTATTAAGCTTCATTTGGCTAAGACATATTTCTATTGGCCAATATTTTTGTGAGTTTGTTATAACTATCACAAGGTTACCTGGATAATTAAACTTCCACCCATGTTTCACTCCTTGAAATTATTATTGAAGTATTAAAAATAAGCTTTTCATTGTTTTAGCCAGTCTGTCGAATGTTTGCTAGTAAGTACCTAGCAATCTGGTAGAACAGACAAATTCATACTGGCAACAAGATACATTCTTTCTTTACAGTGCTAATTAACCCAGCATAGTGCTAATTAACCTAGCACCAGCCAGCCCAATAAATATGCTAATGAACCAGCTATTCCATGGTCAGACACCGAGAGAATTCCCTGGGAGGAATCCACATCAGGGCACAGTGACTTGATAAAGAGAAGGCCCATTTCATATACTAATAAGAACAACAATAATAATAATATTAGCAATAATAACACTTTTTTCACATCGGTCAGTGTATAATGTATAAGGATTTAAACTGCAGTAGCAACATTTACTGTATCTGCCACTTACAATTAAAAATATTTCTAGGAGAAAATGAAAAAGTGAATAAAAATAATTTTTATCTCTTACCAGTATTTGATTTTCAATTTTTAAACAAAAGCATATAACAGAGCAATTGCCATACAATGTTTCCACTAATAATAATAACAATAATAATAATCATAAAAAAATAAATTGTGTACTTAATTGTAGGATCACTGTAAGACAATTGTAGGCTTCAGAACAAATAGCAAATTACAAGGGAATGGCAGCATGGTGGCTCAGTGGTTAGCACTGAAGCCTTGCAGCACTGGGGTCCTGGGTTCATATCCACAGAGGATAATATCTGCATGGAGTTTGTATGTTATCCCCATGTTTCTGCTTGGAACTTCTGTCTCCTCCCAAAGACATATTGATAGGAAATTCAGATTCTGAGTCGTCTGCATCTCTTGCTACTATCTTTAAGCCTGCATGCAAAACATTATTTTAACGTGTGAAGTCAAAATGCACATAGTTAAATACATTTTTAGACAGCAGTGAGGCTGTTGCTTTATGACAAACACCTCATACCTAAGCAAACTAATAACTTAGAAACAATGGGCTGATATACTTTTCTTCCATATGGACTCTCTGTTGCCTTTGTTCTTTCTTGACCTGCAAAATATATCTGAAGGTCCTAGTAAGGCTAGTTTCACATTAGCGTTTAAATCCGCAGCGTTTAAAACGCATCCGCAAGTGGTGGAAAAAACACATATAAACGGGTACAAACGCGGCGTTTTTTAGACGCATGCGGTATCGCATGCGGTTAAAAAAACCTCCGCGTTTGTACGCGTTTATACGCGTTTTTTCCTGCGTTTGCGTTTTTGGTGCGCATGATGAGAAATTTCACAAGAGAAAAATCAAGATAACCAGACACCGCCAATGGGACTACAGAGGGCGTGTATTATGGAAT